>NC_043700.1:185695128-185887348 GCF_006229205.1 Suricata suricatta | reverse complement strand
GCAGTGCTATTGCTGTGTCATAAGGGAGTTCTATGGATAGGTTTTTGAGGAACCTCCACACTGTTTTCCAGAGCGGCTGCACCAGTTTACATTCCCACCAACAGTGTAGGAGGGTGCCCGTCTCTCCACACCCTCTCCAACATCTATAGTCTCTTGATTTGTTCATTTTAGCCACTCTGACTAGCATGAGGTGGTATCTCAGTGTGGGTTTGATTTGTGTTTCCCTGATGATGAGTGATGTTGAGCATCGTTTCATGTGCCTGTAGGCCATCTGGGTGTCCTCTTTGGAGAAGTGTCTGTTTATGTCTTCTGCCTACTTTTAAAGGAACAAACTGATGGCATTCTGTAGGGAAATTTATGAAGGGTCCTGAGGTTGGCAGGAGGGGACGATTTTAGGTAAAGTGATCAATGAAGTCCTCTCTGATGAACTGACGGGAGGCTGAAGAGGGATGCATCCAGATGACACGTCCAGCATTAGGAATTGACTGGCTCAGCTCTGAAACAGGGTGAGTGTTTAGCGCTCTGGAAGTGTTAGAAGCCAGTGTTCTTGGAACAAAGGAGAGCGCAAAAAAGGAAGAGTAGGAAACAAGTAGAGAAGAAATTCTTTGAGGCCATTTTTGCCCTAAGTAGTTTGCATTGTGTTCTAAAAACAAAAGAAGTTTTTTAAGGTTTACTTATTTTTGAGAGTGGGGGGAGGGAAAGGGAGCATGAGCAGGGGAGGGGCAGAGGGAGAGAGAGACACAGAATCTGAAGTAGGCCCCAGGTTCTGAGCTGTCGGCTTGGAGCCCAATGCAGAGCTTGAACTCATGAACTGTTAAGATTATGGTCTGAGCTGCAGTCAGAGGCTTAAGTGACTGAGCCACCCAGGCACCCCAGAATAAGTTTTTAAAATTTATTGTCAAGTTAGCTAACATACAGTGTAGTCTTGGCTCCTGGAGTAGATTCCTGTGATTCATCACTTACTTACAACACCCAGTGCTCATCCCAACAAGTGCCCTCCTCAGTTCCCACCACCCATTTTCCCCATCCCCCCAAGGACCCAACCCTATCAACCCTCAGTTTGTTCTCTGTATTTAAAAACTTCTTATGACTTGGCTCCCATCTATTTGTATCCTACCTTTCCTTTTTTTTTCCCCTTCTGTTAAGTTTCTCAAATTCCATATATGAGTGAAAACATATGATATCTGTCTTTCTCTGACTGACTTATTTTGCTTAGCACAATACCTTTCAGTTTCTTCTATGTTGCTGAAAATGGCAAGATTTCATTCTTTTTTTTTTTTTATCACCAAGTAGTATTTCATTGTGTATATATTCCATATCTTTATCCATTCATCAGTTCATGGACATTTGGGTCCTTGAGGCTCTTCCTTGGAGCATTTCTGTCCCTGGTTTTTTTGTAGAGATTTGTCTCTTCAATGATGCTCTTCCTGTGGCCCACAGCTAAGGATCCCAGGGTCTGCCTGGTTTTACAGTCTTACCATTATTTCTTCCATGGAAACTTTGAGAGATAATGAACAACCACTTGGAAATGGACATTTCCAAAATAACCTCAGATTGTTTGTGTTCTGGATCTTTGTCTTTGGTTTCTAATCCCTTGACTCGAATAAGATCATCTGGATCTGAAATTCACTGATGGTTTCTGGAAATGTATGCATTAATCCACTTTCTGGAGAGAACTCCCAGTTATCATCAATTCTCAGTAGGTAATTGATTCAGGAATGGGTAAGGACTGCTGATTTAAATTGTCCGAAAGTCCCTGTGACCCTTACTTTTACACATTCCCATTTCCCAGAAGCCTCCTTTGGGGCCAGGATAAGGAAGGAACATTTAGTTCTTCTCAGATCTGCAGTGAGGAATTGATTGGAGGATTCCTTGCCTTTGTTATACCCAAGTTTCCAATATCGCTCCCCAAAACCAGAGACTACCAGGGAGACCGAGTCATGCATGCAAAAGCAAAGGGCTTTATTACAAGTTTAGGCTGGCCTAGCCTAAGCGCAGGCTCAGAGACTTTACCAGCGCAGTGGATTCATGCTGAGAGCCCCGAACAAAGGCCGGGTAGGGCCTTTATGGGTTTGGGAAGGGGGAGTTACAGGAAATTGTGACACAGGTATAAGGGTCCAATCATTATTATACAATATGATTGACAGCAGGTTTAACCATTCATTGATACTTTTGGTGGGAGCCAATCACAACATTTAGAGTATTGACCAATCACAGAGTGGGCCCAGGACCCTCACATAGGGCATGACTAGCCTTCTAGTTCTGCCCTTAGCTTATGGGCAAGTAATAAATTGTATCATGTATCTTGAATGTATCATAGATAAGCTGCTATATAACAATCGCCACTTCAGATAGCTGTGAAATTAGGAGATTAACTAGTTGTTACATAACCTTCTAATTTCTGTATAAGTCTAATTACATGAAATAGAAGTTGGGGTTTTGATTTTTTACTTTGCTTTTCTGTTTGGAGTGTCATTGTAACTACTGTAGTGTAAATGATGGAAAATAATCGCATATGTTAAATAAATAAATAAATAAACAAAAAAATAAACATTAAAAAAATTTAAAAACAAAAAAAAATTAAAAAAAAAAAAAAAGAAATGTTAAAGGTGTTAGCTGGCCTTTCCTGATTGGGTGTTACAAGGGTGGTCCCTCCTGCCTTGGGCAATGTGTGCCCTTCTCTTATCTAATGATTAGAGTCAGTTTGGTTCAGACCTGCGTCCTTAACATCTTGGAGTCCAATCTCTTCTATCTCAGGATCCTCTTACAGAGTGGCAGTAACCTGGAGTGTTTGGGTGGCTCAGTCAGCTAATCACCTGACTGTTTGATTTCAGTTCCTGTCATGATCTCATGGTTCATGAGTTCAAGCCCCGCATCCGGCTTCATGCTATTAGTTTGAGATTCTCTCTCTCTGCCCCCCTCTGCTCATGTTCTCTCTTTCTCAAAATAAATAAATAAACTTTATATTTTTAAAATGTGGGCATTACCTGCATCTCCAGAGACACTATAATTATTGTTACTATTGTTGCTATTGTTTTATGAATGGGGAAACAACTTTAAACTCAGGCTCACTGGGAAAGGCCTATGACCATAATCTTGGAATTATCCTCTTGCCCTGATGCCCCAGGCACAGCTCAGTGATCCAGAGCGGGCAGCCCAGACCACCTGCCTGCCATATCCCAGCCTAATTACTCATTGTACTGGAAAGGAGTTGACTCGAGACTATTTCTACTGGGTTTATAAAAGAGAAACTAAGATGACCTGAAAATGCCAGGGTTTATAACAGTTTTCCTACAGAGTCATATTAAAAAAAAAAAGTTATTTGTCCAAAATGATGAATGCCCGTCCACATCACTCAAGCAGGTAGGAAGAATTCTCAGAATTCAAATTCTCTTGTATCACCACTTGTCATTATCCTCACCAACGTGAGGCATGCAACATGCATACACTCTTATATCTTCATCCCAAATGTAGTTAGTAACACGTCTGACCTATTTTAGAACTCTTTTTCCATGTCCCACATTATTCAGATGATCTACAACAAAATCACAATGAACAGGAAAAAGGAAGGGCTCTGCCTGAACTGGCCTGGAGTCCCGCCTCCTCCTGCGTACCCACCCTCCTCTCCCGACCTTCTTCCAGAGCCCAGAGCCCAATGAGCAGGCCCAGTGCTCTCCCCGGGGGTTGGAGTTCTGAAAGGTCAAGTTCTTCTTAGGGGAAGGAGGGAAGGAAGGCGGGGAAAACCTGGCCCCGGTGCTTGTTAATGAATCTTACTCTCATCTCACTGGGGCAGGAACGGCAAAGTCTCCATAAGGTGTAGATGTCAGGTCTTGGACCCCGTTCACATTCTTATAGCATTTATTTTTCAGAATATTCCCTCTTGCTGTCTTCTTTTCCTCCTCCTTCTCCACTGTTGTAATACATACTGCTATGTATCTAATAAAAATAGAAGTTGGTGTTTTTATTTTATTTTATTTTTATTATTGAAGCATCGCTGATGTATGATGTGATGTTAGTTTCAGATGTACAGTACATGATTCCACCACCTATACGTTACTCAGTGTTCACCGCGGTAAGTGAGGTCCCCATCTGTCACCACACAGCCCTATTACAATGTTATTGACTATGTTCCCTACGCTGTACTTTTCATCTTACTTATTTTATAACTGGAAATCTGTACCTCTCAAACACTTTTATCTATTTTACTCTTTCCCCCACCCCATCCCCCCGGCAACCACCAGTTAGTTCCCTATATTTATGAGTCTATTCCCCTTTTATCATTTGTTCATTTTTTTGTATTTCAGAAACAAATGCAAATATCATATGATTACACTTGTATGTGAATGTTATTATTTTCTTTGGAAACCTAGGGATAATCTTCACTGTCATTGAGATCCTAGTTTCGAGGACCATTTTCACAAAATGACTTTGACAGGTAATTTGAGGGGGCAACAGGGATATTTTCAATAACCAGAGTGGAACCCAGGGGCCTGGGTCTCCGAGGTGGGATTGCTGGGGAAGGTGTCCATTCCGGGCTGCTGTCGTCCTGACCTTGAAACATGTGTGCGGAGCCTGTCTCAACGGCCATCTCAAATTGCCACGGAAGGAGGCGATGACAGTTTGCTTTCACCCAGTCCCTCGAGTTATGAGTAATTTTGCTAGACTCTTGTCATTTTCTGGCAGACTTCACGAAGTTGTGCTGAATTTGCAAACAAAGGCAAAAGGCAAACAATGGTTTAAGCTGCTTTCCGATGGCCTCGTTAAACCGCAGCCTACTGGAAGCTTTCCGCTCTTAGCTGTGAACATATCTGAGCTCTCCGATGATGTCACCATCTAAAATTCTGCTCACATTGCTTTGGGCGTGATAAAGCTGTCCCATGAGTGACTAAAAAAGTAATAATTAATAATAATAATAATAATAATAAATTAAATACACAAGAAAGAAAAAAGGAAAGAGCAGAAAACTGCTTCAGTTAATGGGAAAGCTGAATTTCAGACCTATTGCTGCACTACAAGCCTTGTCGCCAGTTAGCAATTTTGTTGAGTCCCTCAAGACTCCACTTACCTCTCTGGCACTTGGAGACACTGATGCCGTTTCTGTTTGGGCATTCCACTGAGCTCGGCACTTGTTTCCTATCCAGGGACGAGGTTGTGTGCCGTGCTCACCAGGATCTTTCATTTCAGAAGTGTGCCTTTGTGAGATTATGTGAGAGTCCTTTACACACGGCAAAGTCCTAAACCCATAACATAAGATTCTCCAGAGTATTTTCTATTCCAGTCAATTCCGGCACAAGCCACAAATAAGAGTAAAGTAAAATGAATGGGACACTGAGATGTAGGGAAGAATCTCAAAAAAATACAGTTTTACTAAAGCTGCTAGGCAAACTACCTGGACCAAGCAGATATTGTGAGATGCGCACCCTGATCCCATTCTGTCAGGTCAAGTTTATGATAAGACTGAAGTTCATTGGTGCTGCTGGTAGTGAAAATCTCTTGCTTTGAGGGAACACCCTTCTGCTTCCAGGCACAGTCTCTCACAGTCTCCCACCTGTCATTTCCTTGTGCCCGAGTTATGCTTGTCCTTTGGGGGCTCATACTGGTCAATGTTAGGAACATCTCTTTCCTTAGATACACCGTCTATGTTCCTGGCCATTGATCTCAATCAGAGGCAAACGCAGGCTCTTAAGCAGCCAGGGAGAGTTTTAGCCCTGGAAGTTTCAGGTACCAAGGGGACCACCGTACCTGTTTGAGAAGGCTGTATGGTCCCCCACACTTACATTTCCTTCCCCTTCCATAGCCCACAACCATGTCTGAGAGGAGTGTTTTGCACACAACTTCAAGTACAAGTACTTATCTAAATATTCTTGCCAAACCTAAACCAAATCCTGGGTTGATCAGAAACATCACTGGCTCACTGCAACGGCCTGCCCCTTCCAGAGAGAATCTGCTTTGCTAAATGGAAAAAACAGCCTTCGTTGGCTGCTTTCAAACTCACCTTGCCTTCTATGTGGAACAGAGTTTTACAGATGAATGGAAAACTACTCCAGTGACTACTCTATGTGAAATGTAGTTCTGGTCAGAAATCTGGGCATGACAGTGGCCAGAGAAAACAGGATCCAATTCAAGAAGCAAATGTCAGTTGCATCCCATAGCCTAGGAAGAGTAAGTCACAGCCAGAGACATGTTGGTCAGATGGAGGGGAAGCTTACCTCATGCTACTCCACCCCCCTCCAATACTCACTACAATAAATAACTCTTAGAAAGACTGTTAGGTTTTCAAAAATATGCAGTGTGATGCATTCTTGAGGAGCATTTGGAAAGAAACATCTAGAAAAAATGTCTTATCAGTACAGTGAATGAAGATGTTATTTGCTATGAGAATTGTGTCTTTAGCTACATTGAAAGTCTTCCAATATCTTGCTATGATTTCTATCACCTCCCACAACATTTTACAGTAGGCCCTTGTCACCATGGTCCCATTTATCTCATGAAGAATCCAAGGTGTGAGCATTTCTTTCCAGCCAAGATTGACAACTGAACTGGAATGAAGAAGCCACAGCTCACAACCTTAGCTCTCATTGAAAATGAACTTGAAGACCAAGCCCCAAGCAGCATGATGGCCTTCAGTAAGCATTTTTCAAGGTCATATTTCTTATGTTCCACTCCTCATAGTCAGCCCATGGAACATTGAACCTGTGTCTATGTCATTACTAATTATTCAAAGACTGTAACATTTGCTTATTCATGGATTGGATGAGAAATGCTTGTTTTCTAAAAAGATCAACAGCAACAACAACAACAGCAACAACAAAATTTAGTGTGAGTTCTTTGTGTTCTCCTGTATCCACCATTTTAAAATCTACCCTTGAGGACATTAGAGAAAAGCAACTTGAATAGCTAGACACAAACCACAGGTCCTGTGAAACAGCACATCTCGGTCTTCAGTGTTGAGAGTAGGGATCTAATTCTTGGAGAAAAATTAGAATATTTTCCCTGGGAAGTATTAATTCAATATACAGACCATTAGAATAAAACTGAAGTTAATAGCTGAGTGAAATTCCTTGACTACACATAAAGATCCCTCTGTTACTAGGAGGATAAGAGTTGTTTTGTTTTGTTTTGTTTTGTTTTGTTTGTATTTATAACTTGAATCCATAACACAAAATGGGCACATGTTAAAGATTAGTATAATAATTGAGTAAATTAATAAGCAATGAAAATTAGTGATCGAGTACAAAGTACCCCACGGGGCAGCCAAATTGGAAACTAGAAAATCATGAACTCAGTACCCAAGCTGAGAAAATTCCAAAAGCTTTAGTCAATAATGAAAGGAACATAATGAGAGAAATCAACCAAAATAATGGGACTTAAGGAGACAGAGGGCATCTGGAGAAAGGAACACAAGCTCTGGGCCAGACAAAATTCAGTTAATATTCCAATACTAGTACTTGTAAATTGCAAGACCTTCATAGGTTTACTTACTCTTATTAAGATTAATGTCTCTGAGATTCAGTAGATTTCCTCATCTGTAAAACGGTCGTAGGACTGATGATTATCAGGTTAAGTTGAGAGAATACATTTACTTCTTTTAATGCAATGTATGATGTATAATACGTTTGAAAACATACACTAATTTTATTTTTACTATTAATCCCATCAGTTGAAGAGCAACAATGTGCCAGGCACTGTGATGAGTCCTTGACACTCAGTACTTCCTTTACTCCTCCAATAGTAGCCATTTTCCTCTTTGAAATTATTTTCAACAGAGCGACTATACATACTTGTTGGCTTAACCTGTAGGTAAGCAACTTGCCCCAACTTACCCAAGCCTTCCCAAGTTTACGCTGAACGACCTATGTCTCTCAGGAGGAAGACTCCTCCTTCCCAAGCAAACCAGAAGAGCTGGTGTATTAGTTTTCTATGGCTTCCATAAGAGTATACCACAGACTGGGTTCCAAACAACACAAATGTATTTTCTCACAGTTATGGAGCCCAGAAGTCCAAGCTCAAGATGTCAGTAGGTTTGGTTTCCCCTGAATCCTCTCCTTGGCTTGTAGATGGAAACTACACTACTTTTCACTGTACCCCTACAAGACCCTTCCCTTGTGCACACACATCCTTGGTGATTCACTGTGTACTCAAATTTCCTCATCCAAATTTTCAGTGGATTGGATGAAGGCCCCACCCTGAGGGCCTCATTTAAAATTAAACACAACTCTGAAGGCCTTATCTCTAAATATAGCCACATCCTGAGGTACTGGGGGGTAGGGATTTGCCATATGAATTTTGGGGGGAAAGAATTTAGCCCATAACAGTTTCTCATCTTAGTTAAGCCTCATAAAATTTCTGTCTCTCAGCAAACATTCTTTATGAAGGCTCTTTGAGCCAGGAGGTCTGCGGAAATATTCCATCCAACATTCATGAAGCTCCTCTTCTCATTACCTAGTGAGAAATGGAGATGTAAGTACAAGATAACAAATAGAAAGTAAAATGACCCCTTTCCCTGTGGTGTCCTGAGGGTTTCATGTGGAACTGAATCCCTTTGGGTAACAACGTCTTTGAACATATGAGAAGAAAAGAGAACATAGATGCGTTGAGAGCCAAGAAGTTCATTTATTTTAGATTGCACCATAGAAATATATGATGTTCTGTCATTTTGATCTACAGAAAGAGAAATTTCATCTATTTCATAGAGTAGAGTCTTCTTGCAGTGACTGCTCAGTTCATAATTCTGCTTTCCCTGGGAATAACCCTCAGATGTCAGTGGTCATGTTACTACTTAGACTTGACTGCCCCCCTCATGGCCGTAGCTTATGGGTGAAGGGTTACACTTACTCCAGTTTGATTCACTCAGATACCCAACAAAAGGCAGGGAGGGACAGAGAGACAGAGAGAGTCATCAGGCTGAGTCATATTAATGGAAGCCTTCCAGGTAGAAGACTCAAGTGCTTCAGCTCTTCCAAGTTTTCTTGGTCACTTTTCTCTCCAAGTTGTTCACTCCCCACTCTTATTCCACTAGAGATATGTCAATATCCTTCCAAATATTTTTTTCTTAAGCTAACTATGATCAAATTTTACTACTCAATATAAAGTAACATAAATGAATACAGATATCTGGTACTGTAACAGGCTTCTTGCTTGAATCTCCTAAACTTGAGAATCCTTCAGGCTTTCTCACCATTAATATTACCAGCATAAGTTAAGTCCTAGTCATAGTGTGAGAGTTTAAGAAACATTGGAAGGATAGACAGATAAATTATGAATGAGTAAATAAAAAATGCGTATATGAACTAAACACAAAATTTTGCTTTTACTTTTTTATCTTCACTTGTATGAAGAAAGATGTATTGTTTGTAGTTGATTATAAAATTGGTCCCCCAAATTTGGCAAGAACTCTCTTAGAGAGTATCAGAAGGGGATAGGATAAAATTTCCCCAAATTAATTGCTACTAATCTCAGATACAGGAGACATTTGTGAAGCTAACCCTACCCCTGAAAATTCTAGCACTAAAATTTGGGGAAACAAGGGCTCAAACACCTGAAATCTCTTCCCACAACTATTTTGTCTTCCATATGGTCAATGAAACATGTCTGTCTTTGGGTGTCATTTTAAAAAGCCAGTCTTGACAATGATCTAGGAAAGGACCCAATAAATTAAATGTTTCTCAACTAAATTTGAACCAACTTAAGGAGAAGTTAGAAATAAGGTAAAAAAAAAAAAGGAAACCTTTTCTGTTACTGTTAAAAGCTGTGTAGGTGGATATGATGAATTGTACAGGAGCAGCAGCAAACAGGACCTGACTGGCTTTCCCGAGAAATCACAGTGATTCTTGTTCCAGGATGAGATCTTTACAACTAGATTTTCTGCAAGGTCTTGGTGACACCAAACCATACCTGCTCTGTCACTAGACAGTTTCCTAAAAAGATGGAAGAATAAAAGAATGACCTAAAACTGTTCTTTGTTTTTCCCATAAGTCACTAATAATGGGAAAGGATGTGGAAAGCGAAGAGAAGGCAGAAAGTGCACACTAATGGGTTTCCCTCCACATGGAAACAGTAAACAGGGGGAAAGGAAGTTCCTCATTAAAATACTGTTACTGGTGGGTTGATATTTTTTGAGAGGTATGTTGTAGACAGGGTGTGAGGGCTTTAAAATAAAATAGATGTAGAATGAAGTCACAGCCATGCCACTCAAATATTTTATAGGTGACCTGACTTCTCCGAGTGCAGAATTTACATCTGTAGAAGAAATCGGCCTGCTCCCTTATGGAGATTTTGAGGATGTATACTGTACTAAGCATGGCTCCTAGCACAGCAGTTAAATAAAATCATTGGAAAACTAAAATAATAATAATAACAGTAATAAAGTTCTAACATCCAAAATGCTATACTATAGCAAAGAGAAAAAGGAAAACTCAGTTTCCTATGCAAAGTTGCTCTTAATGATAACTAACATTTAGCAAGAAATTACTGTGTGTAGGGAAACACATCACACAATTTATAGCCCTTGCTTTATTTGACAGCAATATAATAACCACATGGTATAAGAATTGATACTCCTTTATCCAGAAATGAAAACCGAGTAAGGGTAAGGCTACCTCACTTAATCAAAATCAGTCAACTGGAAGAGCAAGAAGTGCACATCTATGTTGTCTGGGTTCAGAGATTATACCCTTAACTACTATGGCATATAGCCTCCCCATAGTCAGTGGGCAAAGAAAAGATGCATAAATGAATGGAAAGAAGGACCTCCAGGAGGCAATGGGTCATCAACTTAAGCTCAGGGACCAAGAAATCTTCATATCTTTATATTCTCACCCAAAGCTGATTTCATTTTTCCACATGAAAGTTTCTTTTCCTCTTTGACCCTGACAAAGTTATACCTGCAATGATGGATTAAACTCTGTACCTTGAAAGATCGCAACAAACAGCTCCAGGAATAACAGGTCAGGTAAGTAGAAAGGTTGCTTCATAATGGGAATTTTAAAAAGTAATGCTTTTCAAGGACATTTCAAATCTTGGCCAAGGGACAAGAAAAAGAAGACCTGATTGTAAGTTGTGCATATTGCAAAGCTAAAAAAAAAAAAAAAAGATGAGTGAAATGTATAATATTCATTTCTCTTTTTTTATTTATTTTTATTTTTTTATTTTTTGGTAACTTTCAAGTTACATTTAGAAAGCAGAGGTAAATCCAGGAGAGAGATCACAGAGGGATGAGGCTGAAAATACCTTCAGATATTTAGGGCCAGACCCAGAGCTAAGATTTGGCAAGTCTCCCACAGAGAAAAAGAATAATGATTCAAAGGCTGGGAAAATATCTCTCAGTTTTCTCTTAAGGATTTTGTCATGTCCAAACTGGATAAAGAAGGCTAAGTCCTGAGTCAATAGCAGGCTTATGTAAATAGTACATTGTTGGCATGGGTGAGAAGTGGGAATGGCTGAGACATCCTGAAAGGTATTCTGTTTCCACTGAGGAAACAGGTTTAAGTGACGGAAAGTGAGATTGACTATAATACTCAGTTTGAGTGAACTAGTGTGAATTCATTACTATGGGAATCAGGGAAATTTTAAGGTAAATGCTTCTCCTGGGTATATCTGAGAAAGGAAGAATGGCAAACATCTAGCAAATGGATGAACATAAACTTAAGGGTCTACATAATGTTTGACATTGTATTATTTGTTCAAGGATAATAATGATCATCTTGTTGAAATTCAATTTCTACATAGCGAAGTGGGAAATAAATAAGAAATCTCAATGCAGAACAGGCAAAGTGATATTCTGAGCTTTGCAGCCCTTGCTGTGTTTTCTAAGCCTGTCAATTATCGATGGGTTACTTGTCAGTGAGCACGCAGGAAAATAAATACTATGTTAGGGAGTCTCAACTCCGACTTGAGGGGCAGTTTGGCCACTAAATTGGTACATGTAGCAGATTGTATTATTTTGTTCAAAATATTAACTGATGTCCATCTTCGCCATCCCTACAAGACCCCTCCTTTGTTCCCCTCCTTTAGCAAGAGCAAAACTTGGGGAGATAAACCATTATTTGGGAGAGGTAAGCTTAAATATTACATATTACATTGTTTATAGTGGGTCACTGGGTGAAAATCGGAAAGTTACAATGCAATTTAGAAGCACTTTCAACAAAATACTTGTAATTTTGTTCCAGATAACATTAAATGACACCCAGATATCAGTTTTTACAGTTTCCTCAGAATGCTGCTTGGTGAGATATTTCCTCTTAGACAATGTTAAGGACTTAAGCAGGATTTCTTGTCCCCAGACATCAGGAAATTTTAAATGAAAACAAAAACCAAAAACAGGTTCATTATCCACAGGTAAACACAATGAACAACATCTGGTCACTTCTTCTTACTCGATCTAACCATTCTCCACCCCCTGACTTATTCTCAAGGTAACAAATGGTGATGAACAAGTACAGTTACGCCCTCTTCATTTAGGGCACTGATATTTGGGCTTTTAATAGTCTCTAAAAGAAATAAGGCAAAAAAGAAATAAAACAAACCAAACAAAAATTCTCAAGGGTACAGTATAATAAGAGATAGAGATGCTCTATCTCTTATTATAAAAATTCTCAAGGAGATGGAATGAACCTTTGTGTTGTTATGGTCTGCATACTCAAGATAGCCCCCCAACGTGTATTTGTTCACAGATGAGGGAAGAAAATGTATTCCGATAAATGACCAAGAAACAAAATTTTCCCAAGTACCTTCTAGCATCCATTATGAATAAGAATAATCATCAATTTAAACCTAATGACATTCAAATGCAATTTTTATTAAAATACATGTATTACATGGTTCAGAAAGTAGTAGGTTGTGCTGTCCTAACGATTAACCCCAAATTTTGGTGGTTTAAAGCAACGAAATAGTTGCTTCCTGTTCACAAGTCATTGTGGGTTGGGGGCGATGGGATCTTACTCCATTTCTGACTTAGTAAAAATTCAGGCTTGAATAGAGTCTCACTATTTGGAAGATCACCTCACTCTATAGTTTTTCTATAGACAAGGCCAATATAGAGACTTGCATCCCAGATTTTAAGTTGTTTTCCCACAGAAGATACACGTATTTTATTGACCTAGATGAAAGGCTTGATCATGCCTGAACTGAAATGCAAAGAGGGACTAAAATCTGACCATGTTCCCAGAAGAGACCCAGAAATACTAGTGTGCAGAATTAGTACCTTACAGACTAAAAGAATGCTACCCAGTAGTTTGCCGGCAACTATAGGACTTTCCCCAATGTAACTAACATTCACGTGGTTTGTGACAATGTCCCATTTAGGTTTTTGGCTCTTCATTTATTTACTGCTGTTTTATTTATTTAAAAAAATTAAGCATCTTCTGGATACAGATTCAGAGTCACCAAAAATCTCCAATTCTATTGGCATTAGAGATTTTTAAATATAAAATCACTGCTCTCAATTTGCTCTGTTTTTTTCTTGATAAACTTAGAGTTCTCTGTAAAAAAATAAAGTATACCCAATTTAGTCTGAGAGAAGTAATCTGGGCAGGCTTCCTGAGGGATATAACATCAGGATCAACTTTTATAGCATGAGTAGGTGTTACAAAGTCACCTGAATGAAGAAGTGACAAAAACATCTATATTACAGCCCAGAAAAAAACAAAACAACTATATGCCCTGTATGCTTGTGGTAGACAGATTTTTAGGAGGCATTAATTAAAAGCTCACTTTTTTTCTCAAGTAAAACTTGAAAAATGTTCAAAAGTTGCCAAGCTGTGTAAACTATTTTAGCGGTCAGGGATCTGGATTTACCTTTTGCAAATGCATAGGGAAGCATAGAGATAGTAGACACTCATCACTAAACCACATACTTAAAAGGACTGTGGATGGTGTCTTGCAAGAGGTTTTGATATGCACAGAGGTTTCAGCAAGGAATGTAAACCAAATCCATCTAGAGAACTCAGAGCTTGCCCCGAGGCCTTATAAGAACTTTCTCCTATTTTCAGTACCCTCTGCTTCCCTCGGATCTACTTTCAGAATATTGAAAAGTCAGACTGCACTTGCAAAAGGAAAGGAAATAAAGATGGTTGAATGTAAAGAAGTCAATTTGATAAGGATTTATTTAAATAATTGTTTTATTTTACATTCTTTGAACACTGGTTTGTGTCCTTTTTACCATTGCCATATTTAAATAAAAGTTGAGTATTCCAAAATGCTACTAAGCACCACTGAGGACATTTTTCCACCACTGAGGACATACACATTGAGAATAAATGGAAAATAGTCCAAAAAAAGGCTTTTATTTATTTATTTTATTTTATTTTTATTTATTTTTTATTTATTTTATAATTTATTATAAAGTTAGGTAACATACATCTTATACAGTGTGCTCATGGCTTCAGGGGTAGATTTCCAAGATTCATCATTATATACAACATCCAGTGCTCATCCCAACAAGTGCCTTCCTCAATGCCCATCACTCATTTCCCCCTCACCCCTGCCACCCCATCAACCCTCAGTTTGTTCTCCCAAAAAACAAATAGTCCAGTGAAGAAATGGACAGAAGACACAAATAGACACTTATCTAAAGAAGACATCCAGATCACCAGCAAACACATGAAAAGATAATCAACATCACTCATCATCAGAGAAATACAAGGATGTTTAGAAACTTAACAAAAGACCATGGGGGAAGTGAAGGGGAAAAATAGTTTCAAACAGAGAGGGAGGTAAGCCATAAAGGACTCTTAAATAAGAAAATTAAAAAAAAAAAAAAAGGCTTTTAAAGACATTCTAACTTTGAAGCCAGTTACCATAAGAGAAGACTATTTATCTTTACTGGGGGGCCGGGGGAGGGTAGTCTTTTCTTTTTCAACTACTATATCATAAAATTAATAACTTCATTAGAAACGTGTAGGGGCACCTGGGTGGCTCAGTCGGCTAAGCCTCAGACTTCGGCTCAGGTCAGATCTCACGTTCGTGGGTTCGAGCCCTGCATCAGGCTCTGTGCTGACAGCTAGCTCAGAGCCTGGAGCCTGCTTCTGGTTCTGTGTCTCCTCCTCTCTCTGCCCCTCCCCCTCTCATGCTCTGTCTCTCCCTGTATCAAAAAATAAAATAAAACATTAAAAAAAATAGAAACGTGTAAAGATTAAATTAGATTAACCAAAGTAGAATATTTTGCATTGGTAATGATTTCCTCAGTGATATTTAGACATTATCCTTTGCTGAACTCCTCCAGGGGGAAGAGTTAGTACCACTTAATTTAAAATGCCATTATATATGAATAACTCAGCGGCATGCTCTCCAACAAAAAGACAAAATCTGGCAAGCATTGTCTTCTTTCATGACCTTGACCCTTACCACTCTCTGTGGATGAGCTTTGTAATCATTATCTCCATTTACAATTGCACAAATGTGCCAAGCTTACAGTGATTATAAGTGACAGAGCTGGATTAATCAGAAAACTTTGAATTCAGCTCCATTCTGACATAGGTGGCTACAGAATCTTAGAAAATTCATTGGTTTCTTAGTCTCAAGTTTTTCATCTCTAAACTGGGTGTAATTATGACTTAATCATCTCATGCAGTTGATGAGAGGATTAAGCAATAAAATAGAATAAAGTCTCTCAATGCATATTGGTTCTCTTCCCTGACATTTTACGTTTGCTCTGTAGTCTTGAACAGCCAAACTAATGCCATGACAGGCTTAAAATAAGCCTTAGAAACTAGAAGGCCTAAGTTTCCCCTTCCCTGAAACAATCAGGCAGTTACACCTTGCTCAAGACTAGAAGAACCGCCCCTAAACCTGTCAACGAGTAAGGACCAAGAGGATGCTTAACATTCCTGAGGGGCTTGGGGGCTGGGGACTACAGATAGCTGCTTAATGTTAGTTAGCCAATCGCTCGCCACTCGCCCTAGCCCCAACCCCAAACGTCATGATTGGGTCCTGCCAAATATAACGGACACCCTAGAGATTCTGAGTGGTTAACATTGTTACTAAGGGCTGTGGTATGACTACAAGTGGATTACTGTGCCTATGTCATAATTTTCTGTAACCCCCATTTCCAAGCCCCATAAAACCCCTGCTCAGCTACTGTTCGGGGCTCTCAGCACGGATCCACTGCTTTGGTGAGGTCTGGGAGCCTGAGCTTAAGCCTGAATAAACACCCTTTGCTTTTGCATACATGACTCAGCCTCCCTGGTGGTCTCTGGTTTTGGGGATATTGCAATCTGGGCATAAGAGTCTACTATAAAGTCTGTTATCTTTTTTATGTACTGTCTGTTTTGTCCAACTTGATTGACCAAGGAAGGGACTATCCATAAAGTAAACAATGATCATCGATAAAGTATATTTATAACTTTATATAAAAACATTTAAAATATTTCATATCTGTTTATAAATTACCATTTAATGTATTTCAAATCTGCTAATTCACATTATCATGCATGTAATAATATTCATATTATACATTAGGGTGATTGTAAAATATATCCATGATACAGATTACATATAACAATATCGATTGTGAACATATAATGCATATTTGAATATAAAATTTTATATACTTGGTTAAGTATATGACATGCACAATATGCTCCTATATTTTATATACATATCAGAGCAATTTGGTAGAATTGGACTTGAACAGAGTTTGATTTGTCTATACAGAAAAACAAACATGGCTATTACCCTAACTTTGGAGTTGAGTAGCAATGAAGGAGAGGATAAAAACATCATATTCCCTCACTTCTAGACATGTACACACAGGTACACATGCTTACCTATAAACAAAGCTTTATCTAAATGCAGAGGCCCTTCTGAGATCAATAAGACCAATGTTCAGAGCCTTCTCTGACCAAATGGCAGCTCAATGGCCACTTGTCCTGCTGGGTCCTTTGAGGTCCAGGTTCTGACAATGATGACTGAGCATGCTTGTGGTTGGTGGAATAAGCATTCCCCAAAGATGTCTACATTCTAATACCCAAACCTATGAATATGTTATCTTACATGGAAAGGGGGAGTTTGTAGATGTTTTGAAATTAAGAATGTTGAGAAGACTATCCTAGATTATTCAGATGGTCCCAGAGCAGTGACAAGAGTCCTGGTAGAAAAAAAGAGGGAGACTGGAAAGTCAGAGTTTTAGTGATGCAGTCTCAAGCTAGGAACACAGGCGAAATCTAGAAGCTAGAAGACAAAGAACATTCTCTCCTAGAGCATCTGAAAGAAACACATCTGAGCCAACACCTTGATTTTAACCCCATAAGATCCATTTCACACATCTGACTATGGAAATTTAAAGATAATAAATTTATTTTCTTGTAAGCCACTGTTTGTGGAAACTAATAGAGTGCTGTTTCCTGCAGGCACCAATGTTGCTTGACTAGAGTCTCACCATCATAGAGACTGGTCTCAGAATCTGCTTCAATTATGTGTCGGTCTAAAGCAAAGTGTGTCAAACCTCTCTTGACCTTCTGTGTCCTAAAAAACAATTGTCTTTTGCCCCTAATATTTCACACATTGTGAGGGTGTGCATCTGTTGTTGCACATTTCACTCCTAGTTCATTGCTCCTAGGTCTCAATGTGAACCTACTGCGAAAGTGGCCCAAAGGTAAGCTGCAGAACAGATGCCATGCTGCATATAAAACCAGTCTCTCTTCTGCTCACTTAAAGCTAGGGCTCACATCCATTTGTTCACTGAGACATCATCATAGTATCTTACTCATGGTGAAAAGCAAATCATATTTACTTTTTACAGCCCAACCTTGGGCTAGCTTTCTGCAGATACATACTTTCTTTCCCAAGTTTCCCCTAACACCACCAAGTGGCTTCCTCCTTGCCTCAACCACTACCCTTCCATGCTACTCCATGTTTACACTTTGTCACAAGGCAAAGGAATGTAAGCCCTCTTTTTGCTGGTTTCCTAAAATAAACATGTTTTATGGATTCAATTGTCTCCCTCAAAAAGATGTTGAAGCCCTAACCCTGAGTACCTGTGTATGTGATCTTATTTAGAAATAGAATCTTTGTAGGTGTATTCAATTCAACATGAGGTCATAATGGACTAGGGTGAGACTTAATGCAATGACTGATGTCCTAATAAGAGGAGGGAAACTTGGACACAGATGCCAAGGGAAGACAGTCACATGAAGGCAAAGATCCACAAGCCAAGAATGCCAAATACAGCCCAAAAACCACCAGAAGGGAAGTAGAAAGACAGGACCATGTGATGATTTCTTTCTCATAGTCATTAGAAAGATCAACCTGGCCACCATCTTGATATTGGACTTCTGGCCCCCTGTACTGTGAGAAAACATATTTCTGTTGTTGTAAGCCCTGCCATTTGTGTTAGTTGTTACCGCCACCCCAGAAAACAACTCGCATGGCTAGGGTAAAGCCAAGAGCTTCCCTGCTTACCTATAAGTCTGCATCCAACCATCTGTGTGTGTCATGTACTACATCCATTCACATGCACAAGCCACTGTGTCTTTTGTTGATTTGGGTTGACAGTGATAGATCTTTTTTTGCCATCCCAGCAGGAGGGGGACACTGCACCCTCCCATGCCAGGCAACGTCCCCACTGGAGTAACCTGCGCTCGCTGATGGCTCCTGGTTATAAAGTGGAAGTTAATGTGTCAGCCCAGCAGTGCTCCTGTTAACTACTGATTTGTTTCCTCATTTGCATAAACAGGAACTGAACTACCTGCCAAGCCAGGGGAAGGAAACCTCATCAGGGAGTTTTATAGGTTGTATAAGTGTTTCCGACACCTGGGCCTCATTGTACATACAGAATCCTACATCTGAGCTGCTCCTTGTCTTTGTAAACAGAGTTCAAAATTCTGGGCACAGGCATTTCTCTGAATCCCTCAGGAAAATACACACAATGCACTAAAAATAAAATGAGCTACCCCCAACTAAGGGACCCAACCAACAGAGAACATCAGAGTATTCTGTGGTCACACCTGCTGGGCAGTGACAGTGTTACTGCTCTAGAGTTATCCTCTTCCACATTTAAAGTCTCAAAACCAAATAGTAACCATGGCAATTCCCAATACCGGGGCTGTTTTCTGAAGTGTATTTTAGAAGGCTTTCTCGTTTATTACAGCTATCTGTAAGTCCAGAGACCTTGTGGGTCTCTCCCCTTCCTCTTAATTGAATTCAGAAAATTAGAGAGATTACCAAATAGCAGGATTTCAATCTCATGAGGAATGACTGGACCCATATAAAGTACAAGTCTTAGGAAAACAGCGAAGGTGATATTTCTCCAAACTGAAATAACACTTCTTAAAACACAGAGATTCCAGGAACAACCTAGTATCATCTACGCAGGCCACTGAATCCAGCATCTGGGGGGAATTGAGTAGATGTCATTGAAAGGTACAAACTTGCAAGCGGTAGATAAAAACTCCTGCTGAGCTAATGCACAGAATTAGCAATCTTAGATTGTACTGTACTATAAGCTTCAAGTTGCTAAGGGACTAGAGCTCAAATGTTCCCACTACAAAAATAATGATAATTATTATTATTATCTGACATGATAGGAGCACTAGCTAACACACACTACAGTGGTAACCATAATACAACATATAAATGTATCAAAACGACATGTTTACACCTTATATTTACACCATGTTTATGTCAACATATCACAATTTTTAAAAACCAGCTTTTAAACTCCTGCGATCATTTATTCAAGACAATACTTGACTGCTTCGTCCACTATGAGTAGAAGAAGCCAGGCATAGCTAAGATGCAGAAAATGCTCTCCCTCTACTCAGGAAATGCAAAAGCTGTAATTTCAGAAAACTGATTTGGAGTCTGAGAAATAGGAAGGGACTGGCAGCCAAAATATGTGCACCTATGTTCCATCTCGGTGACACTATTTACCATCTGTGTGACCAAGGTGAGTCTCCAAGATTCTTAAATTCAGCTACCGCTGGATCAAAGTGGGCCAGCGTCGCCTCGGTGAGTCTCCAAGATTCTTAAATTCAGCTACCGCTGGATCAAAGTGGGCCAGCGTCGCCTCTCACACATTCTTGTGAAGAAGATAAATTACTTGAGATCATTTTGAAATTCAAATCAGCTAATGAATATAATCTATATTTGTTGCAGTTTTTTGATTGATCGTGTTTCAGTATCATCCTGTGTATTTAGATTCATTGCCAGACAGCCCTGTGTGTTTTCTATGCTCTCTTATTGTTCTCTTGTAGCTTGGCTTTCCTTGGTGAATAGATAATATTTTTGTGCCACACAAATGTTAAAATTAGACTGAAAAGTGTTATAAGTATTTCAAAAAGGAAAAAAAAACACCTGACTGTTAGTGAGAAATGAAGATTTTACTTAAAATTCACTAGGGAAGATGAGGAGGAAATTCCTATCACTCTTTACAGAGCAAACAACTGAACAATTGTGTTTCAAATCCTTAATTATTTCTATTATCTCCTAAAACTTCTCTTTAGATATAAGGTTAAACTTCACCTTCTATATATTTAGCACTGACACTCTCTTTGTTTCTCTTGTTTTCACTCAAACATATCCTTTTTCTTGTCTCTTGGAGAGCACCTTTTAAAAATATATATCAAAATATAATTAACAAAGTAGTGCCTAGGTGACTCAGTCGGTTGAGCATCTAATTCTTGATCTTGGCTCACCCTGCTTGGGATTCTCTCTCTCTCCCTATCTCTCTGCCCTCCCCCCTTCCCCACTCATGCATGCTCACTCGCTCTCTCTCTCTCTCTCTCTCTCTCTCTCTCTGTCTCTTAAAATTAACACATTATATAATTCATCGAATTCACTCACACAATTTACAACTTTTTTAGTATAATTACAAGGTGATTCAATAACTACCACTATTATTTTAGATTATTGGCTACTTCAAAAAAGTGTTTGCGTTAATAATCATGCTCTATTGGGACATCTAGGTGGCTCAATCAGTTGAGTGTCTTTCTCTTGGTTTCTCCAGCATTGTGGGATCAAGCTCCCCCTTGAGGTCCATGATGAAGAGGGAACCTGCTTCAGATCCTCTCTCTTCTGCCCTTCTTCGTCACTCACTGTATTTCTAAATTAAAAATAATAAAATAAAATTTTAAAATGATCACTCTCAATTACTTTACCATCCATGCCTTCAGCCCCTGGCAACTACCAAACTATGGTCTATCTCTCTAGATTTACTTATTCTGTACCTTTTGTATAAATGGAATTATACAGTATATGGTCTTTTCTTTTTTTTAATGTTTTACTCATTTTTGATACAGAAGAGACAGAGCATGAGAGGGGGAGGGTCAGAGGGAGAGGGAGACACAGAATCTGAAGTAGGCTCCAGGCTCTGAGCTAGCTGTCAGCACAGAGCCTGACACGGGGCTTGAACCCACGAACGTGAGATCTGACCTGAGCTGAAGTTGGAGGCTTAACCAACTGAGCCACCCAGGCGCCCCAGTATATGGTCTTTTCTGACTGACTTCTTTATTGTCAAATAATATCCCCTTGTATGGATGTACAGTGTCCTGCTGAGCCATTCTTCCTCAATGGCCATTTGGGCTGTTTCCACTTTTGGACTATGATGAATAATGCTGCTACAAATATTTATATACAAGTTTGTGTGTGTGTGTGTCTGTGTGTGTGTGTGTGTGTGTACATATATTTTCATTTCTCTTGCACAGATACCTAGGAAAGAAATTGCTGGATCTTAAGAATTTTGAGAAACTGCCAAACTATTTTCCAGAGTAGCTGCATCATTTGACATTCCCATCAGCAATGTGTGGGGGTGTCAGTTTCTCCACATCTTTGTCAACAGTTGTTTGCCTTTTGACATATTAGCAGGTGTGAGGTTGTTTTTTATTTGCATTTTCCTAATGATTATTGATGTCAAGCATCATTTCATGTGCTTATTAGCCATTTGTAAATGTAGTTTAGAAAAATTCCTGTCCAAATAATTCACAGTTGTCTTAGTCTATTCAGACTACTCTAACAAGAATGCCACAGAGTGAGTGGTTTATACAACATTCATTTTTCACAGTTTTTGGAGGCTGGGAAAACCAAGACCAAGGTGCCAACAGATTCAGTGTCTGGTAAGAGCCCACTTCCTGATTCACAGACAGCCATCTTTCCACTATGTCCTCACATAGAGGAGGGGGCAAAGAGTGCCCTGGGGACTCTTTTATGAAGGCACTAATCCCATTCATGAAGGGTCCCCCCTCATGATCCAGTCACCTCCCAAAGACCCCACCTCCATACAACAGCACACTGGAGATTAGGTGTCAGCATATAAATTTTAGAGGGACATAAACATGTGGTGCGTAACACCCATCATTTCATTCATTTATCTTTTTATTGAGTTGTAAAGTGTTTTTTGAAACATTCTTAGTACAGTTCTTTACTGTACATATGATTTGAAAATATTTTTCTCATTTGTGGTTTTTCTTTAACGTTCTCAATCGTAATATTTTCAGAACAAAAGTTTTAATATTGATATAGTTTAATTTACCTATATTTTAAACATTTGTGCTTTTGGTAATATCTAATAAATTATTGCCTAATTCAAGGTCACAAAGATTTTCTAAGTGTTTCTTAAGAGGTTTATAATTTTAGTTATTACAGTTTGGTGTATAATTCATTTCAAGTTAATTTTTGTGTGTGGTATAAAAAAGATATGCATTCTTATTGTTTTGCAGGTGGCTACCCATTTGTCCCAGGACCATTAATTTTAAAGACTATTCCATTGGATATTCCTCCCTGTTTTGTCAAAGATTAGTTACCCATACATTTGTGGGTCAATTTCTAGGTTCTCTATTCTGTTCCATTGATCTGAGTGTCTGTTTTTGTACCATACCATACTGTCTTGATGATTACAGCTTTGTAATACAGCATGAAATCCAGAATTGTGATGCCTCCAGCTTTGGTTTTCTTTTTCAGGGTTGCTTTGGCTATTGGGGGTCTTTTCTGGTTCCATACAAATTTTAGGATTATTTGTTCTAGTTCTGTGAAGAATGCTGTTTTATTTTGATAGGGAATGCATTGAATATGTAGATTGCTTTGGGTAGTATTGACATTTTAACATATTTTTCTTGTTGGTTCTTCCAATCCAAGAGCATGGAATATTTTTCTCCAATTTTGTGTGTCTTCTTCAAATTTCTTTCATAAGCTTTCTTTAGTTTCAATGTATAGATATTTCACCTCTTTGATTGGTTTATTCCTAGGTACTTTATGGGTTTTGGTGCAATTGTAAATAGGATGAATTCCTTGATTTTTCTTTCTGCTGCTTCATTCTTGGTGTATTGAAATGTAACTGATTTCTTTACACTGATTTTATATCTTGTGACTTTGCTGAATTCATGGATAAGTTCCAACCGCTTTTTGGTGAAGTCTTTTGGGTTTCCCACATAGAGCATCATTCAAAAAGGACTTCCTCCTTGACTATTTTTATACCTTTTATTTCTTTTTGTTGTCTGATTGCTGAAGCTAGGACTTCCAACACTATGTTGAATAGCAGTGATGAGAGTGGACATCCTTGTGGTGTTCCTGACCTTAAGGTTAAAGTTCTTAGTCTTGCCCCCACCCATTGAGTTTGATATTAGCAGAGGTTCTTTCATATATGACTTTTAAAATTTTGACATATGATCTTTCTATCCTTCCTTGAGGCTTTATCCTTTCTTTCTATACTTTCTTAAGGGTTTATCAAGCGAGGATTCTGTATTTTGTCAAATGGAAAAAAGACAGTCTCTTCAGCAAGTGGTGTTGGGAAAATGGGACAGTGACATGCAGAAGAATGAACCTGGACAACTTTCTCACACCATGCGTGCATGCACACACACACACACACACACACACACACACACACACACACGCACACACCTCAAAAAGGGTGAAAGACCTAAATGTAAGACAGGAATACATCAAAATCCTGGAGAAGAAAGTAAGCAACAACCTCTTTGACCTCGGCCAAGGCAACTTCTTACTCAACATGTCTCTAGAGGCAAGAGAAACAAAAACAAAACTGAACTATTGGGACCCATATTTTAAAAATATATACAATTTATGGCTATAAATTTCCCTCTGAGCACTAGTTTAACTGCATCACTTAAGTTCCAGTGTGTTGTTTTCTCATTTATCTCAAGGTATTTTCTAATTTTTCTTATGATTTCTCTTTTAAAAGCCATTGGTTATTTAGGATAGCATTGTTTCTTTTCCAAATATTTATGAATTTCTCAAATTCTGTTACGTTACTGGTTTCATTCCAATATGGTCAGAGAGCGTATTTGTTTGATTTTAATCATACAATGCTTTTAAGTTAAATAACATTTTATGACCTAATATATGGTCTATTATGGAGAATGTCTATACTTAAGAAGATCATACATTATGCTCCATTGGATTGAGTTCTCTGCAGATGTTTAGTAGACTTATTTGATCTATAGTGTCACATGAGTCTTCCATTTTCTTGTTTAGCTTCTGCCTAGTTATTCTATTTATTGTTGAATGTGGGGTATTAGCCAAGGCCTAATAGCTTGGTTTCCTTCACCAATAGCTCTAACAGGGTAAGTCTTCCACGCACAGTCTTCCAGACTCCCAGGGAAACATGTGGTTTTGTTTTTACGCCTGGTCCCCATGAGTCGGAGCAGCTTATTGTTAAGTGTTTGGTAAGAGGTTAATCTCTTGTGCCACTAAGGTTTCTGCCTTGTGCTGATGAATGTGCATATGTTGCTTGGGGATGCTTTTAAAACTTCCTCACATCTTACAATGATTCTCCCTGAGTAGGTATAGCCTGCCATGTGTGCACAGACTTCATGCCTCCCAGTGTTGATTCTGAATCATGGAGAACATTTCTTAGCTGTCTCTGTTCTTAGTTGTCTCTATTGAACTTCTGGCTGATGTGCTACTTTGCTCAGATTATGGAACAAAATTGTTTTCCATGAAGCTCTCCGTTGCTTTTAACAATGTCCTTAGGCATGAAGTTCTCCAAGCTCTGTTCTAAATAAAGTTAGTTGCCTAAGGCACAGTTGTGAAGCTCTGCAAGAGTTTTAAACAACTGTAGAGTTTGAGACAGTAAAGTCCAACACAAGACCACTCTCATTTCAACAACAATTGCAATTTCCAGGATCCCCAAATCACCTTCAATTTCTATAGTTTCCAAGAAAGATTCACAACTCACTAAAAATTATTGTATTCACAACCACAGTTTATTATAGAAAAATATTCACATTAAAATCTGCCCAGGGTCAAGACAGATAGGATAAAGTCTAGGAAAAGTACCAACTGCAGGGTATCCATTGTCCTTTCTCCGTGGAGTCACAAACATTAATTTCCTGGCATCAGCACATGGCACCACAAACTGTGGTTTGAATGAAAATGACAGAAATACAGGCTTTGGGGAGTATATTGTCATCTAACGGCTAATTCTTAGTAGTAATTTCAGGGTCAGAAAGTCTGAGACCTTCATTTTACAAATAGGAAAATGGAGTCTCTAACAGATGCCAGAACTTGTTCATGATCTCCTGAGGAGTTATGACAACTTGGGACTGAGTTTGAGTTCCTCAGGGTCCCTCGAGCCCTGGGGTCCAATCTGCCAGTCTGGAATGGTTTATGTATTTTAGAGAAAATGCATTTGTGTCATAAGATAACATTACCTTTTTAGGACCCTTGGAACTTTCTTTTTAGATGCTTTCTCATCTATTACTTCACTCTTCACTCTCCTCATGCACCACCAGAGGATGTATTTCCAGTTTTTATGTTCACATCTCTTATCCCCATAAACTTTACCCAGTCAAAACCCCATCTCACATATGAGGATCCTGATGTTAATAGTGGGTGGTGATCCTCTGAATGTTACCAATCCTGTTACACAATTCAGATTAGAAGCTACAACTCTTTATTTTCAGCACTGGCATCTTTCCGGTATTCTTTATTCTGCTGGCTGTCCTTTCCATCAAAATCAAAGGAAACTTCCTGCCTTCCTCTCTTAAGCATCAGCATGCAACATCACAGCCCCTCTGGTTAATTATTCCTCCCTAAGGTCTCCAGCTTGATGCAACAGCAGAGCCCTCTGTTACCTTCCATTTTCTTATTTATTAAGTAGGTACCTGCTGTGATAACCTGACTTTCATTTGTCTTAGAAAGTCATGCTTTTTGTTTTTCTCCTTAGTTGATAGTTAGGGTGCATGTAATTTTGGAATGTTTCTGATCTATGTATTCTGGATGTGAGAGAAAGGTTAAGTGCTCTCTCTAGTGCCAAGCTGCTGAGAAGAGCCCAGAATCTCTCATGTTCATAAGCAGGTGCAGAAGATCAAAAGATGCCAAAACTCATAGGAAAGATACCTTTGAGAATAAACATGTCCAGACTAGGGATAAAGACTGAAATAATAAGCAGGATCCTTCCTCAAATATCCCACCAGTGACCATGGGATGAAAAGTGACTCAAATTGGGAAAAGATTATGCAATCTTGGAGAGGCTGAAGGGATACTTTGTTTTGTTTTGGTTTCCTTGTGATTTATATGAATGTCGCTTAAGTGAACCTGTGACAAGTAGATTGAATATGTCTCCCACCGGTCTTGCTTATATGAAATGGCAGACATGATATCAATACCATATCTTAAGTCTGTGAGCTACAGCATAAAACCTCTCTCTTTATGTTACCATGTTGGCTTAAGGCCACAACAACCGAATAGTTTTAGTATTTACATTGTTCCCATGCCAAGTTGGCCCTAATCAACAAAGTTTCACTTGGATAGAGAAAGATGTATCAAAAAGGTGACGAAGATTAGCTTCAGGGCATCTTACTTGCATTAATTTCTCTAAACATTCTGGAAGGAGCCTTAATATGGGTTTATATGATTATGTTTCTGGGTGTTTTTTAAGATAAACACTTCTAATTGCAATAGGTTAAGGTAAGTATCTCTTTCTACGTTATGGTCTTTCTGCTATGCGTTTCTTCACATTGGATGAATTTAAGTGACCATCCTTTAGTGGGAGAGTGGCTGGGCACCTGGTTGGTTCAGGTGGTTAAGCATCAGATTTCTGATTGTTGATCTCAGCTCAGGTCATGATTTCACAGTCTGTGGGTTCAAGCCCCCAGTCAGGCTCACTGCTGACTGCTTGGAGCCTGCTTTCAATTCTGTCTGCTTCTCTGTCTGCCCCTTTCCTGCTTTCTTTCTTTCTTTCTTTTTTTTTTTAAGTTAATATGTTATTTACTTTTGAGAGAGAAAGCAAGAGAGAGAGTGGGGAATAGGCAGTGAGAAAGGGAGACACAGAATCAGAAGCAGCCTCTAGGCTCTGAGCTGTCAGCACACAGCCCATCCCTACTCCCTTTCTATCTGTCTCTCAGAACAAATAAGTATTAAAAAATAAGTAACCATAGATATTTTAGGATTCCATATGTGAAGAAATCTGGCTAAGAATTCATCCATTTTTAAATTCTGAGATCTATTTATATCACTGTCAAACAATTATGTGGTATCACTGAAGGCACAGCTTCAGGATTACTGCTCTATTGCCCCAGTGCCAATCACTCAAAATGGTGACATTTTGGCCATTCATGGCCAGAAGTTCACATCAAAATATATGCGTCCTATGATGCCCAGAACCATATTGTGTGGGTAGTTTAAGCGAAAGGAAGGAAATTTGTGAAGTCAGAACTGAGTCTGTGGAAAACTCTTACAATTATCAAGCAAATAAGATTGTAAATAGCAGATTCAGTTTTCACTGATGCCTAATAAAAACAGATTTGCTAGTACATGGAATATGCTCAATAATGTAGCATATATAATTAAAAACACACCATGAATTTTTTATCTTTTTATGGAAACATGACATAGAATTTATAAGAATTTCTGTGTTTAAAGGGCATGAATCTGTAATAGAGAACTGCAAAATGTAAGCATGTTTGCAACAGCTCAAGGATGAAAGAAACTCAATAATGGCATTGCCAAATTTTACAGCAATCCTAAATATTTATACAGCAGTACCTCTAGTGTGTTGTTAAGCTGAAATGTTTCTAAATTATCATTCACAGAGATGCGGAATGTAGAACAACCATGGTTGGAAAAACAAAAAGAGAGACACTTATCTTTTGATTCCCTCCATGGAAAGTATATCACCAAATTCTTGTAATTTGAACAGGTGATGAATACGCAGCCCAAAATATAGAAAAATGTATTATATTAATGAATTAAATGAATTAATGAAAGCAATGTATTTTTTTCTAGACTTTGTGATATTGTCAGCATTTCATAGCTTGCTAAATGTGAGATTTGTTGTGATATTTTAAAATCTTTTAAATTAAAATAACTTTTCATCTGATTTTGTATTCATAATTTTATATTGATTCTTAAAGTATCCCTCCAATTTTTATAACCTTTAGATTCCTCCAATCCTTGATCTGCCCTGCATATGAACATCATATATCATTTTTATCCTTCAACATTGCTCATAGCCAGGAAAAATTAGGTTCACAAAAGCACTGTGGATGGCTTAGAGTCTAACTTGGAAATGTTTCCTATGATCTCCCAGAAGGCTTGTTAAAACACAGAACACTGGGCTCTATCTCCAAATATTCTGATACAATAGGCTTGGATGGGGTTGAGGATTTGCTCTTCTGTACATCACAAGGAGATCATGTTGCTGCTAGAAACATGACTTGAGTAAGGGAAAATAAGTCATCCAAAAGCAGTCAGGGGTCTAGACTGGAGGTGAGTTTAAATCTGTTTTCTTGATGGGGAAGGTACTTATCAGCTCATCAATAATAAAATACTAAGATAAAACAAAATTTTATAAAAAAAAAAAGAGTTTTGTTAACTGACAATAAAATTCGACTTAGCAGGGAAAAAAAAATAGGAGGCCAAGATTTAGAGAGGAAAGCATACACAAGAAGAGAGCTAAGTTGAAGTACATATGACTGTCATGGTAATTTGAAGATAAGGGGCAGAAAAATAAATAGAAATAGGAAAAGGGAAAAACTCAGACAGGAGAGACATCGAAAAAGACGGACCTGTGGAGAAAAGTGACCCAGGTGAAATTTCTGATGGGGGAAGGATGTCTAATAATTCCACTTCAATTTGTTGATGTTGCTGTGTTATAAATGCCCTCTACTGACATCAGCATTCAGTAGGTCTCCTTTATATGTACAACCAGCCTTGTGATATAGGAAAAAAAAAAAGATGATGAAACAAAGAAATAAACATTAAAATAAAGTGATAAGTCTGGTTCAACTATCATTCCTTTGCCAAGGGTTATGTTTAAAGGTTTCAATTTAACAATTCCTAGGTAGATCTAAAACCAGATAAACTGGGGTGTGTTGTTGTCATAACCACAGTGCAAATGAATGCTGAAGAGCTAAGCATTGGGCAAAATCAGCTTCTGGGCACAGTATTCAACCGCAGATGGGAGACAAACCCCGTTACTTCCAAGCTACACTAAGGAAAGTGACTACATTTGTCTGTGGGGCTACCATTACAAAGTGTCATTGATGAGATGGCTCAAGAAAATAGAAATTTATTTCCTCACAAATTCTGGAGGTTTGACTAAGACCAAGGGGTCAGCAGAGCTGGTTCTCTCTGTGGTCTCTCTCACTGGTTTTCCAGTGGTTGTTTTCTCTCTAAGTTTTCACATGATCTTCCCTCACTGTGTGTCTCTGTCCTAATCTCCTCTTATGAGGACATGAGTCATACCCTAATGACCTAATAGAACTCAATTGCATCTTTAAAAAATAGTCATATTCTCTCTTCTTATAGTCACATTATGAAATACTGGGATAGACATTAGTATATGAATTTGGAAGGATATAATTCAGTCTCTCACTGTGTCCTTGAAGAGAAGAGATTAATTTCTTAGATAACAAAAATACTAGTTGTAATAGGAATCATTCAACAAATATTCATTGAGAAAAGTTCACTTCTAGAAGCTCAGCAATGAACAAAATAGATTAAGAGTCAGTTCAGATAAGCTAGTATAGGGAGACAAATAATAAATAAATAAGTGGCATAGTGGATGCTGATAAATTCTATGGAGAAAAGTGTAGTAGAGGTGGGAACAGTGAATGCTGAAGGAGAGGCTGGTTGGCCACATTTATGTGATATCCAGAGATGGCCTCATTAATTAGGAACATTTAGGCAAAGACCTGCTTAGGGTTGGATTATCAAATGATGGTAATAATAATATTATATTTATTTATTATATGAATTATTTTATCAGCTTTTAGTGTCTAATGTACATTAGTATAGTTATAAATATTTTATGCTTACTATGTCCTCTTTAGTTATCTCAATGGCTTAGAAAGAGAGGAACTTCAACTATCATCTTGTGATACATCATAAAACTGAAGTTCAGGGAAGTTGATTAATTTTCTCCAGACCAGACAATATGAACGTCTCATTTTTTGATCTTGACTCTTTCTGGATCCAAAGCCAGTGGTCTTCTCATTATCCTAAATAGGGATTTAATGTATCTCAGTCTCCAAGCTTTTTCAGTACCAGCTGGCAGAACAACTCTGCTCCAACATGTGAAGGGTCACTGAGCTCCAGAGCTGTTTGATAACTATAACCTCAGGTGAATTATTTTATTCAAGCCTCAGTATTTTTATCTGAAAAAATCTGTGAAATAGGGTTAGCAGTATTCAGCAGAGGATTGTGTTGAATATTGATGATGAGTATGATGAGTGAATCTTTGTTAACCATTGAGCACGTTGTCACATATCAGGTACACAGAAATAGAGTTGCTAACATTATCATCATCATCATCATCAACATCATCATCATCACTATCACCATCTATTTTTGTCATGAAGGCTCTGGATAACTTCTGGTCCTAGAAAAATAACTCCATCTGTGAGATGAAAGAGTTAGACCAAGTGATCTCCAAAATCCCTCCTATATGTAATATTTTATGAGTCTACTTAACATCCTCATGTGTAGGTAAAAGCACTATTGAAATGCTGGAAGAGTAGACTCGGTTCTAAATAGGACGTAGGTATGTCCTAGGCATTTGACATATTTTCCAGACATGGGTGAAAGTGCAGAAAAGTTATCTACCATGAGGCTTTATGTCGATGAATGCTAAAGAGATTGATGATTTGTGCTCTTTTGCCTCTTCTATTTATAGTCAAAATTGAGAGTTTTAGATTACTAACAGGAACATTCATTCACAAATCAAACTAGACATGACATAGAGCTCATTCAAAATGGGGCCATCTTTACTCATGACAACCACGGAACAGAGCAGATGTCTCTATAGAATTTTCTCATCCATGAAGGGGAAAATAGGAAAGTTTTCAAAAGTTCTGTCTCCAAGTTCTAGTTTGAACCTTTGTTCTTCAAACCAGTGTTGTTTTTTCTCTGAACAGAGAAAATACAATCTGAGTGTTAAGCAAAAAAGCAAACAAACAAAAAACCCAAACAGACAAACAAACATGAAAAACAAAAGTAAAACAAAACAAACAAAACTAAGACATTGTTTAACCTTAGATTTTACTTTATATAAAAATGCTCAAAACATAGTCACCTAGTTCTGCCTGAACGTTAGTGGCTGATGATTCATTATCTTAAAATAGCCCATTTATGATTTTCTAATTGTTAGACTCTTCTTGAATGTCTAGACGATACGAGAGAATGTGAGGAACTCTCTTCTGTCCCCCAAAAGCAAAAAAGATTCAAAGCAGTCCCACATGGTAAAAGACCAGAAATAGGATCATTGTGTGCAATTGGGGGCCGAACCAGTCAAGAACAGATTCGGATGACTGCTGGCTCCGTGTCCAGAAATCCAATCAATAGTGGATTTCTTACCCAGGATTGTGAGGAAGTCAGCAATGGGTCAATAATCAGAAAACTGTAAAAGTAGCTAAGTACATTTCATTCCTCTGTCTGGTAGATGGTCTTTAAAGATGACTGCCAACAATCCCTTGCCTTCCTTCTTCCATAATGTAAGCAAACTCATCTAAACTACTGGGGAGAGAGTTCGACAAGAGGACAACCAAGGTGACTCAATGAATAGCATGTATCATTACCAGATATACAGTGAGGTCTTGTTGGTGGTTCTGGCCAGGAATTCCCTGCTGTGCTCACAGCTGAATGCAAATGAGTGTATTCAGCCTATATCACATAAAGAGAAAGAAGCCACAATCAAGCCCAAATGCAGAATTAGGAGCAAATAAATGATTATTGTTTAAGCTGCTAATTTATTCGATAGTTTGCTAAGGATCAATAGTTAATTGCAATACAGTGAAACAAAGCTAAAGCCACCAAAAGAGATAAGGTTTTCAACTGGAGAAATCGATGAAGAGGACAAAAGCAATCCCAAAACCTCTACAGAGAGAGGTAGGCATGAAGTTAAAAACATTACTAAAAAATCCCCTCAATCTGAAGTAAAATTTCAAAATTACTTGGCATCGAATGCCAACAAACCAAAGAAAATGGAATGGCAATTACTTCTGAGGAAATAGAAATAATAGCACAAGCTTCAAGGAACTTAAAAATAGTTATATTCAAAACCTCAAAGTTATGATAAATAAATCATCCACACTAAAATAAATAGAAAAATTAGAAGGTGGAAAAAAGGAAGGTGGATATAAATAAAATCCTAGTAGACCAAGAATCTATTAGGGATTTTTAAGAATCAATGCTTCATAAAGTCATTAGGCACTTGTGGAACGCTTTTCTGATCTAAGAATAAGTAGTCAGTTATGAGGTAGTGCAGAGAAATTCACTAAGAAAGTAGCATAGAGAAATAAATAGGTAACAAACTAGAAAGGAAAATTAAGTTATATAGATAAGTCGACTGAGAAATTCTAATAAAATATTGTGATAGGCACTGTAATATGCTGCCCAAATCTGCCTTCAATGAATAACTTGCTGATCCAGCTTCTGAGAATACTGTTGGCAGACATTCTATAGTTGTCAGCTTCTTAAGGGATTACTTCACTTAAAGAAAGCTGCTTTTTGCAAAGTCAAAATTCTTACAGGAGTGGCCCTCATCCAATAATTGGTTAATGTGGGAAGCATATCATCTTGTCCCATTTAACTCATATCTCATTGTAGGATCTACGTCTGCCTTCCCATGTTTCTTTCAGCTCTCTTCCATAGATATTGATCCTAAAGACACTGCTTAAAGAACATTTTGGATACTAAATTTCAACTCAGAGCTTGTTTCCTGAGAAATCCAGCTGGAGTCATTTTATTCTAGTAGTAATTCATAAAAGTAGATACTTGGGTGGGGTTTTAGAGCTGGATTTCACCATCCAGCCACCAATGAGAAATATATCTGTAGCTTTTGGCACAGTGAGTAGTCTATTTGGTATAACAAATAGGTAAATGAATGAGATAAAATGGAATTGTAAAAATAATCTGAAGAAGGCAGAAAAAGAGGGGAAATGGTTCAAAGAACAAATGAGACAAGTGGAAAACAAATAGCAAGATAATAGACTTAAACATAACTACCTCAATTCTCATATTAAATGTAAATGTTTTAAATACCTCAATGAAACGGCAGAGATTGACAGATTGAAGTTTTGAAAAGACCAAGACCAGACAGTATTGGTTCTATATTGTAGTCCTATATGCAATCTTTGAGTTTTGTGCTATAATGAAGATAAGTTACCTGTACACTTTGGATATTTTAGGTTTGCTTCATGACATGCTGTGTCTCTGTAGCAGTGATTAATTTAGGGTTTACATTTCCTACTACTGAGGTAAGACTTTCCTGAGTGCTCTACCCAATTTCTCATGAATTATGAAATTTTCTAGTCTGGCTGATAAAAATAAGCAATGTTCTTTGTCTAGATGTTGTACAGCAAATACCTAGAACTTCTTCATTGTTTCCACCTGATCACTGATGGCCATTGAATGGCAACTCCCTATCCTTCCCCTGCCCCTGCCCCCAGCAATCACCATTCTACCCTCTGTTTCTCTAAGTTTGACTATTTTAGAAACATCAGATAAGTGGAATCATGCAAAACCAACACTATGCAAAAATCTCAATCACAAAACTTACCATTTAATTTTTTGTATATAATAGCCATTATAAGAGGTGTGAGGTGAGATGTCACTGTGGTTTTAATTTGCATTTTTCTGGTGATTAATGATGCTGAGCATCTTTTCTTATACCTGTTGGTCATTTGTATATCTTCTTTGGAGAAATGTCCATTCAGGTTTTTTGTCCATGTTTTTACTGGGTTGTTTGTTTCCTTGCTATTGAGTTTTTCATATATTTTATTTTATTTAAAAGCTTTAATGTTTATTTATTTTGAGAGAAAAAGACAGAGAGAGAGATAGAGAGATGAATCACATTTTACACATGGTGGGGGGGAAAGTCAGAGAATGGATCTTCCTATTCTAAAAGTTCTTGCTCTGTCCACTAGATGGCGGTGCCTCTATAATCCGCAGAAAATCTGCAATAACGGTCTGGTACTGTTATTGGACGCCAGTGCCTGGGCTAATTTCCTGCGGGACATTATTATGTAATGTGGGGAATACGTCCCTTGATTTGTCTCCTGTATTCACAGCATCTTTAGGTGAATGTGGAAATATTTGAAGAATATGTTGAGAAACTCACTTTGTAAATTTATCAAGATTTTCCTGTGCATTCCTGGCACTTTTTGGAATGGTCATGAATCAGCCAACATTGCAAATGTCCCTACAAATGTGAGATTATACTTGACTCTCAAACCTAGTGTGTTATTGCCTATTGTAGAATTCTTGGGAGGCAGTAGTGGGTTTTGCAACCAGCCACGACATTTTTCCTGATACTAAGATGGGTCAAGTCCTCTGTTGAACACATCCCCACCCATCATCGCTTGTTGCTGTAATAAATGATAATATCTCTTTCTTTTTTTTAATTTTTTAATGTTCTTTAAAATGTATTTTTGGTACAGAGAGAGACAGAGCATGAGAGAGGGAGGGGCAGAAAGAGAGGGAGACACGGAATCGGAAGCAGGCTCCAGGCTCTGAGCTGTCAGCACAGGGCCCGACGCGGGGCTTGAACCCACAAATGTGGGATCATGACTTGAGCGAAAGTCAGAGACTTAACCGAATAAGCCACCTAGGCACCCCTAAATATCTCTTTTCTGAGAGGCTCATGACTTCTCCAAAATGCCTACAATCATGTTTACTAACAAGCTGTCCACTCAAGCAAACAACGCTTATCTGCTACCGCTGTTGCTCCAATGTTGCATAATCCTACATTCATTTTTAATTTAACTCTAATGTCAGTCTTTGGATAAAATCAAGACCAGGGAGGATGAGTGACTTGTCTATGGTCATAAAGCCAGTAAGGAGAAGACCTAGGATTCACCCCACCCCATAAAGCAAATTTCAGCAACATACATTGAATATGTGATTTGGGCAAATTCTCAAAATAAATTTGGCCAAAATTCTCAGATGAATGATACACCATTTGTGAACAGAACAAATATTTTGATTAGACATTGCCTACCATTGAGAAATATGCCTTGATTGACATATCAAGCCCAGTGCTGGACTCTAATGGCATAGAGATAAATTGGATTTGGTCATTGGCCCCCAATCAGATGGCCAATTGGTGGGTGCAATTGGCACTTCTCTCCATCACCTGCCCAGAGGATGAGGCTTCTCTTCTTTACAGAGGCTTGGGGACAAAATAAACTACACACAGGTTGAAGGACTAGAATACCAATGACTAGAATTTACTCTTGTGGATAACATATTTCCTTCAAAGTCATTCCCTTAATCATTACTGCCATTACTGAAAGCCATTGCCTGGAATTGATTTCAGATTCATTTTAATTTTAATTCTGATTATCTAATAAATATATGATCAACTTTGAAACTTGGAAAATAGATAAATGCATTAAAAACCTGTTTTAAAAACTTCCTATATTATACCAAGAAGATCATTGTTTAAGTGTAGCTGTTTCCTTCCAATTTTACATAAATAATCAAAACTTTTTAAAAGGCCACACTTTCAAAAATAATGGCCATATTGTAATTCATTGTATAGATATATCACAAATTATTTTCTATCCTCTAACCAGAAAAATTAAAGCCATTATTAACTTTTCACTATTGTAGATAATATTGTTGTTATCATCTTTATCTGAATTTTAGATTTTTCAATTCAAAGCTTGATTCTCTAGAAATGTTTATTAAACAGTTAAGGCAAATGTTAATTTTTGGAGAGTGATCAAAAGAGGTTTTCCTTTAAACATAATTGGTCCAATTGCTTTAGGACCAAATTCTGATGTGAAAATTTAAAAGGCAAAGCCTGTTGGCAGTGGCTTTATTCCAAAATCCAGAAAAAGAGGTTTTGCTGTGATTTTCCAGAAATGAGACATTTTATCTTGTGGAAGGCAAATAAACAATACCTACAGCCTTCTGAGTAAAGCCCTCATTTCTTAATCTATTAGGGGAGCCCCAACTGTAGTCCACAATAGACTGAGGCCAAATTATATCGTATCTGTAGCCAGTTCCTCTGTAATTTTCTAATGCCTTTTTTTTCTGTTTTTCTCTCTGACTTGCCTTTTTCATAGCCACATTGTGCCCATCGGTCTCTCCAGCTTATACTTAGCTCATAATCTTTGTCTCCTGCTCACTTTTGAATCAGAAAGTTCCTTTAATACCCTGCAAGTTTCAGCCATTTTGTTGCAACTGATCATTTTAGATAAAATTGACCTCTCACCATAAAGAAGCAGGAAACATTTAAAACATTTCTGCAGAAAGTAATTTAAACACTCCTTATAATTTAATGTCATCTTACTTGTATTTTAAGTGTGTGCACGTTTATATTATGTTCCCTGACAGAGTTCCTCTGATATTGTGATTTTATGCCTAATCAGTTTTCATGAAAACCAACAAAATCCCATATGAGTGCAATGTGCCCATAAATGTGAAGCTTGGAAGGGGAAACATTCCAAATGAACTAAGTAATAATGATACTGGTATTTTCTACCTCTGAACATATTTGTACTAAGATAAGATGAGGTCACCTATGTCAAAGTGTGATGCCAGACATCTGTCTAAAGCAACTGCCCTTCATGGTGTGTTATAGACTGAATATTTGTGTCCACCCCAAATCCTATGTTGAAACCCTAACCACTAGTGTGATGATATTTGGAGATGAGGCTTTGAGGAAGTAATTAGTCATGAGGCTTATGATGGATGTAGTGCCCTTATAAGAAGGAGCTAGGAGAGAATTTGCTTTCTCTTCCTCTAGGATATGTGAAGCTATAATGAGAATATGGCCATCTACACAACAGGAAGAGATCCCTCACTAGATACCAGATCTGCCAGCACCTTGACCTTGGACTTTCCAGCTTCTGTAATTATTCAGGGAAGAAGAAACATCTGTTTAAGACACCCAGTCTATGGTATTTTTGTTATAGCAGCTGGAAGTGACTAAGACATGGACCAATCCACAACTCAACATCATGGAAACAGGAAACCCATAATGCACAAAAGACTATTTAAAATGTTCTGACCTGGAATGAGATATTTTTGTATCAAACTCTATCAAAGTTTTCAAGACAGTGCCACATAATGCCTAAAGTGAAAAGCCCATTGTTCAGGCAAAGTTTAACATCATTTGAGCAAAATGCTCAAAGCAGATAAGACCCCTGGGAGAAGATATGGCAGAGGGTGGAAAAGGCACTGGGCTGGTTATTACAGCTTCAAAGTGTCAAAGACCTAGTATTAAATCTTAATTCTGTCACTTACCAGCTTTCGGACATTGAGGTGGATACTCAGTATGTTTATTTGTATTAAAAAGTTTGAATAATTATACAAAATCATACTCATTCTAGAAAAGAATTCATATAAATACCTATTATGGGCTGAATTATGTTCTCTCAAAATTCATATGTTGAATTTCTAACCCCCCAAGACCTCTAAATGTGTGTGCGTTTGTAGGGTCTTTCTAAGGGTAAGAAAGTAAAACTGAGGTCATTAAGGTGGGCCTTAGTCCAATCTGATTAGTGTCCTTATAAGAAGAGGCTCTGAGCACACAGACACACTCAGAGGGAAGACCATCTGATGCCCCAGAGAGAAGCTGGCCATTGACAAGTCAAGGAGAGAAGCCTCAGAAGAAACCAACCCTGCCCTGGCAACAACTTGATCTCAGACCTTCAGCCTCCAGAACAAGGAGAAAAACACATTTCTGTTGTTTCAGCCTCCTGCTTTTCTGCTTTGCTCTGGTAGCCCCAGGTAACTAAAAAGGTGAACTTAACCCCAGTATCTGTCACATGGTAGGCTTCTAATACATATCAGTTATTTTCATTTATATATTAATAATATAGCATGAATGAAAAATACATTGTAAGATTTTATTTGTATGATAAATGGCTAGATAGGGCTTCCTGTTTAAAATGCTCTAGATGACAGGGTGCCTGGGTGGCTCAGTCAGCTTAGGTCATGATCTCATGGTCTGTGGGTTCGAGCACCACGTCAGGCTCTGTATTGACAGCTCAGAGCCTGGAACCTGCTTCGGTTTCTGTGTCTCCCTTTCTCTCTGCCCCTCCTCCACTCACACTCTGTCTCTCTCAAAAATAAATAAACATTAAAAAAAATTTAGGGGCACCTGGGTGGCTCAGTCAGTTAAGTGTCCGACTTTGGCTCAGGTCGTGATCTCACGATTGGTGGGTTCAAGCCCTGTGTCGGGCCCTGTGCTGACAGCTAAGAGCCTGGAGTGTGCTTCAGATTCTTTGTCTACCTCTCTCTCTGCCCCTCCCCAGCTCACTCTCTGTCTCTCAAAATAAAGACATAAAAAATATTTTTAAATAAAAAATAAAATAAAATATTTAAATATTCTAGATGGAAGTCTCCTCAAACTAGCCACTTAAAGAAATAATACATATGTTTACATTGACTATCTGGTTCAAAATACTACTGAAGTAATGGAACATATTTTACTGAAGGCTCATCTTTTAAGAAGGAGAAAGAAAAACTTGGGGAGGTCACAAAGCCAAGACCCCCATCCAGGTATGAAGGTGAAAACAGTGCCAGGCTCTTCCTGTCAGAAGAAGCTGGTGCTTCTCTGTCAACAGAAGTCATGGATAGAGTGACCAGGTCAGCACATGGAGTAAAGAAGCCATAACGGATAGGTCCAAAGATGTGTCAAAAGAAAAATATTGGCTTGGAAAAAAAATCTGAGAAAAAAAACAGTCTTTGCTAGGATAGAGGTCTTACCATACCCTTGGCTAACCCGGTGTTCTTCACGCCCAGCTCCCCATCAGATCCTAGAATTTAGGCAGTACCACACCTCCATGGTTCATCTTGCTGGCTCGCAGCCAGTTTGAGCCTGACCGTATCCCTGTGATGTAATTTAAAGCACGTATTTTGAAGTTGCCCACAGTGTGCTGTGAACACTGTACTCCTGAACTCAGAGAGAAATCGCTGTATTAAACACCTTAGGAGGAGGCAGAGTGGAGATTCACATCTTGTTTTGTTTTTATTTAAATGGGCAGCTTTATTTATTTTTTGAGAGAGAGACAGAGACAGAGAGAGAAGGAAAGCAAGGGAGGGCCAGAGAAAAGACGACAGAAGATCCAAAGCAGGTTTTGTGCTGTTAGCCCAGAGCCTGATGCAGGACTCAAACTCATGAACTATCACATCATGGCCTGAGCTGAAACCAAGTCAGACACTTAACCGACTGAGCCACCCAAGTGCCCCCTCATGTCTTTCATTCCAAGTTCTCTCCATTTTAAGGAAGACTATGACAATCTGTCTAGATGACGGGGCACATATGATGTGTATCTGGAAGGTACACTCTTGAGGGATTAAACACAAGATCTAGTAGGAAGGCATCCTTCTTTGAGATATAACAGAGAAAAGTAAAAGCACTTTATTTCTTCCCTTTTCTTTCAGTTAAGAGGATCTAATAATTATCCTTGTCATTCCCACAAAATTGTGATCAGCTTTAAGTGAGAAAATGCACACAGAAGTGCGCCAGTTTATTTTACGAAATACTGGAAGTAAACGGGTAATTATTGGACTTTGCAGTCCTGGGTTCCTATTTAGGTCTCTAAGCCCTGAAACCTTGTAAATCTGTAATCATGACCTACCTCCTTAGAGTCTGTAAGCCTCAGTTTCCTCATTTGTAAAATGAGAGGCATAACATTTTTTTTGCAAGGTTTTGTGAGAATTAAATGAAAGAATTGATGCAATGTCTGGCATATAGATTCTACTCGTTATTCTAATGTCCTCTGTCCTCTGTCCTCTGCGTGCCTGCTTGTGACCACATTTCTGGACTCGGTCTTTCTACAAGGAAATAGGTGTCCACAATCACTTTCTCATTCTTGCCCTCCTCTGTCTGCTCCGGAGAGGATGCAGAGGTGTCTCAGTGATCCCTGAGGTTTTTTGGAGTGAACACTGGAAAATATTAACAGCCACTTTATGGATTCAAAATTGACCGTAAGAGGTGTTGCAGTATTTTGTTGTGTTACTTGGCTTCATATTTTCCCCACTGCATTTTATTGCCTACTGTGTTGGCAAGTGATATGGAATAAGGAAAAAATAAATCTGGGGCCAAAGCATATACTGGAATCCATCACTCACTTTAGGTAGCCTGAGGCTGTGTCTGTAATGTGCCAAAAAAAAACCAATCTATTCAGAAAGAAAATCTATCACGCTGATCATTTGCCATCAGGTGCCTAACAATTAACCTGATTGATGAAGGCAGGGCTTTCAGGTCTCTGTCACCTTCCCTTTATCTGCTCCTGGATTTTGTATGTCAATGACAAGCTCTGTTGAGTCATAAAAAGGGAAATTTAACTGGGAATTTGATTTCCATTATCTATGTTTTTAACTGGGTGGCTTAGAAGAACCAATAATTTCACTTGTGTGTGTATATTAAGCATTTAATATGGAGCCACAGTCTAATTATTTCCAACATGAATTTAGCTTTGTTATAGTAAATCAGGGAAATGAAACATGCTTCATAAATTTCATCACTATTAAAATAAAGGTCACGTTCAAAGGAGGGGGTATGAGCTGGAAATTAATGCCTGATTTTAAATGTTTAGGGATTAAAAATTTAAATTGCACAGCTCAATTCTGCTAATATTGAAATGCATAATTTGAAACTCTGGCAGATTCAATAAAGAGGATCCAAATGAAGGAGTAAAAGTTTTAAAATTTCCTCCAACTGATTGTGATTGTAAATCACTTGGAAAGCTCTTTAATAATGCAGATTCCTGATTCCCATCCTGAGATTCTGATTCAGTAATCTGGGGTGCGGCATTTATAAAAGCTCCCAAGCATTCCGGAGGATTACCGTTGGAAATTAAATTTCCAACTAGTGCTCATCTGGCCTGTTCTCTGCCCTCCCTTCTGACTGTCGCCAATATCCGTGGACTCAAAATCTTGTAACATCCCTCCTGTTAGTTATAAGAACTGAAAAGAGTCTCCTGTCTCTGGGACTTATTGCCAGACACCAAATTACCTGTGTGGTTGGTCCCAAACACAAATAAAACCCAGACATGTAAAGAGGGAATTTATTCAAAAATAATTGCCACAGAAGAGGAAAGGAACACCAAATAGGAGATTTATTTAATGATTACTATTTTCCAGGATTATAGGGCTTGGGTAAAGTTCAACATTTTTATTAGATGATCTTGACTTTGTAACCCATTCAACAATTACTGAGCACCTACCATATTCCTGGCACTGCCTCCGAGTCAGGAAATGAAACTGATACCACTATCAAGAATAGCTTAGCTTAGTAGTAGAGACAGGAAGGTAAACAAAGTTGCAAAAAAAATGCATTTAAGAAACTTTTATTTCCTTTTCCTTCTCTGAGTGAAATGAAGAGAAAACATCCATTTGTTAAGACTTCCAGCATCTCATCCCACTCCTCACTCTTTTCCAAGTGTTGTCAGTGATTGCAGAGCTTGAGAAGGGGCACGAGATATTTTCATCACTGAAAGACACCCTGTTCTCTGTTTTGTCTGTGGTCATGTGATAATCCTCTTGGTAAGGCCTGAACCCTTTCAAGGAAGTCTTTGGTTCCTCAGGCCTCTCTACAAATGAGTGGGTTAGTCTGCCTAAACCTGGCAATAGCATTAGAAGACCAAAGCTGTCATAGAATGTTCTCCATCATTTCCATCAGTAAAATAAATACCTGATGTCTTTTTAAATTGTGGCTTCCATTATATCCCTGATGTGCCAATGAATGTTTTAACAGTTTCTCTGTGGCAGAAAAACAAGCTAATTTGTAGTGTTTGAAGATTTCTTTGGTGAAAGTACTTCTACCATGGTTGATTTCAAGCTGCACCCCTCCCCAAAAATGTCATTAACTATAGCATTGTCGTGAGATGCACATGCAGCTCTGGCTACCAGGTAGGAGCCAGCTTCAATATATCATTGTCTGAGATTTTGAATTCTAAAGGGAGAATCTAGAATGTATGCTTTGAATCTAGAGAGGGGAAAAAAATGGATGCTATTTTTCAGGTGTTCTAAACTCCCAATAGGCATGTCAGATTAAGTTCCTAATGTCAGAAACAGCATCACATTTGATGTGGACTGTTTGGGATACCAGAAAGAGAGCAAAGACACACCAGCATAAACTATTCAAAGGAGGTAATTTAGGGTCCTAGAATTCATCATGGATATTGTATCATTTAGTAAAAGATGAAATCGCAAAATTAATTTCCATTATTTCCAAAATTTATGAAATGTTTACACACCCTGTGAGACAAGAAGACATTTTCCCTTTTATTAATTTTGCCAATGTATAATACTAGAATTACTTGTCAAATGGAGTCTCTCTTTGTAAAGAATTGTAACAACCTGGCAAACATCCTGAACCTAGAATGTGCTGATGTGAAGGCACTGGATAACAGAGCAGCATTGATCCCCTTTCTCTCAGCAAAGTGAACTGTGTGTGTGTGGTGCTGTTGGAAGTGAGGGAAATGAGAAGGTCAGGGGGGAAATGAGGGGATGGGATATTGATAAGGAAAAGGTAGAGGAAGGAGTCTATAAGTGAAATGTCAGAAAGGACCAAGAGACCCTCTGATGGTGGTGTTAATACCAGCAGTGATGACTCTAATTCTACTTGGGGCAAACATCTCCTGAACACTTACCACAGACCAGGCACCATTTCCAATCAACAGTGTCCCTTAATGCTTTCACACCCTAAGAGACAGGTGTTTCTACTTGGGCCAATTTTCCAGCTGAGGAATGTGCTGATAGGTTGAAGAACTTCCTCAAGTTTAACTAACTGTTGGTGCAGAAGCCTGAATTCAAAATCAGCCACACCACATGCTTTGCCCCTCCACTATACTGCCTCCTTAAAATGATAGTCATCCAAGAACTGACATGTCTATTACAGATTTTATATTGCTTGATGTGGGGGGGTTTTGTGCGTGAGTCCCAGTTCCTCCATAGAACCTGCTGTCCTTCTCAATTCTTTATGATAGTTGACATGTTTGTTGTTTGATTATTTTTGTAGAAACAAAGGTAGAGGCTGAATTGACAATGTGAGATCCAAAGGCTGCATTTAAGAGTCTACAGGAAAAATGAATGCCTTGAAAAGAATAGTTTCCTTCAGCTTGGAAATTCACTGGAAGAGTCAAGGCTTTTGTATTTGTGTGGATCACGAAACGTAGATGTTCATATCTCAATCTGAGATACCACTCCTTCTTTACCCATTTATCTGTCTGTGGACATTTGGGCAGCTTCCATGGTTGGGCTATTATGAATAATGCTGCAGTAAACATAAGGGTGCATGCATCCATTTGATGCATCCATTTGACATAGTGTTTTTATATTTGGGGGTAAAAACCCAGTAGCACAATTACTGTATGGTAGGATAATGCATAGCCTGGAGATTGAAGACCCAAGATTTGTTGCAGCGGTTTTATTTTCTCCATGGTCTTGGGCAGAAATCAAGCTATTTAGCCCTTTGATTAAAGAGAGAAGAGTATCTGGCACAATTCAGTAGCTTGGGGGACTCACAAGTCTCCTCCACAGATAAACGTCTCCATCTCATCTACAATAGGGCTTCAGGACAATCAGTCATTTTAGCCAGTGATCAACTATTTGCATGATTATCAAAGTATTTTTTAAAAAAATCACTGAAGATGGGGTGAAAAAGTACAGGCTTTGGAATGATACAGGTGCTTTAGCCTACTTTCCTCATCTATAGATTGAACTGATATCTACCTTGTAACGATGTCACAAATATAACAGAAATTTATTTAAGCATCTGATGTATTAATTTGGACATTTTTTAATGTTTATTTATTTTTGAGAGGCAGAAAGAGACAGAGCACAAGCAGGAGAGGGGCAGAGAGAGAGGGAGATACAGAATCAGAAGCAAACTACAGGCTCTGAGCAATCAGCACAAAGCCTACTGTGGGGCTCGAACCCACAGACTGTGAGATCATGACCTGAGCTGAAGTTTGACCCCCAACCAACTGAGCCACCCAGTCGCCCCATAATTGGGACTTTTGATTGAATTGACAGAAACACAGTTCAAACAGGCTTATACAAAAGGAAATTTATTAGAAGGATACATGAGTAACCTTTCAGATGAGCTGACCAACCAAACTTCTGAGAGCAAGCTGGAGACCACATGACTGGAAACAGTCAGTACCTCCTTTTCCACTATCTCCGTATTGACTTTTGGGCTAGGTTAACTCCTTATTTCCTACCACAATTTGGCTCTTCCATGAAACAAGCAGTGTATGGTCACAGGTAGCTCCAAACTCACACCGGCATCATGTCACCACATTAATGAAAAATGTCTCCTCTCTTGCATCTGCTGTGTGAAAATTTCTAGCGAGTTCTTATTGACTCATTTTGAATCAGGTGCAATCATGCTGAACAGAGAGGTGAGATAGGATACTTTTTGAAAAATACTTTAAACAATTCATAAAAGTAGATGCAAAAAGCAAATCAGTAAATGTTTACCACATCTGGAATATATTGTCGAGTCTCAACAATAGGTGATATAATGTATGCAATGTTTTGAGAACTTCATGTTCTTATTAAATGAAGACCCTGATTAATGGTCCTTGTTCTGATGCCAGTACATTTATCATAATTAAGTTGATTCAATATTAACAGTTATCTATTTTAACTAAAGGGGTATCATCATTCTATCTTAAAAACAGTGTTGGAAGTTTAGGGTGGAAACAAGCTAAGCTTGCCCCTGTTCCCCACTGAAAGTTCAACCAATAAGAAGAAATAGGAATCGCCATCAAGTAGAATTCAAAACCTAAGGTTTATTAATGATTGAACAAGAATCTAGTCATTTTCAGGGCACCTAGGTGGCTCAGTCAGCTAAGAATCTGACTTTTGATTTCAGCTCATGTCATGATCTCATGGTCATGAGATCTAGCCCTGTGTTGGATTTCACATTGAATGCGGAGCCTGCTTGTGATTCATTCTCTCTCTCTCTCTCTCTCTCTCTCTCTCTGCCCACCCCCTTCTCTCTCTCTCTCTCTCTCAAAATAAATAAACAAACAGTAAGGCATTTTTAAAAATTTTTTAAATGTTTATTTATTTTGGGGAGAGAGAGAGAAGGAATGGGCAGAGGAGGGGCAGAGAGGGAGGGAGACACAGAATCCCAAGCAGGCTCCAGGCTGAGTTGTCAGCACAGAGTCTGATGCAGGGCTCGAACCCAGGAGCTGTGAGATCATGACCTGAGGTGAAGTCAGATGCTTAACCAAATGAGTCACCCAGGTGCCCCAACATTAAAAATTTTAAAGAACCAAATCACTCTCAAATATACAGATCCTAATAAACTTCATCAGAGAATAAGCTTTCAACATGAAAACAAATAGGCATTTTCACTCCCAGCTCAGAAGCCCCTACGTGAATTGTGCAGGCTTTATATAGCTTTTCTGCCAACAAAGTGCTGCAAAGCTTCAGAGACTCTGGACTGATCAGTGTAACATACAGAGAAAGAAACTCAAGCCAGTTTTTACTTTTTTATTCAGTAGGCTTCATGCCCAGTGTGGAGCCCAAAACAATGTTTGAACCCATGACCCTGAGATCAAGACCTGATCTGAGATCAAGAATCGAATGTTTTAACCAAGTGAGCCATCCAGGCACCACACCAGTTTTACTTCTACTAGTAGTTGTGTTTAGCTTTAACAAAGTCCTTCAGTCTTTATTTGTCTGATATCAACATTCATTCAGATGAAATTATACCAGGACCTAAACTAATTATTATTAATATAAATGGAGTTAGGGAGTTAAAAACTAATTTTAATTTAATTTATTTTATTTTAAATTATGAATGAATAAATGATGATAGTCATTATCTGATACACTTAATATGTTCATTTATTTATATTGATCCTATTTTCATATTACATTACTATAATTTGCATTTATACTTATAATGCATCAATAAACATTTTTAATATATACCATTAGCCCCTGTAAATTATTTTTATGATTTTCAATTTTGATTATTTTTCGAGAATTCCACTCCAGAAATAAATCCAAGCATTTATAGTCAGTTGCTATTTCACCAAGGAGCCGGGAACCCATTGAAAGGACAGTCCTTTCAATAAATGGGGTTGAGCAAACTGGTTTTCAATATGCAGAAGAAATTGGGCTCTTACCTTATTCCATACACAAAACTAACCTGAAGTGGATTGAAGATTTAAATGTAAGACCTGAAACGATAATACTATTAAACTAAAGCATAGGTGAAGAGCTTCTTGACATTGATCTGGCCATTGATTTTTTTGGATATGACCCCAGAACACAGGCAAGAAAAGCAAAAAGAGACAAATGGAATTCCATCAAACTAAACAGCCTCTGCACAGCAAAGGAAATAATCAACAGAAGGAAGAAATAACCCATGGAATGGGAGAAAATATTTGTAAACCATTCATCTGGTAAGGAGTTAATATTCAAACTACATAAGGAATTCAAACAATTCAATAACAAGAAACAAATAACCCAGTAAAAATGGGCAAATTATGTGAATAAACATTTTTCTAAAGAAATTATACAGATGACCAATAGGTGCATGAAAAGATGTTCAACATCACCAATATCTGAGAAGTATAACCCAAAGCCACAATAAGAGATCGCCTCATACCTGTTAGAATGGTTAGTATTAAAAAAAAAAAAAAGATAGCAAGATTTGAAGAGGAGGTAGAGGAAAGTTCTGTTGATGGGAATATAAATTGAAAATAGAAATACCATACAATCCAGCAGTCCAACTTCTGGATATGTATGCAAAAGAAATTAAATCATTATCTCTAAGAGGTATCTGCAGGCCCATGTTCACTGTAGCATTATTCACAGTAGCCAAGATATGAAAATCATGTCCTTTAACAAATGAATGGATATAGAATATATACATAAAATATTTTTATATGTTGATATATAAAAATATATTATATATGTAATATATTATATAAGTCAATATTACATAGCTATATAATATATATTTGTATTATATATTATAAAATTTTTATATGTAAATACTTTTATATGTGATGGAATGTTTTTCATCTATGTGAAAAAAAAGAAATCATGTTATTTGTGACAGCATAGATGAAACTTGAAGACATTCTATTAAGGGAAATAAACCAGAAAGAGAAAGATAAATACTGTAAAATCACTCATATGTGGAATCTATGATTGCTTATATGTAGAATCAAAACATGTTAAACTCCTAGAAGCAGAGAATAAAATGGTGGTTACCCAGATATTTGAAGTGAGGGTGGGGGCATGGGGATATATTGGTCACAGGTTACAAAGTTGCAGCTATAAAGGATGAATGAGTCTAGAAATCTAATGTACAGATATGATGACTATAGCTAATAAAAACTGTATTGTACACAGAAAGTTGCTTAGAGAGTAGATCTTAAAAATTCTCATAAAAAGAAAAAATTATGGCTATATGTCATGATGGATGTTAACTAGACTTATTGTGGTAATCGTTTTTCAACTTAAACAAATATCAAATCATTATGTTATACACTTGAAACTAATACAATGTTATATGGAAATTCCATCACAATAAACAATTCTCATACTGGGGTATAAATTAACAAGTATATCAATGGAACTGTAAGGGACCCAGAAATAGACCAACACCGATACATCATTTCAATTGGTGACAAAGGTGCTAAATTAGGCAAACAAGGAAATGAAAAACATTCTGGAACAAACTGGATATCCAGGTGGAAAAAATGATTCTCCCATTTATATTCAAAAATTAATTTGTGTTGGCTCAATTATCAGAAAATAAAAGCGACAGTCATGAAGCACTTAAAGAAAGAAATATAGGAGATTGTCTTTGGTAGGAACAATAGTGGCTAATCAGGGCCTTAGAGGGACAATTGACTCCACAACTTCTTGAGTAAGTTGCTGCCATGTTGGGGAACAGAATGACCTGGAAGGCCACTCCTGCCTTTCCCTCAGCTAAGTGGAGTTCACAGTCAGAAGATGTTCCAGCTGATAGTTTGACTTAACTCATGAATGAGTCCATGAAGATTAGAGCTGCTGGGGTACACTGGGCCACTGCAGCCATCTGCCCCAAAGATAGTCACTTTTGACCAAAACTGGATAAAGATGTGCTCCCCAGTGGGCTGCACTCCATGCAGTAATGACACCTGTGGAGTCCACTCCTACAGCAGCTGCTGCTACAGGTTTACAACCTGAGGGGCTATTGAAAGCAGACTAGCCATATGGTCTGGTGACTAACAGATTAATGACTGGGCCACGAAGGGTCCTCTGTGTGGTAAGAGGAACAATGGCAGGAATGTCCAAACTGGGAAGGAGACTTATTTGTCCCTCACGTTGGTGCCCAGGGGAAAAGACCATTAATTAGTAAGGGAACATGAATGGAACTGGTGTAGCATGAGGTCAGCCATGATTGTCAGTAGAGTCCACCACAGAAAAGAACACAGAAGTTCATCTCAGATCTAAGAATGGGCCACGTCCTGGGGATTCACCCAGAGGAGGGAAACAGAATTGCAGGCACTCTGCTACTGAACCCAGGCCATGCAGCATGGTGAACTGGGCCACTTTAACTGGGTATCAGTGACAAATTGACCACATTGGACCATTAGTCCCAAGTCACAGATTCCAGTGGTGCCTCACTACCGATTCCAAATCATATTCAAGATGTCAATCCTTTCCAGGAACCCCATTCACGGCCCTGACACGCAGCAGTGGGCATGCTCCATGGCGTGAGATCCTGTTTAGGCAAGATGGCTATCGGCTGTGCATTCACAATTCCCCATCCCCAGATTCATTATGTGATCCCTTTAGTTGGCTTAGTCCAGGCAGTTGGGGCTCCTGGTAGACAACCATCCTCTAGGGAGGTCTGATCATCCTCCTGCTTCCACATTCAGGGTGAACACTGATCTCACCAGATTTGAAATGTTTTGCCTGCTATTTTGGCAGCCTGGAAGGTATGTGTAGAGTGGGGGATGGGAGAAGTGGACAGGTTCTCACCCTCTGCATGGCTATGTGAGAGTCATGTTGGGCCCAGAACATTTTCTTACTCAGAGATAAAGAACCCTCACAGCCGATGCTGGGCTTGTAGTATTGAAAGAGACTATCTTTCCCTCTTCCAGACTTGATGCATGCACCTGTGTTTTGCCTAAGTGCATGCATCAATGGCTCTCAGGCAGGCTCCAGTTTGTTGGGGCCCAGTAGGCAATAAAACCCTCAAACAATATTTGGCCTCTTGGGCCGCACATGTGGCTTCTGTCCATCCTATGATTTTCTCATTACTTTGCAAAGAGGCATATAATTATAGGCTTTGAATCAACTTGGGTCAGTCAGTGACCTTCCCTTACTTTATTTTCTGGCTCTTTTGTCTGCTGTTGGGAGTGAACATAATCCTCTGCCAAAAGATTTACATATAGAAGGTTGAGCATCTTACCCTTGAATGACTGATGAAGGGCCTTAAGGAATGTGTATCTCCTCATAGAAATCTTTAGGTTTATCTTATGTTTAAAACAAGACTATTATTAGGGGATTCCTCTTTTGTAATGACCTAATCCTGCTACTTACTACTGTCCTGATAAGAATGACCTTATCCGGAGCATGTCTTCAAGGACTTTGAACTATGTAACCATTAAAGAAATATTGTAATCACCTATGGTATATAAGACCCTGGCTATCTTAATAAAGGGTGGCTTTACCAACCACCATCCACGTTATCGGTCTCGTCTGTCTCATCTGTCTCTTCTGTCTTGTTTGTCTTGTCCATCTTCTTTCTTAGAGATATTTTCGCAGACACCAACCCCCTACTCGGGACCTTTCAACTGTGGTGCGTGGGTTGGTCCCCCACACCAGTTTTCTGTGTTTCAGAGCCCACCAGAGAGAAATGGGGTTCTTCTACTGCAACATGAAATGGGGTCCATGCATCCACACTGCCCACATTGGCTGTGGAGTGAATCTGCTGGACATGGGGACCAATGCATTCCAGGGCCAGGGTGTTGTACACCCTAGACCTTAGACCACCTGAGTCCCATGTGCCTGTTGTCTGTTCTCAGTGACCTTGAATCTTGCACTGGTCTCTTCCCGGGGTGGCACTGACCTACCTGTTAACCTTGGCCACAAAGCCCAGCAAACCAGTGAATGGCAAAACACTCTCCATGACTTAGTATAGGCTTGAGCAAATTATAAAAAATAATATTCACAAAATAAAGAAATATAAGTTAGTTTTTATCAGTTTAAAATATCTCTGTTAGTCAAAATTAAAAATATCTGCTCACCAAAAGAGATTTTTAATATGTAAGAAGCCTCAGATTTGAGGACACTATTTGAAACTACATCTCTTATTTATAAAGGACTGATTTCCAGGATTTATAAGGAACTCCAGAACTCAGTATTACATAGTCCAACAATCCAACTTAAAAATAAGATATTTAACAAGGTAAAAGACAATAATAAGATATTTTAACAAATATATATGTAGTTTGTTTTAAAAGAGAGAGAACAGAAACAGGGGAGCAGGGCAGAGAGAGAGAGAGAGGGAGAGAGAGAATCCCAAGTAGGCTTTGCACTTCTACACTGTCAGCCCAATTCAGTGCTTGATCTCACGAACCTAAACTGTGAGCATCAGGACCTTAGGGGAAATCAAAAGTCAGGCACTTAATTGACTGAGGCACCCAGGCGCTCCAAGAGAGTATATTGAGAAACACATGAAAATCACTTAACATATTTAGTCATAGTGAAATTCAAAAGAAATCCACTTTAAGATACCAGTATGTATGCACCAAAATAAAAAAACAAAAACATACCAAATTTTGGCAAACAGGAGCACCCAGAACTGTCAAACCTTATTAACATCGCTGTGAAATGTTAAAACCAGTGCTTTTCATAAAATCAAATACACAACTACTCTGTGAGGTAGGAATATCCTCCAAGGCATTTACCTGTACGAAACGTAAGCTTGTTTTCACAAACACACAAGGAAATTTGAACACAAAAGTTCATGCCTGCTGTCGTCATCACAGACCGGAACCGGAACTGCTGCGGGCATGGATAAGCAAACTTCGTTCCGTGCACAGCGGAATGTCCCTCATCAGTGGAAAGGAACAAACTAATGATACAAGCAACAGGGAAGGATCTCAAAATACTTGGGGAGTGGCAGAAGCTTCCGACAACAGCAACAGACTTTGTGATTCCAGTTACATAAAATTACAAAATAGGCAAAGCGAACATAGGTTGGAAAAATAGGAAGAGCAGTCGGCACAGGGTGGGAGGGTGAGAACAGGGCTTGAAGGGGAAGGGCGTGAGGTGTTGGCAATATCCTACATCGATACAGGGGTTTGGATTAAACCTGCAGTGCATGCTCTTGTCAAAGTCAGTAAAAGTATCATAACATTTATTCATTTCATTGAAAAAAAAAACATGTATCTAAAGACAAAACACTCTGAGTAAATATTGAACAGTAGTTAATAATATGCATTCCACAGGATTTGGGGGCTTGCACACAAATGTCAACATTTCATTTTGAAATGCATCCAGAAAAGATGGGTTGATGGTTGGATAAGGGAGAAGAATAGATGCACTGATGTGTGATAAATATAGTACAATTCTAATGAGAGAATCAAAGTTACAGTGAGTGCATTTGGTGTGCACTTGAAATTCGATTAATTGTATACATGTTAGAAATGTTTACAATACAATATTGGAAAAATTTGACAAGTTTTTAGGTGTTTGCTTATTTAATTTTCTCTTGATACTCAGCAGACTTTTTTAATATAAATGTTTATTCATTTTTGAAAGAGAGGACACAAGTTGGGGAGAGGCAGACTGAGAGGCAGACAGAGGATCCGAAGCAGGGTCCCCACTGAGAACAGCAGAGCCTGATGCGGGGCGGACACTCATGAACCAACTGTGAGATCATGACCTGAGCTGAAATCAGGAGTCAGAGCTTAAACAACGGAGTCACCCAGGCGTCCCAAGGATAAGACTAAATCACGCAGAAAATCGGAGTGCCTGGGTGGCTCCGTCAGTTACGCTCTGACTCCTGATTCCAGCTCAGGTCATGATCTGGCAGTAGTGAGTTCGGGTCTAACATGGGGTTCAGCCCTGACAGTGAGTGTGGAGGCTGCTTGGGATTCTCTCTCTCTCCCTCTGTCTCCACCCCTACCCCACTTGTGCTCCCCCCCATCTTTCTCAAAATAAATAAATAAAATTAAAAAACATTCTTATCCTTGCTGGTACCAATGCCAATTCAAATTTAACTCTTTAATTTTAGTTTCAAGCTTTCTTTTGCTTACTCAGCTCCCTTATCAACTCAGCTTGCTTGTCAGACACCTTTCTCTTCAGTACAGTGTGTTTTTTCCCCCTAAAACTTTTTAAAATCTTATTTCTGAGTTAACTGACCCCTGCAAAAAAAAAAAAAAATTCTTGCTATTCATGCAGAATGTAAAGCAGTTGCTTTTAAATCTTTCATCTCATGTATAGAATATTTTTGAAATGGTATTTGCCCTGTATTATGAGTATAGGAATACTTTCCTTTTCTCATGCAATACATATTTTAAGAACACTGTAGGAATGTTTAAAGGATTCACACAAATGTTAATGAGAGTTCTATCCAACGCAAGTATGTATCAATAACGAATATGTTTCAGAGCCAGCACAAGGACTTCCACTCCCCAGTGTCATCCTTGTCATATGCAAAGAAGCTCAGTGTCCTCTTTGACACTCATCTTGGCTCCAGACCCTGACCATTTTGCACCTGGAACATCTCATCTCCAAAAATGGCAGCCTTCCCACGGGGCTTCCTGCAAAAACCCCACTGGCTAAACCTGGTCTATAAAATCTGCAGCAGCCCCCTCCCACGGAAGGAAGAGATAGCGCTAAGGCATTCTGTAGGATGTTCCTTTAGAGAGTTCCAACATTCCAAGTGCACCTTGAGAACAGCAGTCAGGGCTCGCGTAACAAGTGCTTACTTTGAATTTTTAACCAAAAACAATTTTTTTTCCTGCTAACCATCAGCTTGGTCTGCAGATAGAGAGGTGTCAAAGAGCAAATAGTGTATGACACCAACAATATTAGTGCCTACAATAGCACAGCATGCAGTACATGCAAACATACACAGATGGGTGTTGAGAAGGTTAAATCAAGCCCCACTGGCCATCTGTAGCTTCCATATTCTTTGGCATTAAAACAAAAATAATAGAGTCTGTGGTGGGGGGTACCCCCTCATGGGAAGTGTAGTAGTAGGAAAAGTTATCTGCACCACTGTGTGCATTGCAACATTATTTATAAAAGCCCAGACATGGAAACAACTTAAGTCCATTGATGGATGAATGGATAAAGAAGTATATATATATATATATATATATATATATATATATATATACACACACACAACAATGGAATATCATTCAACTATAAAAATTAGGCTATCCTAACACATGTAACAACATGGATGGATCTTGAAGACATTATGCTAAGCAAAATATTTCAAACAGAGGAAGATAAATATTGTATGATATCATACCTAAAATGTACTTAGAAGAGAAGAGAAGAGAAGAAAACATAGAAACAGAAATCTGACTTATTGTTACCAGAGATGTTGGGTAGGGAAGGCTGCATTGAAGGAGGATGGGCAAATGTTACAAACTTCTTATTATAAGATAAGCATGTACAACATAATTACAGCTAACACTGCTGTAAGATATATAGGAAAATTGCTAAGAGAGTAAATCCTAAGAGTTCTCATCAAAAAATAAATAAATAAAGAGTCGTTCATATAACATAACAAAGAAATCTGTTTTAATACACTGAGCACCAAGTGCAGTTGAAATACAGTTTGCCTATATAGTTAAATGCAAAGAATAAAGTAAGTAAAACTGTAAAAAGTTATATGTAAAAAGTAGAAATTAGGTCCCAGAGAAGAATGTATGAAGACATCACATTCCATGCTCCTGAAATACCGGACTGAAGTTGTATCAATTCAACCGCTGAGTGGACCTTTCTATCTATCTAGAGGCCCATGGTCAAGTTGTCAGGCCTGGTCTCAGGATACTGGTCTCTGACCTGTATTTGACCTCCCTCGGGGGCCTCCATCCTGGTAGAATCCAGGGCCTGCTCCAGACATCATTCTCACGTTGGTACTTGGAAAGGAGTCTGCATCTCAGTGAATTCCAAGATAGTAAATGATCCATATGGTCTGTGTTCTATCTAAATACCATTAATGCCCTAACCATTAGGGGAATCTCTTATCCCAAAAAGATCGTGATATCATCCTGTTGTCAGTAACAGTCTTAGACATGGACAGATGAGGAAGTTGCTTTCAAAATTATGCTTTGAAGGAATACAAGATCTTCCTACCTGAATCTCTTTCACCTGTTCAGGTGCCATGGTGTTTGAATTTCCACCATTGTGTAACAGGCGGGCCTCATGACCCTCCATGCATGTTGCTCTTTTGTCAGAGGTGAGCACAGCCAAAGGAACCAATTTCCTTTGGGCCTAGCACTTTAATTTATTTATTGATTATTAGTTGATGATAGGGCCAATATGGACAGATGGGATCACAGAAAGGGAGAGACAGGAGCGCAGAGAATGAAGACAAGGGAAGAAGATAGAAAGTTTTAGAAAACAGAGCTGATGTTAGTGGGGGTCCAGTAATCACAGCTACGAGAAGCCGTGTGCTGATGTGCAGAGACTTTGGATGCAAGACCCACCATCAAAGTTCCCATCTCAGCTTTCTTTCCAACGCCAGAGTAACCTTGTAACAATGTCACCTTGCCTCTCTCTAGATCTGTCTTTTCCTACCTGAAATCAGACTAATAATAACCTCCCTGGTCATCTGTGAAGACCTGCCCTGTGCGGCCCTGCAGGAACCTTCCAAACATAACATTTTTTGGCAACCAAAATAGCTCTGGCCAAGGCTTACTCCTTCCCCTGAGAGGGCTCCGGTACAAAAATAGACAAGAGGTAGAGCACCAGGAGAACCAAAAGCATAAACTTTTGAAATACAAAAGCAGATGAGATTAATAAGAACATTGGGGCACCTGGGTGGCTCAGTCAATTGAGCGACCGACTTCAGCTCAGGTCATGATTTCATGTCATGATCTCACGGTTCATGGGTTCGAACCCCGAGTCAGACTCTGTGCTGACAGCCTGTTTCAGATTCTGTCTCCCTCTTTCTCTGCTCCTTCCCTGCTTGCGCTGTCTCTCTCTGCTTCTCTCAAAAATATAAATAAACGTTAAAAAAAATATTTTTAGAACATATTGACCAGCCACCGTGCCCCCTCCTGGTTTGTTGAGAAAATCCCAATTAGAAGATGAAATCCCTGCCCCAGGAAAGCATTAAACCACATTATTGTGTTGGTACCTAATGTTTATCAAGGACGCACCCAGGGCAGAAACTATGCTAAGCACTTTATCTCCTGTGATCCACACAACTGCCTTAGGATGTGGATAATATCTCCAAACCTAATAAACTGTATACAGAAATTCTATTAGTGGTTCCCAAACTTGGATGTGGATAAAATTCACTTGGAGAACCTGTCATGGAAGCACGCCAGGTCATATTCCCAGGGATTCTGATTCAGCCTGTCTTCAACAGAGCTTGGGAGTTTGCATTTTTAGCAAACTCTCCTGGTAACCTGAAGCAGGTGGAATGCGAACCGCAAATGCAGAAAGACTTCCATATATTATTAAATATGAGGTGCCAGGGGCCATAGAGATCCTGGAGGCCAGCATTCCCCTCCCAAAATAATCTGGTTGCAAGCACCTCTTGAATTACTGGTTAAAAATACTAGAAGTCTCCAGAAACATCCCTTGGAGGCTCCGATGTAACAATCTGGAGAAAGATCAAGACTCTTGTTTTGTTTTCTTTTGTTTTGTTTTTATAACTAATTGTTGTCCCAAGTGATTCTTTGGGTCAGGCAAATTTGTAATTTAAGTGAATTGTCTGTGGTTGCCTAGTGACATCCTATCAGGAGGAGAATGAAAGCCCCATCCCCAGGCCCCCAGCCCTGAGTTCTTTCAATGCTTATCTCCTTGAAGGAAATATTTCTGGGGTCAGCCCACATTATGGTCCAGCCATGATTCAGAAAAGGGTAAGGGGTATGCTGAACTCCTCTCTGCTGCTATTTCTGGTGTCCTCAGCTCATTCTCAGAGCCACGATCACAAAAGCACTTCCAGCAAGGAAACGGAAGAATGGAATGGCTACGTGTCGAGCCTGATGAGGGGTAAAAACAAATCCGGGGACACGGCTGTCACAGCCACCAAAACTGCTTAGCCAGCTGCAGGAAGCAAACAAATCCACTGAAACATTAACTCAGGCAGAAGGTTCCAGCTCATTGAAAGCAGGCTCATTTGTTTTCCCATTACGGCTCCGCCGCGTCTACCTGGGCTGTGCTTGCAGGAATCCACAGCACCCTGACAGAGCTGGGGAAAGCTGATGGATTTATGACACACTGCTTCGATGACATATTTACCAGGCCTTGCTTGCAGGATTCCAGGAGCTCAAAGAGGAGAGGCTTGCTGGAAATGGATCCTGCTGGGAAAATAATAGGCGGAGGGCTTCCCAGGAGAGAAGCCTGTTCTGAAGTGGGTGCTTAGCACCAGCTCTTCTTACCAATAGAGGTTTCAGAGATTGGGCAGTCTTGGGTGTGTGGAGGGAGAAGGGGTCCCCATTCTCATCCACATGATTCCTGCCTGTAGAGCCATGAGGAAGCCACTCAGCAATTCTCGGGGGGACCTCAGGTTCACCGTTAGGAATAAAATAGAATCAAACCCCTTCCAACTCCCAGGATTGTTGGGACACATCCCGTTACAAATCTATAAGGATATATTGTTACACATTCTAGTATTAGAAATATCCTTTACTCACCCTAGAAGTTAAGGCTAGACTATTTTTGAGAACCAAGTTTCTTACTTCTGGCTTTTTTCTGTCTGAAGCAGAGGAAACCACATGGTGCTAACTGGAACAGGAATTGTGTTTTGATTGGATTCTTGGTTGTTGTTAGAAAGGCAAGGAAGAAAGACAATATCAAGTGTTAAGCAAATACTATGCTACGCGCTCTATGTAATTTGCACATTAAATGTTCCCAGAGAGCTGCACATTGGAGACCTTTATCTCCACTTTACAGATGAGGAAACTCAGACTCAAGAGAAGTTAGGTGCTTTGTCTAAAATCACACAGCTAATTAGAAAAAGAGCCAGCACTTGATCTGATCTGTGTCTGGACATAATAGGTGTCCAGCAAATATATATTTATTAAAGAAGCAATAAACCTTCCCAACATCAGAATTTTCCCCCTTCCATGGTGCACACATACACAACAGCCTGTAATCTTCCGATTGTTTCTTCACGTTCATGTATCCATTTGGCAGACTCTTCTTTAACAACTGCTATGCATGCAAATCTCTGTAGAAAATATAAAGATAAATCAGACCAAATTTCTTTCCTTGAGAGTTTAATAGTTACTGGAAGAGAATGGACCTGCACAGAAATTACTGTCCCATAACTGAGAATGTGTCGAGCAAATGGAACATCCCAGAAGGGAAATAGAGAAGAAATGTGGGGCAGACTCATTTCAGCTGAGACTGCAGGATGTTTAGAATTTGGTTCTGCAGAAGTGGGAAGAGGACAACATGGGCCCCAGAAACGACCTGACCAGGGGCAGCGGTTAATGGGTGGTTTCAAGGAGGTGAGTGGTAAGGCTTAGCAGGATGATAGAATGAACCCCCAAGTTTCTGCATCCGTTTGTGGCCATGTCTTCTGTACAGCAACCCTCGAAGCCTTCACCTTAGAGAGACCCCCCCTTCCATCCACTTACTGTAAGTGTTGCCTGCAGCCAAGTGTCAAGGAGGAAGGCCAAATCAGCCTGTAAAATCTTCACTCTAAGAGCATTCATAGTGGCCAGGAAGCCACTCTGTGATCCTAAGTCATTCAGAGAACAGTCAGGTTTCCGCTACCAGTTGGAGTTCACGAGATGTCTGTGCCGTATGCTGAAATGCCAATAGCATCAGCAAGTGAAGGATTAAAAGTTCTAATATACAGATCAAAGAATAAAACTTGAGTGTGCTTCTTCTGTCCCAAGTTTTATTTGGCCTGTCACCCCCATTTTGTTATAGGAAGTGTGCAGGGAAGGTGAAAAAACTGCAAGAATGGCAGTGACACACTTGGAGAACTGAAATTAAAATTCACCTCTGGAAAGATATTCATTTCCTGCCTCAGATTTGTGCAAACATTAATGACAAGACTATCACATTACGCATGAATATGATTAGCATAACTCTGCCTAATGAATTAATTCCTTCTGTGGAACTAAAGGCAGAAATGTTTTCCTTTCCCCTTAATCTTCTTTAATAGATGCACATTTGCTAATAGAAGTTATTTTTTCTACATTATGATGCACTTATTAGTTGGATTCTCACTTTATGCATTGATGAGTGAAGAGAATATACTTAATTGCAGTCTGCAAATAAGGACTTTCCATTTTCAGAACAAGAGAGAGCAAAAATGAATTTTTTTTTAGTTTGTTCTCAGGAAATTTATGGCCACATTAGGATGATCGGTTACGCTGAGATGTTTGATCCAAAGAAATAATTTTTTTCCTATGCCCTCATGAGTCTAAGAAAATTTTACTTTAAAAAAATTTTTACTTTAAAAACTTTGAAAAGGACAAAATAATAAAAATATTTTGAAAAGCACTCAGTCAGTCTGCATCAAGAAATGTCACAATGTTTAATGCTTTGACTTAGAAATTTCAGCTCTGGAATGGGTCTTAAGGAAACCATCCTAAATATAGAAATCATAATGTGTAAACAGTACCATATTATTTAGACTGATGAAAAAAAAAACTAAAAAAGACAGCAATTCGGGAATAAAGGGGTGGCTAAATAAACTATGGTGTTAACTTTAAGGGTTTTTTTGTTTGTTTGTTTTTAACATTTATTTATTTTTGAGAGACAGATCATGAGCAGGGCAGGAGCAGAGAGAGAGGGACACACAGAATTGGAAGCAGGCTCCAGGCTCTGAGCTGTCAGCACAGAGCCCCATGTGGAGCTGGACCCCATGAACTGTGAGAGCATGACCTGTGCCAAAGTTGGGCACTCAACCAACTCAGCCACCCACGCACCCCAACTATGGTGTTACCTTTAACAGAAGAGTATACAGGAGCACCGGGGTGGCTCCGTTGGTTAAGTGTCTGACTTGGCTGGGGTCATGATCTCGTGGTTTGCGGGTTCAAGCCCCACGTTGGACTCTTTGCTGATAGCTCAGATCCTGGAGCCTGCTTTGTATTCTGTGTCTCACTCTCTCTATGACCCTTGAAAAAAACGCTAAAAAGTAGAAATTACAGATATTTAAGATGATATTTATAAACTGATATTTATAAGATGACATTTATAAAATATAGGATAATACAGACATCCTCATGGTAGAGTAATTATGATAGCAATGAAAGCTAGTACTTATGATCACTAATTATAAGTTCAGTGTTTTATATGAACCATTGGATCATCACCATATCCCAATGAGGTAATCACTATTATTATCATTATTATGTATCCCACATGATACATGATATAACTAAAGACTGTAGGATTTGAGTTTTCTGTCCATTGTTACCTGGCCAATTAGTTTGGAAATGAGATTCTGTGCCATGCTGGGTCCATATGAGCTCTCTTAGGTCAACAATTTACTAGAAGGATTCACAGAACTCTAAAAAGCCATTGTACTCACAGTTATGATTTACTACAACAAAAAAGGTAGAGATTTAAATTAGCAAAGGCAATTAGGGTGAACAATCTTCCAGTTGTCCTCTCCTGGGGAGTAATACAGAAAGTACTTAATTCCCCCTGCAGCAAGGCATGGTGACACATTCGGATTATTGTCAAACAGGAAAGCTCACCTGAACCTTGGTGTCTGGAATTTCCCTTGTCAGTCAATCATGTAGAGATGGATGCCTACTTGAATGACCTTAGTTTCTTGGTATCCAGCTCCTCCTGATCATCAAACTCCTACAAATTGGCCCATGGGCCCACCATAAATCACACTGTTAGCATAAACTATTTGGAGTGGCCCAAGTCCCCAAGTATACAAAGACATTCTTATCAGGCAGGATTTCCCAAAGGTTAGAGGTTATCTTGAAGAAGCCTCTTAAGGGCCAGTCTTTTCTTTGGAATGTGCAGAGTTTGAACACCCCAGATGCTGAGTTAACTCTTTGTTACCTAAATACCAGTTAGATAGAATTTAGAGCCTGAATGCTAGTAGCCATTACTGGTTTCTCCAAGCACTAATCCACTGTTATTTGCTAAGTACCTTCTATGAGCCAAGAGCTGACCCATAATTAAGGTTTATGAAATTGAAATAGAAATGGCCCTGCCTATGCTAAGTGGACTATCCAGTCATCCAACTTTGCAGTTTGCATGCAGAGCTGTGGATATGTACACAGTGATGTCAGAGGACAACACTGAGGAGTGAGAGGAGAAGGTAAAAGTTGAAACAAGGAGAAATTTGTGGGTAAGTGGTAGATAGATATGCCCATTGGGAAGTTTGAAGTGGAGGTAAAGGCATGGCAGATGTCAGAGTGAAAAGTGGGTAGAATATTATTTCTTACAACTGTAGGTAAACCTACAATAATTATCAAAATAAGGAAGTCTAATTTTAAGTTGTGTTGGCTTGAGCAAAGCATGGAGAAGTGAGGCCAAAGGTATAACTGGATGAGCACATGAGGCAGATCATGAAGAGGCTTTGTGTTTCTAGAAAATTTAACACCTCTCTTAAAAGACACAGGAAGTGACAAAGATTTCAAGCCCTGGATCAAGAGGCTCATATTCTCACTTCACTAAAATATGTCCAGCAGCAGAGTGGACCTTAGCCTGGCAAGGTCTCAAGGGAAAGTACCAGACCAGGTAAGTGGTGACCAGAAACATTCCCACAGGGTAAAAATGAATGTCTAAACAATACCAGCATTGTCACAGTACGAAAAAAGGACATAGATGGAAAGGGATGTCTAGGGCATAGGACTTCGTGAAAGGCTGGCTTAGCAGCCTTACTTTTTTGTCTTTACCTTTGACTCTAAGACCACATAAATGATGTTATTATTCATTGAGATACAAAAGGAAGAAAAGAGGCAATCTGCACACTGACTGAGCATAAATGATGTGTGTCACTTCTGGTCCATCCCAGCCCCTCAGGCCACCCGCATGGACCATCTGCATGTCTTCTTCTCCTGGCTGCCAAGTGGGGGGCTCCAGGGTGATTCTGGAGCCACAGAGTTGAAGCAGCCTGGGACTGTTAACCACCGCTGAATGGAAAGCCACCATACACATGTTAGACAAATACGAGACAGATACTCCTCTTCAAGGAACAGAAAGACCTGGTGAAGTTTCTCAAGAAGTTACCCCACTCTGAGTAAATCATAAAATGGTACCTTGAAGTAGAGGGTTGCTGTAAAAACAAAAACAAACAAACAAAAGAAACTAAACAGAACAAAATAAACTTTACTTAGGTGTCATTTTCTAGATTGATTTGCAAGTGACAAGGAAACAGTTGATTGCGGGTGACAGGATGTCCACTCTAGGGCCAAAGACCCATGTTATACACTAGCAATGACTTGCTAAAATTGTAATAGCTTGAAAGGCAGATCTTGCTCCTCTTGGGCTGCAGAAAACATTTTACTACTGTGTATTAGTTGTTATTGGGTGACTTTGGCAAAGATTAAATGAAAACAACGAAATAGCTTGGGAAAGAATTGGTAGGTCAGCAAGCAGAAAGGAAAGGGAATGCCAAGTCCAGAAACTCAAAGCAGTACAGGCATAGAAAAGCTAACTATTCTAAGGCCCAAGCATAAGAGATGAAATTTAAAGAAGCTCCATGTGAAAGGCCTAGTACAACTCTTCAACTGAACAAAAGGACTCAGCCCTATGACAAATATCAGACTAAAGGTGTGGCCTTCCTAGATGCTGTTTCAAAATGCCTCATGATAGCACTTCCCCTTCATTAATGATAAGGGTCTGCCAGCAAAAAAGGAAAGAAATAAATCAGGCTGGTGAATCATGACTTATGCAAGGACACTGGGTATGGTAATGACTGCATGAGATTGACTAATGAGAAATAAGCCAGAAGTTTGCAAAGTTTGTAAGGAAAGTGTTCTCCCAAAGAAAATATGAAACTGGAATAAAAATAATAATAGAAGGGGGAAATATACTTTGTTCATGACTCAAAATAACTCTGTAATCACCAATCTTCAGTGAGCAGGAATGAAGCTGAAAAACCAACGCAGGAAGACAATACTTCCCACACCCTTCAGAGGTGGCCACTGAGGATTGTAAATGCAAAGGAACCCTAGAAGGTAGAACAGGTAATTTCAGAGTGCAGTGGGCAATTGCACAGTAGAGTTCCTGCATGCAAGAACAATGGCCCAAGTTGGAATTTCTCTCCTCATTTACAGTAGAAAACTTTTAAAATTTCTACCCAGCAAGAATTGGACATGAATGACTATGGACCAGGAGCTGGTATGTGTCTTCTCCTTTTCCCTTGTCCAAATTCAGAATTATATTGCATCATTCCCTTGACAGTGGAGCTTGACTTTTCATTCACTGGACACTGATCCACAAGAAATAGTATCTGGTCTGATGGATACTGCACATTGCCCATCTACTCCAGCTTTGGAATGGATGTGATGTCTAAATAAGGTCTGGAGCTGTCACCCTTAGATAGAAGATTAAGTTGGTCCCAGTTTAGGAGGATATGGGGTAGACCCTGAAAACCCCCAAGTCACCTCAATGTTCCTTTCCATTTTTTGTCAGCCAACATGGATGAAGAGGGAAACACAAAACCTTGAAGCCACCTGCGAAAGATAGTTGAGCCATAGAATTTAAAGGGCATAGGTCCCTGAATGTCTGTGTGGAGAACTGATCCTCCCATGACCACATTGAATAAGGTAGGTAATTACATTTTCAGGATTTGGATGTTATAGCAGCTAGCAGGATTTATTCCGACCAACACATAGGGAAAAATATGAATTCAGTTTTGAACAAGATGAGTTAGAGATGCATGTGAAACACTGAGGCTAAGATATTAATAAGGCAATTATAATCATTTATGTGTGTGAGTCTATCGTCTAGGAAATAGGTTTAATGTTATCATTAACCCTGTACTAATTTCTCCATTGGGAGATGAAGTTTAATTTCTTTGGATCTTGGCTGCACATAATAAATTGATTGACAAATTAACATGGTGTGTAAAGGTAAGTCATAAAAATCACAGCAGCTTCTACCTGGACTCCTGCAACAGTGACTCCAAGAAAGTTCGGTGGCAATCCATGAAGGTTGAAAAACCTGAGACCACCATGCTGGAGATGTCTTGTGTACATATTCTGATTGAACAATCCTAGCTGAACTTTCTACTAAGTTGTGAACCATTATATTGTGCCCCTAAAGTGCTAGGTATGTGGGTGAAACCTTCTTGGCCCATCCAGACCAGGCCACCACCAGCTAAATACTGACCACTGTCAAGGATATGTCCAACAGAAGCAGTGGTAGGTAGGTAAACTGGCACTCTGGGAAAAATTTTTAAAAGATTCTAGTGTTTGCTGATTTCCATGATGTAAACATCCCCTCCAGAGCCACTTTCAAGCTATTAAAGAACACACAGAATTTCTAAATATTTAAAAATTAGCTCTCATAAATTGATGCAAGCCAACTCCAGCATGTCATAGTATAATCCACTACCTGATCTTTGCTTGAATCCCTGAACTATAAAATCATAAGATATGATATAATGTTTGTTGTTTTAAGACAAGGTTTTGAGTAATTTAATTTGAGTGAGATAGAGTGCAAGTCAGAGAATGGTGCAGACAGAGAGAGAGAGAGAGAGAGAGAGAGAGAGAGAGAGAGAATCTTAAGCAGGCTCCGCACTCAAATGCAAAGCTCAGCATGGGGCTGGATCCCACAATCCTGGGATAATGAGTTGAGCTGAAATTAAAAGTTGGATGCCTAACCAACTGAGCTACCCAGGCTCCCTTGAGTAACTTTTTATAAAGAGATAGATCATTGAAACAAAAAATATAGCAGTATACTGAGTGACACTGTCTTATTGTCTCCAAATCAGGGATGGGCAGCCAAAGCTAAAGACAGTAATGTTAAGCACTTATCAAATCCTGATGATGGCTGGAAACATTTTGGGGTAAATTTTCTTCAAGGCAATGAAGATGCAGCATTTCATTTGTCCTTGAATATCTATCTATATAAGAAGAACCCAAGGGGAGAAAAAGGGTAAGTAGCAGTTCTGTGAGTGTGGTGTCCTCCACACTCTCTCCAACATTCTAGGTCCAGCCCCTCTGCTAATCTCAATGGTCCAAAGACTGAGGTAAGTCTAGTGTCTATGTCTTTAGTTGGTCATCTGCTTTTACGCAGCAGTTGGCTGACCTGCTATTGCTCCTATGAATGCAGGTGGAATGCATGAGGAGCAGCATATTGTCCATTTTCTTTGTCATAAGGAGCTTACTGGTAACTTTGGGAAGAACCATCATAAGAGAGCCTAATAGGCAGAAAACTTGTCACAGCATGTCAGGGAGACAGTGGAGGCTTCAATGTGGATATCACTGTCTTTTGCGAAGAAATAACAGGATGGATCTACACTTAGACCTGAGTTTGCTGGTTTGGGGACAGAGGGTCTGGGAAGAAATAGATCTCAGCCAAAAAGATAATGTGAGAGAGGAGCCTCCATACCGTTCTGCAGAGTGACTGCACCAGTTTGCATTCCCACCAACAGTGTGAGAGGGTTCCCCCTTCTTTGTGTCCTTGCCAAAACCTGTTGTTTTGTTTATTGTTAATTTTAGCCCTTCTGACACATGTGAGATGGTATCTCATTGTGGGTTTGATTTGTATTTCCTTGATGATCAGTAATGTTGAGCAACTTTTCATGTGTCTGTTAGCAGCTTTGGGAAAGTGTCTATTCATGTCTTCTGCCTGTTTCTTACTTGGATTGTTTTTTGGGTGTTCGGATTTTTAAGTTTCTTTATCAATTTTGGATACTAACCCTTTATCAGAAATGTCATTTTCAAATACCTTTCATTCCATAAGCTGTCTTTAGGTTTTGTTGATTGCTTCCTTCACTGTGCAGAAGCTTGTTATCTTGATTAAGTCCCAATAGCTTATGTTAGCTGTTGGAAGCCATTTCTGAACTCACTAAGTTGAGAAAACTCCTTGTGAGGTAAGGCAAGTTTGCAAGGCCTCTTGCCGTCAGATGGTGACCAATATCCACCCACACTCAATTATTTTTGCTTGAGCACTGACCCCCAAGGCACCTTGTTGACTAGTATCAGGAATGACCTGTTCCTTTACCCTAAAATATGCTGATTGCACCTTGTGAAGGAACTTATAGGAATTTCTTCTTTTGTGATTCTGTGAGCAAATATTACATTTCCTGAGAAATCTGTTTTACTTCCCCTCAAGAAAACAGGCTATTGGCTCCTGCTCACAAAGAACTAACTTTTGCTTTTGCTATGCCAAAAACATTGCCTTGTATTTGAATGCAAAAGATACCTTCCTTACCATATGATAAGCAACTAAATCACCTACATCAATCACTATTGATAAAGATTATGCATGAGTCTTCTACCAATCTATGTTTTGAGAAATTTTTACATACCAATGAAATTTGTCATCAGAAATCATTGTCTAAGGCAAATGCCACTTCTGTGTACCCCATACATTTTTTTCCATAAATAAAGCTGACTCTCTGCTCAGAGCAGAGATGCCTGCCTGGTGATCAGAAAGAATCTCGTGGCTCTCTCACTCTCTTGTGCTGACATCATTCATCCTTCAGGGAACCCTGGACCTGCTGGAACTGGACCAACTGCCAGAGTCCTGTTAGTTTTCCTTGCCTTTGCAGATGTATCTAGTAAGAAGTTGCAGGGCACCTGGGTGACTCAGTCCATTAAGTGTCCAACTTTGGCTCAGATCATGATCTCACAGTTTGTGAGTTCAAGCCCTGGATCAGACTCTGTGCTGACAGTTCAGAGCCTAGAGCCTGTTTTGGATTCTGTGTCTCCCTCTTTCTCTGCTCTTTCCCCAACCATGCTCTGTCTCTCTCTCCTTCAAAAATAAATAAACATTAAAAAATTCTATCATCTTTAAAAAAAGAGAGAGAAATCACACAGGCCAAGGTCAAGAGGTCGATGAAGGGACTCTCTACAGGGTTGTTGGCATGGTTAAGGACATCAGCACAAGACGAGGAAGCACCCAAGGACCAGCAACTGTAAGAACAGGAAAAAGTGTTGACAGAACCTGACAAAAAGTATAATCTCAAGAGCTGTGGCCCTAAGTGGGAAAAGGCAGCTACAGCTGAGAATGAAGAAGGGGGTTCTCAGAGTCTTCCCCAGGGATGTAACTATCAAAGTCTTCAAGAATATTCTGGGTTTCCATCTTCTAGGCAAATAATAAAACTCTTATTTCTGGTCCCATTATGGTTGAGTGGGGCCATGGCACTATCACTAGCTGAAGGGTTATAAATAGACACCTGGTAAGAGGCTTCCACTCACAGCACTGAATGATAGTTCAAAATGCTCAGTACTCTCCTGCCTTCTGTGTAAAGACAAGAAACCTTCCAGGCTTCATCAGCCTGGGCCCTGGAGTGAGGTATTCACAACAGAACCCTGAACTGCCCTTAACTAGGCATCAAGTATGATCAAGAAGTGATGCTTTTTTGCTTTGAGTCACTAAGGTTCTTTCTAACCATAGTGTGACCTAGTTTGTCATGACTGATAGAGAGATATTTAAACTGTGACTTGAAGAATGAGCATGAGCCATGGCATGGAATTTTAAAACTAAAGACAGTAAAAGGAAAAGCATTTTGACTGAGAATTGCATTGAAATTGTTTGATAAGCTATTTATACATATATATTGGGGCGTCTGGGTGACTCAGTTAGTAAAGCATCCAACTTCGGCTCAGGTTGTGATCTCCTGGTCCATGAGTTTGAGCACTGCATCGGGCTCTGTGCTGACAGCTCAGAGCTGGAGCCTGCTTCAGATTCTGTGTCGCCCTATCTCTCTGCCCCTTCCCCGCTTATGCTCTGTGTCTCTCTGTCTCTCAGAAATAAATAAACATTAAAAATTTTTAAAAACACGATTTATACATATATAATGTATATGTATATGTGTGTGTGTGTGTGTGTATACGTATATATGTATATAAATGATATCACACACACACACAACCTTAGGGTCAGGGCACTCATATTCCCACCACTTTTTGTCACTGACTTATTGACTTTAGGCACAAGACATAACTTCATAGGTTTCAATTATGACAATTGTGACATGGAAGAGATTTACTTAATGAAGCATGTCTTAGGGTGTGTCTTAGGGACTTGGCACTGAACCAAACACACCTGGGATCAATTCCCAGGTCTACCACTTGCTATTTTCTGATGGATGGCAAGTGCCAAAACTTTACCTTCCTCATCTGAAACCCAGATACTATCTAATTTTAGTAAGAATTAAATGAAATGGTATACATACATACTTTAGCCTAGTGCCCTGAATCTGCACACATTCAACAATTATTAGCTCCCATTATGATTAATCACCTAATGAATTCACTATTACCACCACATGCATCATCATCATCAATACTACCCAATGGCTCTGAAAATCTATAACTCACTTTGCTCAGCAATTATAATGGACAATTGTGTATTTAAATATATATTGTATATTTATATATTGTATATATACACATATCTAAATATATATATACATATCTAAATATATATATATCTAAATGTGTGTGTGTGTGTGTGTATGTATTCAGGGTACAAAGATCTCAAACATGTAGGGATGGGCATTGTGAAACAGAAAATCTGACACTAGAGTATTATATTCCAATCACTTTTTACAACTATAGGATTAAAGGCAAGGAAAGAAGCTCTTCTATTCATAAATTTGTTCATTATAATCTTCCAACTTATGAACTTTCAACTTGTGAACATTCATCAATTTACCATCGTATAACAGAGCTGAAGCTTGCCAACAACACTTGACCAATATGTGGATTTAGTGGACACATGTGTGAGGGTGAATTTTGAATTTATGAACTAAAGCTTTTTGTTAAGACTTTAAAATGAAGTTTAACCATGTTTTTAAGTAAAGTTAAGCCTATAAGTTTGGCTATTTGGGCTTCCCCTATACTATAGCTACTGAATGAACTTCAAAACAAGATAATGCAATATAAAAAAAATAGAAGTACTGTTTCAATTTGATTCCAAAGACACCTAGATCCCACATCAGGTAGTGTTTCCACCCCGAGTTCCTAATACATTATAAAAATGTTCCTTTGATAGGACTTACTGTTCCTACTGACATTCTGTCCCTAAGTGCCTTGTAAAGTACCTGCCATATGGTAGGAGTCCCTTAAGTGACTTTGCATTAATTAATTGATTTGATGGACTGAGACATACAATGATATCCCTAAGTCCAACATTTATTAGCTGGGTAACCTTGATCAAGTTCAGTACTGAAGCAGGGCTCTATTTTGGTGATGACTGTGCTAAGCTAAACAGCATGTGAACTGTGTTTCTAGAAAGCATGAAGATAGTGGCACAAAGCTAGGGTATGCTGGAAGAGATGGATCATTGGGATTTTCCCCAAGCCATGTTGAAAAAATGCTTGAAGAGGAAGAATAAGAATAAATGCTTCCTTTCCTTCCTTCCTAGCCTTACTTTGAACTTCTTGAATGTATATATCTGCATTAAAATCATGTGAGTAAGTTGGGCTGGGTCAGATGATGCCACCAGCAGAGGGCAAGACCTTGGCAGCATAAAAACCATGAGCTTTACCATCACATTGGCAAGGAAATGGAGAGGCCTGCCCACTCTTGCACAGGCAAACAGTTTGGACAAACAACCCAATGAAGACTTAATGATTCCCCCCCATAAGCTCTTCTGAGACACGTTTGAAGAGCTATTATCTGTCATTTTCCCCAAGATAGTAATAACTGCATCATGCTTTATTTGCATTGGTCCATTTCATTCTCCCACCAACTCCATGATGTAGATATCATAACCTGTCCTGTGTTGCAGAGAGAAAACCAAGGGATAGAGAGTTGAAATAACTCAACTAGGATACATAGTCAGTGGTGGGAGGAAAATGGGTTGCAATTGATGTTAACTTGGCTCCATGAACATTCTCTCAGCTACTACCTCATATTGCCACAAATTCCATGTTTCTAGAGCAAAATAGCTAAAAATTCACAATTTAAAACCTCTTGAGTCTCATTATCTTTGTCTACAATATAACAGGGAAGGACAACTTTTCAAAGCATTGGTATTATAAATGTTCATAGCCAGGTATTATAAATGTCCATCTTTTTCAAGAACAACAGTTTACAGCCAGATATCATGAAGCCATATTTTACCAAAACATAACCTTTGGCTAACTTCATTGTACACGCACCCTTTATCAGTAGCTGTCCTCTCTCCTAGGGAATTACTTGCTAAAATCCCTACTGGGGCCATTTGGCTTTGAATACACTCACAGATGCTTCATGTCCCTTGTTGTCTTTGTCTGCACATTGCTAATTAGCACCTGAGTCCCAGCAGGTCTCTGAGAATCAATGGAGGGCTTGCAAAAGCATCTTCTAGACCCCAAGGACTACTAGATCAGTGATTTGTTCCTTCACTTACGTTGTCCCTTTTCTTCCTGTTTGCACTTCACCAGACAGATATCGGGATTTCAGTTGACCTTTGATGTTTGGGCTCACTTTCTACTTTCAAAGAATATAGTATTGCCACCAAACATTACAATCTATCTATTCAATAAATATACCTCCAGTGCCTACTATAGGTAGAGCCCTAAATTTCAAGAAAACTAGATGATTCCATTAAAATCTCCACCTTTATCTATCCCACAGTCCTGTATGGGGGAGAGAGAGAGACTAACAGAGAATTATAATGTGGTGTGATAAAGACAGTAAGAAATATCTGCAAAGGGAAATTGGGATCACTAAGGAAGGGGCTTCATCCAAGGGCCAGGAGAGTGATCTGGAAAGGCTACCATAAGATGTGTCCGAACTTAATCTCAGAGCATGACTCTGAGTTGGCAGATGAAGGAGGGGAGCAGATAGAATGGCAGGAGAAGGCATTGCAGTAAAGAGCATGGGTCCCTTCCTTTACTCCTCATGTACTTCATGAAGAGAGACTAGCTCAACAGCTACTCTGTGTTGACGCTATACCAGGCACCCAGAATATGACCCTGAGTAAGAGACCCTAGGTCCTTTCCATCTCTCAAAGATGTTATTGCCAAATGGCCAAGTTATAGACTATGGTAAACATAAGTCATCCTTGGAACACAGTGCATTGCTGGGACATGGGCAGGATGGGCTTGGATGTGGGGTTCAAGCAGCTCTAAGGAGCTCCAAGAGGTCAGAGGCCAAGTAAGGAACAAAAAGAGAGAAGAATGGAGCCACCACCCCCATATCATATCCCAGCAGATACCCCCTGTCAGAACAGGCAGAACAGGGTCAGAACTTTGTTTCATGAAGGTCCCTCTGCCAAAGATGGGAAAGCCTGGAGACAAAGAGACCAAGCACTCTGTCTCCATTCATCTCAGCAAATACTCACACAGCCTACTGTGTGTAAGCACTAAAAAATATGACATAAGGAAACTATGTCCTTTGTGGTAGTGCCCTGCTCAGCAGAGGAGATGTTTACACACCAAGCTCCATTCTAGATGGTTTCTACTGAAATAGCAATGCAACGATGCTCTCTTCCCTTCTGCAGGAGGAGAACAGGGTTCAGACAGAGGTGGCAAGTGTGAAAGCTAAGGTGAAATAACATTTTCTAGACCCCTACGTCGTAGCGACATTTCACCCAATAGAGAAAAGGCAAATCTATTGCAAAGAAAAAGGAGAGGATTAAAGGATCGTCAAAATGATTGTGAAAATAGTCTGATTCAAAATGAAGAATAAGTGACCTGCATGTGTCACCAGACAAGGCACCGCATTTGCTGTGTGTGGAGGTGGGCGGCACTGGTCTAGCAGACGCATTCTGACAACAGGGGCCTCTGAAATGTGTTACAACTTCTATCTGATCCTGCAGGGGGGATTCAGGATTATCTCTTGGGGACTAGAGAGTGTCGTTGTCTCCCTGCAGCAAAATTCTATTTTTGGACAGAGGGAAGATTACCAAGGGGCTAATTAAAAAGAGTTCGCAAGCACAGGGCAAGGATCCAAAAGCTGAGCAGTCAGAATTCTGGAAGGTACTTCCCCAGCAATGTCTTCATCAACAGAAACAGGAGGTGTGGTTCTCGGGAGGCTGAGCGCTGAGGTTCTTGAAGGAGCAAACCACAGGGGCCTGCAGAGCTCCCTCTTTCTCCATAAAAGGTCACTTAACTATGAAGGTCAAGATGAACACATGATTTATATGATCTCTGAGAGCCAAATAAATGTCTCTAAAAATCTACTTTTAGATTAGGTCAGAATAGCAGGATGATGCCCTCGATGCAATAGACATCTCAAGACTTTCTTTTTTTTTAATTTTTAAATGTTTTTTATTTATTTTTGAGAGATAGAGACAGCATGAGCAGGGGAGGGTCAGAGAGAGAGGGAGACACAGAATGTGAAGCAGGCTCCAAGCTCTGAGCTAGCTGTCAGCACAGAGCCCAATGCGGGGCTCGAACCCACGAACTGTGAGATCATGACCTGAGCCGAAGCCAGACGCTTAACCGACTGAGCCACCCAGGTACCCCTCAAGACTTTATTTCAACAAATACTTAAGTCTTATGCAGGAAATGGATACAAAGATGGATGTGAGTTCCTGTTTTCATGAAGGTTCCTGTGAAATAGACTTCATTCATGTTTAATAATGACTTATCGAACCTAGTTCAGGGTGAGGATGCTGAACGTGGGGATGAGGAAAAAGAAGATACAGATCCTCTTTACACGGAAATGTAGCAGGTAGTTGTACCAGGATATGGTGAGGTCAGAAGTAGAAAAATGTATGTGGTGGTGGGAGACCTTAGCAGCCCTTCCTGGGATGGGGGCAGGAGGGAGTCTCAGAGGATGGGAGGCCATGCATGCATTAACGGAGAGGAGAAATTCAGAGAGGCAGAGCAGTGGAGAGAAGAGTGGTCCAGCCCCAGGGGCAGCATTAACAGAGACCAGAAGTGAGAAATCACCCAGCAGATGGGCGTGAGCTCCAGCCAGCAGGACTGAGCTCTGCGGGACACAGTGTGGTGAAATATGGGATAGGATAGGGGCACCTGGGTGGCTCAGTCAGTTAAGCATCAGACTCCTGGCTTCAGCTCAGGTCATGATCTCACAGTTCCTATGTTGTTCAAGCCCCATTTGGGGCTCTATGCTGACAGCGCAAAGCCTGCTTGGGATTCTCTCTCTAAATAAATACATGAACTTGAAAAAATGTTTTAAAATAAAAAGATGCGACAAAACAGGGGAAGGTGCCACAACAGTAGGTCTTCTGGGGTCTCCTGAACTGTGATAAGGTATGTGGGTTTCTTCCTATAAGCTTAGCATGACATTGATGGCCATCAAACAAGAATTTTCAGCTTTCAGAACTGGAGGGAGACCAGAGAGCCTGGTGAGGAGAAGCAGACCCTGAGTCAAAGTGGCATCTGTCACCTAGACCTTTCCCCTCCAGCTGGGCTCATTACTGAAGCTCTATGACTCCAGGGCTCCCTTTCGTAAGATGGAGATAATCATACTCACCATAGATGTCACTGTAATGACTCAGAAACAGCGTAGCCTGTTCAGTGAGCTATAATATGAACAGTGTGTTGGAAGGACCAAGTCAGTATTTGGAGAATGTGTGACACATTCCACCGGGGATGTCTGAGGTGACATATTTTAAGTGGCACTTAAATTAATATTTTTCATGGTAATGATTACATGTTCATTGCATAGTAGACAAATAATGACGAGTATATGAAGACTGTTTTCCTTGATACTGTAGCTTAGCAAAAAAAATGAGCTAAGTTTAAAAAGAAAGTCAAAGTTGATTTTTTAAACATGAAAAATAGTAGAGTTCTACAGAGGTGTGATCCATATAGCCAAAGGAGATTCTGATGGTGGTCCACGGAAGTAGGACATTTGGGGAACCAAACTAAAAAGGACAGCTTTATATAAAGACTATTCTAAGCAATGCGGATGGCAGAAGATAGGGTCTGAAGCAGGTCCCTAAGCATATGGATCCGATGAGTTGACAGATTTGCAAAATATTTAGTAGGACTGTCAGCATGAATGGCTGGTTATCTAAATGGAAGAGAAGAAGGAGAGGAGGAGAAATCTCTGATAGATGAGAAACCCTGCCTGATGGCTCTCCAAAGGGGACCACAGGAGCCCAAAGCCACTTAGCCATTTAGAAGATACAGGGATTAAACAATCTGGGACCAAAGCTGCACCTTGTCTTTTGTAGCTAGCATCCTGTGAGCACAAGGTTTGCCGAACACTAAGTGACTAATCAGACACATGGGCTAAGAGTTCACAAAAGTGATGTGCAATAAACTAAAGATGACTATCAGCTTGTTTGCTTTCATGTTGCTTTCAACAGTCTACCAATTTAGTGCTTACTACGTGCAATGGTCAGGCCAGGAGATGGATAGGCAGTTTTCTGCTAAACAGATATGGTCTGTCTTTGTGGAACTCAGTGTTTGGAAGAAGAGAAAAGTCTGACACCAATGACCATGTGAGTTCTCTAAGTTTGCCTCATAATTAGTGCCCTAAAGGAAGAGGGTAGTGAGGTAGGAGTCTGAGGTAAGAGCAGACAGTGGAACTGGAGAGACAGGGAGGGTGCTCGGGGCTGAAACCTTGAGTAGATAGCTTCGAAGACTGGGGAGGAAACCTGGCCTCTGACAAGGGGCGGGGAGCTCTCAGGAGGCTGGGATGGTTCCAGGAAGGCACCGGGAGAGCCAGGAGGGGTGGGGCCTTCTCAGCCCAGGCAGCTGAGAGCAGCAAGGGGGCAGGAAGAGAACCTCACTGGTAGTCGCTAGCAAATAGATCAATACAATAAGGCCCCTTTTGACCGGGTAGCGTTGTCCCCACATAACTTTGCTTCAGAGGGGATTGAGTGGAGGTAAGACTCCCATTCCCATGTGCCAGCCTTCACCCAAGGGTGCCATGAGGGGGGTGGGACCTTGCCTCTGCTCCTACTTGCTCCGGCATGTTGGAGGCTTTGTTTTTCCTCTGACTGTCCACCTCCTTATCTAGAAAACAGGGACAAGACATCCTGTGCTTAATACCAAGGCTTAGATAAAAGAAAAAAATATGAATGGATTGCTGTGATAGGAAATAAGGACAGATATGCTTGGAGGCTGGTGTTCAGTAAAGGTCAAATAAATGTTGACTTCTCCCTCCTTTTTTCCTCCATCATATCCCTATCGCAAGCTTCTGTCACCTTAAAATATCAAAAGCAAAACCAACCAAACAACAAAAACGCTCCCTTTGATGCCCAAGGGCACAACTAACATTTTCCTCTCCTGGGCTCCCACAACCATGAATAAACACCTTGGTTACAATACCCGTCACGTCCGACAGTAACGGTTTTTAACGCACCTGTTTTCTATTCAAGAAGGGAGTTTTTGTTTCCCGGAGATACTGTCTTATTTGAGTTTGCGTTTCTAATACCAAGCAGGAGAAATATGTAATGTTCAAGAGCAATAAAAATCTACACTATGTAATTGCAGATTAAATTAATGATCCCCATGGAAACAGTATGATTTCTGGCATTTTACATCAATAACCTGATGGAGACCAGAGAAATGATGGGATTTGCCCAAGGTCTTCTAGCTCATTCACAGCAGTAGTTGGACCACAACCTATGCCCTTTGAATTTAAGTAGCATGTTGCTTTCTGTGCCAGCAACCTGGGAAATGAGAGACCAAAAGAAAGATCGAGTCAGGCAGACAGCCGAATACATCCTGGGGTCTGGGTGGGGGAAAGACAGGTGAATGAATGAATCTATCTTTGTCTCATTCCCTACCTTTCTAAAGCAGAGAAAGTATGTGCACAGCACAGGACTCCCTTCATACCTATTAGATAAATAAGTAGCCAAAGAATCGAAATGTGCACTGCAAGATATGACCCATTCCCAGGTAACATTTCTCTCTAGGGAGGGAAAAAAGGAAATAGGATTGTGGGTGGTAATGTCAGCTGTCTGTGTTTTCTTTTTTTAAGAGCTGAAATAAATGATTAAATTATAACATTTGTAAAATGTAGATGGTAAGCAAACAGGTATTGTTGTGTTCCATACTTTGCTAAGTGTTTTAAATATTCTTTAGGAAAATAAATGAAGCTCTCTTCCTACCCATTTCCTGCCCAGTCCCTGGGTGTCTGAAGCTCTCATGAGCTCACACAGCTGAAAAGCTCAGTGACTGCCAACCTGGACCAGAGGATAGGGAGAAAGAGAAGGGTCCCAGCAGAAAGCAGACTCTCGTCGGGAGAGGAGAGGGTCCTTGTGGAAAGAGTTTCTAAGAACCAAGAGAAGGACCCTTCTGGGAAACCCCAGGAATTGGGGACAGAGGACGACCCATTTCCCAGGGGCCACATCTGCTCATCGTCTGCTTCTCAGCTGCCCAAAGAAGTGGGATGTAATTCTTCTTCCGGTCATTCAGGGACCCATATTTATGGAAAAAGCCGTTTTCCTGCATTGGCAAAATTGAAATGTCCTCCCGAAAAGGAATTTGAAAAAGTTTCCTTTTCCCCCTGCGAAAGTCTAATCATTCTCTGATAAATGTCTCCGGGCTAGGAAAATGAAAACATCTTCATTCCCACTGCGTAATAAAAATAAGAATTAAAACTGAAAAAATAATTACAATAAAATCTGTCAATGGTGAATTCTTTCAGAAGCATTATAAAACAATCATAATGGAAAGATACAGCACACAGGTCTTGCTACTATAACACGCGACTGCATAATCTTTAGCAACTATCTGTTTTGTGATCACACTGGATAAATATAAATTTTTAAACTTTCAGAATTGACATCCCCGCGTCCTTTCTGCCTCCAAAAACGTTGATATTGGCTCAATGGTGCCACCTTGTGGTCACATGCCATAAGTCCTCTGAAACTGAAAGTTTTATTTTTTTTTTTCTCCTTTCTTGGGTGAAGCTGTAATTGCCCTAAAGAATTTAATGTGTATAGAGAATGACTAATGTTTACTGAGGAAACCTCACATACTTTTGGTAATTTTATGCATTCAATATCACAACAGCCCAGTGAAATCTCCCCCATGTCTTATTTTCAGGAGAGTGGGGAGCTAGCTGGCAAAGAATACCACTCTTGCAGAAAGTCTGCACCTGGTACTGGAGAGGTGATATTTAGACTCAGAATTTCTGGTTCTGCAGCCTTTTGCTATTGTAAATAGCAGCTCTAGCTATACTTGGCTGTCTTACAAGGAAACAAATCAATAAGTTGCTGTTTCTGAAATTGAAGTAGATATCAGAGTGTCCTGATTCATTCATTCATGAAGCATCAGCCGCGTGCTGTCAGACCACTTTCTTAGGCTATGTCATGTTGGGGATAGAAAGTAATCATATAATTTCAGTTATTCAGCATCTAAAGGTCTCATAAAGGTGACATTAGGATTAAAACATCCTAAGAGACAAAGAAGTCATTATGGCCACTGTGCAAAATTCACATTATAAAAACAATCTTCTGAAAATAATTGGGCAGTGAATTTAAATTATCTACACTACAGCCATGGATCTCTAATTTGATGTGCAAAATACTGGCAAGAGAGGCGATGCATCATCTGCCCAAACCATTTGGGCATTTGAACCTGATTTTTCACAAAGCTGCATTAGTCAAGGTAATTAATGCTGACTTGTGCAACATCAAAGCCCTGTAATCTCAGTGGCTTAGTACAGTGAGAGCTTATTGTTCGCATGTATCATGGTTTGATAGGGTTCAACTGCTGGTTTTTAAAAATTTTTGTACTTCTTTCAGTCTTGAATCTCCATTTGAGAAGCCTGACCCCCGAGGTTGTAGCAGCTCGGCAGATAGAGATGGAAAAGGCAAACAGGTTTGCCCGTCACTTCTGTTCTCAATCTGTTGGTCAAAACTGGTCGCATGACATGGCCTATGTGCCAGGCCCACTGGCAATGAGGAGCACAGCACACGGACACATGAAGGGACCCGAAGTGTCTCTGATCTGGGGTCTGAAAGCAGCAATAGTGAGAGTTGGTCTATGAACCCATATGAATGGGAAAAAAAATCTTAAACAAGTTCAACTTATTGGAAGGCATTTTTGAGTCATATTTCTCTGAAAACATCGGTAAAAAAAATTGGGAAAGTCAATCGAAAGAAATGGGATGTTGTCTTACTGGGAAAAACTAGCTGTGGGTATTGGGTTTCTATTTGCAGCAAGTCTTCCCTTGACCCTCCAGATTAGTCTGTGTCCATCAGCACAAGAAAGACCCAGCACAGGGTACTGTGAGATAATCACCATGTGGCTCTTACTGCTGAGTTTTGAGATCATGGAGTATTGTACAGCACCTTCCTCAATGGTTTCTTAACTATGTTCTTGATGGTTCTCGTATGACAGTGCTCCCTCTATGTCTGCTGGTTTGTGGTTATGTGATAGCACTAAGATCGGATTTGTTTCCTGCCCTTTCCTACTTGCTGATATCAAGGAGAGAGACAAAGAGAGAGACCAAGAGATATCTTGTGCATATGACGTCCTCAAATTTATCAGCAGAATGAAAATTCTGATTCTTTAGTTTTACAATTGCTTCTAAAGCCAAATGGCTCGGCTTGGCCTCACTTTCTCTGAAGCGCTCACAAATCTGAAATCCTCTGTAGCTCAATCTGGAAGAAAACCAGGTGTAATTAAATGACTGTCAAGCCTGGGATAGAGACAGGACCCCTGCTGAAAGAGGATCAGTGAGTGACAATGCGAGAGAGGGGGAGAAATGGATTTTAGGGCAGAGAGTTACTGAGATCCCAAGAAAAGGTGACTCTTGGGCAGCCCACAAAGTCATAAGCAAAGCCCACCATGCCTTATGCTGAACATTCATCTGGACCCCAACCAGCCAGGAGCATTCTTTTATTTGCTTGCGTTCGAATTTTGGTGTTGATAGCAGTGCTTTTTCCAGTAGCTGCCAGGCTGTCCTGCCTTTCCAAGGTCAAAGGCATAGGAAGAACCCTACAGCAAATAGTATAAAATGACAACAAGAAAATGACACTGCAATATGTTACATATGTGTAGGGTACCTGGGGGCTCAGTCAGTTAAGTGTCCAACTTCGGCTCAAGTCATGATCTCAGAGTTTATGGGTTCGAGCCCCACATCAAGCTTTGTGCTGACAGCTCAGAGCCTGCAGCCTGCTTCAGATTCTGTCTCTCCCTCTCTCTCTGCCCCTCCCCCACTCATGCTCTGTCTCTCTCAAAAATAAATAGACTTAAAAAAGAAACAAAACAAAGAGACCAAGGGGAAAAAAAGAAGAAAGAAAATCAAACCAACAAGCAGATTCTTAACTATAGAGAACAAACAGACAGTTACCAGAGGAGAGGTGGGTGGGGGGATGGGTGAAATAAGACTGTGGGATTAAAGAGTACACTTACCATAATAAAGTTATTATTTTGAAAATATATATATACATATATAAAAATATGTACATATGTGTATACACACATATATGTGTATATATATATACATATATATATATGCGCACCTATTTTTTATTTTGGGATTTGAATTTAAAGAAAAACACCTTCAGTATGACATTGAGCCATTTTCCTGGCTTCACCAATGCTTTTCCCCTAGAATCTAAATCATTCAAACTTGAAAACTCCGAAAAGCAGATGCCATCCCTTCTGATCATGCCCTCACCCCCCTTCCTCCAGCCGTATTGTGTTTCCCCCAGAGGAACTGGAGAGCAAGCCCGTGGTAATGATCAGCTGAGGTTCGGGCTAATATCAACAGTTCCAAGCAGTGTTCAGCAAAATGCTAAATGCGCAGGCCGGTAGCACTGCTTTGAAGGTAATAAAATACTCATTAAGTCCGTGTACCCATGCATGGCCTCCTGGTTTTGCTGATCTGCGTGCTGAATGTGCATACCCGGGCCAGAAATAGTTGAGTTAGTTGACACTGCAGTGGGAAAAGTCCCAGAATTGTTTCTAAAATAATTCTTCTACATTTGGGGACTGGGTGGGATGAGGTGGGAAAGAAGGCCTAGCATGTTCCCCATGGGCAGTCGTGTTCATAAGAGTGATGGTGTCCTCGAGAGTGCCACAGACAGGGATGGAAAACAAGAGAAAATAGAAATCAGAAAAATCCAGGCGTTTCACATTGATTGTTTTGCTAAAAAGAAAGAAGGGGGAGGGGTGCCTGGGTGGTCAGTCGGTTGAGCGACCGACTTAGGCTCAGGTCATGATCTCAGTTCCTGAGTTCGGCCCCACATCAGGCTCTGTGCCGACAGCTCAGAGCCTGGAGCCTGCTTCGGATTCTGTGTCTTCCTCTCTCTCTGCCCCTCCCCCCGTTCATGCTCTGTCTCTCTCGTCTCTCAATAATAAATACTAAGAAAAAAACATTTTTTAAATAAAGAAGGGGGAGAGGAAGGAGATGAGTGAGAAAATCCCTAAATGAGAATTTTTCAGTAATACGTCAAGATATTCTTACTTAAACGTGCCGTCTCCAAAATACCCCAGCCTGGGAAGCAATGCTTTCTCTCACTATGCCAATGACTTTTCTTAGCTAGGAAGCAGAGATTGCAAGAAGCTGCAAGATGGCAAAATAAGGAAAAGTTCTTTGTTAACTAAACTGATTTTAGGCTCCAAAGAAAGGGCACACATGGTTGACTCATGATTCTACTATAATTGCGAACGTGTCAGCCATGAAGAAGCATGGAGTACCACCAGCTTTAGCCAGATGCCAAGCCAGTTACTTAGAGGCAATCCAGACTCTTGGTATGGAAGCGTGGTTCAGGAAAGAGCACAACCAGAGTCACCTACAGGTTCGTTAGAAGGGCACGATGTTAAGCCCTATTCCAGAACAGATGAATCTGAGCCCGCATGTCAACAAAACACTCAAGTCTTTGTGTGCACATTAAACTTTGAGAAACACTGACTTAGACAAGACTCTAGAATCCAGCAAGCTCACTTTTTAAATGTTGTGGTGCTGGCTTTTCTAGATGCTGTCATTCTCAGCCCTTAGGCCTGGCACATGGGGGCCACCCAAGACAAAGGTAAACATCAAAGTTTCAACCCTTGAATGGTTTTTGAACCTTGTTTTTTCTTTTACCCGAAATCCCTGAGAAAAACTTTACTCATTAGTTTTTCTGCTCTTCATTTGAAGCAGTATTTGCCAACCCTGCATCAGCATGATGGGCTTCTCTTAAGCTTTTCATTGTTGTAATGACTTCCTAAGTCTCTTACCTGTATCTCTTCATATCCGTCCACATCAGCACATCACTCATGAGCGAACATAAACTCTCACTACCTTTCATATTTCGTCAATGACCTATGATCCCACTCTTTCGTTTCGGAATTTGGTGTCAAGGTCTTTACCAGCCTAGGGCAGAGCTGGGTTGATTTGCCCCAGAAGCCAACTTGAACTTAGGTATTTGAGTTGAGAACCTGCTGGCCACTCCTTAGAGTGAGATTTCAATCAAGGTATCTAACCTCCTGCACTACTGTTCCTTAATAGTACAATGGTGGAAATGAGAGTTTAATTTCATTCCACTACACCAACCATTAAGGTGCCTTGTAGCCATGCCACTTTTTTTTCTATCACCTTAATCCTATACTCAATCCATGTCTTTAATTGTTGGTGTTCTTTCTGCGCATGAGCTTCAAGTCCTTCGTTCATGTAATTTTCACTCATCGCCTATGGTGTGATGGGCATTGTGCTGACACTCTATGGCTTTGTGGGTGAGTGCACGTACATCCTTGCAAGTACTTATTTATTTATAAACTAGCTATACATGTTATGAAGTAGTCTGCTTTGAAATAATTTGATTACCTCCAAGGGGACCTAAATTAAAAAAAAAAAAGGCATATACAAGGCATTTTAATGACCCAAGTGTCTAAAAGCATTAAGAGCCACCAGCAGAGGGCAAAACACCCTCACAAAAGAGGAAGAGGTGTCTCCTTTAGTCCTGAAACTTCTGGTTCCTGCTATCCAGGATTAGAGTACCTGAGAGCAGCTTCTTGAGATCTCAAAAATACCCTTAGAGACCTCAGGAGGAGGCCCAGTCTTTGGGGTCTCCTAACTGATTGCCCATTCCTAGAAAGCCAGTAAAATGGGTAGTAGGTCAGACTCAATATAGGCTTGAGTTTGAATCTTCCTTGTTCCACTTACTGAAATGCAATGCAGGGAAGAATAGCACTACTGGACACTTGGTTCTGGTAATTAATCAGAGGATAGGAAGTAGATCAAAATGCAACATATCTGGTAAGTACCCAGCCATATTGTCACTATGCCCATATTGGACTATGGAAGTCACTGTTGGTTTTGTCCCGGGCTGCCTTTGTCGTCATAAGGAAGAGTAGGGAAACAGATTCATGCCCTTCAGCAAGGGATGGGGTGATTTAGTTCGGATAGAAAAGAGATAAAAGCACACAACATTGAGAGACACTCCCTTGTGTTCCAGGCTCTGTGTCACCCATTTATGGGTATCCTATCTTTAACACTCACACAAAGCCATAGGTCAATGCAATTTTCATTTTATGAAAATGGACAAAACATGAGAAAACTGAGTCTAAGAAAAAAGCCAAGTTTTGGGCCAAGAATACAAACCAAATAAGCAGTGTGAAATATGATCCAAATAGAGGACTGTCAGACTTGAGTATCCGGGGTCTTCCAGTTACACCACTACAATCATGGTAACGTCACAGTCATTCTCCAGAAGATTGACTCCAACCAGTTAAGCCTTCATGCCACCCCTTTGTTTATTGATTGGACCATTCACTTACTCATTCAGTAATTGTTTGCTGAGGGGCACCTGGGTGGCTTAGTTGGTTAAGCCTCCAACTTCAGCTCAGGTCATGATCTCATGTTCATGGGTTCGAGCCCCATGTCAGACTCTGTGCTGACAGCTCAGAGTCTGGAACTGCTTCCGATTCTGTGTCTCCCTCTCTCTCTGCCTCTCCCCCTGCTCATACACTGTTTCTCTCTGTCTCAAAAATAAAACAATAAAAAAAATTTTTTTAATAATCATTTGCCGAATATCTACTCTATGTTTGGCTAGACGTTCAGATTTCAGAAATGAGTAACAATACATGGCCTTTTTACTCCAGAAGCTAAATTTAGTGCGGCAAAAGATATAAATCATTATTATGCCAACATGCAATAAAGACAAAATATACTAATAATGAAATAATTTGGCACAGAGTATCAAATATGAACTACTGGTTTGGAGGCATGGAACAGCCACTGAGATGTGCCATTTGGATCTTTTAAACTGCCATGAGGAGTATAGTGGCTGACAACCCCAGCGACTGCAACTTTGGGATTGATGGCCCACCATGCTCCGAGCAAGGTCACACTATGTTCAGGCTGTGCTGGACCGGGCCATTCCTGCCAAATGCAGGACCCCTCTGGTGGGCAGTCCTTGCTCCAGACCCTCTTAGGTCTGACATGTTCTGGGAGCCACACTGTGGTCTGAAGTTCTCCCATCCCCAGCACACTCTTCTCTCTCCTGCACAAGTGCCAGACCTGCTCCATGATCTGAAGATTCTCCTCACCTTTCTCCTCTCACTCCCCACTTAGGCCTCAGTCACCTTCCCTCCCATAAATATCTTGCACCTTGAATTCTATCACAGTATCGGTTTCCCAGAAGACCCAAATTCACAAACAGGAGAATTAGCCAGCTTTCCTTGGGGAAAGGCAAAGACATTGTTACAGAGGGGGCGTGAGCTCTGATGGTAGGACTCAAGAACTAAAGTAGCTTCTCCTCTGGCTCATAGTAGTGAAAGGTGTGCACATGGAAACTCTCCCTCCTGTTTTAATTAATTAAATTGTTAGCTTCCAGAAGTCTGAGTTTATATTTATATATAAAATCTCCTTGGGAATATAGTACTTGTTCACCATATATCTCTTGAGTGAGGAAGTGACTAATCACAATGTCTGTAACCGACTCTGTGCCTCGTTCCAGAAGTACCCTTTACCTGACTCACCATTTGTTGGCCATATCTGCAAAGTCCATGCCAATGAGACCTCTCGAGATTTTCTTCAATCTGACAGCACTGGGTTTGGACTGCCTTGGACCTTGCATTCACTCTGCCTCATAGTGTACTTTTCAGGGCACATGCATATGTGTCATAGATCAACACAATATCCACTTCTAAGGCAAATAGCCATGCTCCAGGCTCGAGCTGGATGTATGGATTGGAAGGCAAGGAGAAAAGAAAGGAGACTAAGCCTATATATCATGTCATCATGAACAGCTTCTCTTGATAAGGGCATTAGACCAAGAGGACACCCCTGACCCACCACAATATGGTGGTCAGTGGCCAAAGAAGAGGCCTGGCATTTAAGTCTCTTCTCAAAAAAGGTAAAATCAGGTCAATCATATTATTTCAGACACAAATCTGAGACAGCAAAAACAGGAAATGAAGGGCTTAGCAGCAGTGGTACTTCTACAAAATTATCAGAGGAAAGAAAGTCCTGAAATTATGAGACAGCTGAATTTATAAGTAAGAAGAAACCATGAAAAAAAACAAAAAGTCTGTTTAATCAAAAATTTTAAGATAGCCAAGTGGTTAATAAAGCGAGTCTTGAAGTTAGGTGTGTAGGCTTTCATTCCAGGTTTCATTCTTACCAGCTTTATGACCTTGGCAAGCTATGACTCTCTCTCCTTTCAATTTCCGCATCCATGAAAAGGAGAGAATGGCTTTCTCTCAATGGGGTCTTATGAGCCCAGCCTAATTAATATATCTCATCCTCCAGTGCACCTTAATTGGATAAGGAATTAACATGGGGAATAACTTGGGTCACTCCTAACTAGAAGAAGACAGTTCAATTCTTGGAGAGAGAATCTGCCCTCCTCCTCACCAGACAGAAAGTCTCTAATGTCAGCTACAGCCTTTTAATGCTATGGGGAACATCTGTTCCAGAAAGAAGCCAATAAAATGATAAAAGAACCAAGTCAAGAGTGGAGAAAATCAGGTCTGGTGCCAAGAACGTCTGAAACCAGTCCTACAGACAAGCTTTTCTGTTATGTGAGCTGATGCAATTTTCCTTTTATGGAAGTGGGTTTGGTTTCTGTGTCTTAAAAACAACAGAGTCCTAACTGATGCCACCAGTCTGGAGAGTTCACTGGATCCCAACAGCTTCTCATGGTCAGTTTTAAGGAGAATCAGACTTCCTACACTACAGTCTCTTCATCCCTCTCCTCTCAAGTACCTCTTGAACATTTTCTTTTTGTTTTAAGTTTATTTATTCATTGAGAGAGAGACAGAGAAAGCAGGGAAGGGTCAGAGAGAGAGGGAGAGAGAGAGAATCCCAAGCAGGCTCGGCACCATCAGCACAGATCCACACTCATGAATGTAGGATCATGACCTGAGCTGAAGTTGGACCCTTAAGCAACTGAGCCACCCAGGTGCCTCCCCCTTGAACATTTTCAATAAAATCTCGTTCCTTATATGCAAAAGTACTTGACTGACCCCTTAACATATTGGTCTGCTCTCCCCCTCTCATTAAGATAAATACTATGGGATTACTTATTTCTTAGTTCCCTACCAGAGAGGTGTCCAAACTAGGTGGCCTATCAAAATGCCTTGAGGGATTTTTAACAGCAAACTCCCATGCACATGTAGACCTGTTGTCTTAGTGGACCCCATACTTAGAAGGACCCTTCGTTTGGCTCAACACTCTGCTGCTGCCACCTTGAAATTCTTAATAATTTTAACAAGGGGTCTTTATGTCCACTTTTCACTGGGCCTCATAAGTTATCTAGTTGGTTCTGCTCCTGTGCCTCATACTGAACATTCTGACTCAGAAGCACTGTGTGATGAGGCTGGGAATTAGCACATTTCCCACCATAACTGCCACAGAGTCTAACACACAACACATCCTCAATCTGCACCTGTTTAAATAAGTTTAAAAGTTTCAAATAAATGGATTTCTTTACATTTGCTAAAGAGGAATCCCATTCTTGGAAGAGAAGTTAGCCTTTGAGATAGAAGGGCCTCTGAGATTGTCCTTTCCAATGGGCTTTCCATGTGGGTGCATGTTAAAGTCCTCTGGGGCAGGTAAAAACAAAAACAAAAAACAAAAAACAAACAACAAACAACAACAACAACAACAAACAAAAACAAAACTCCTAGAGCCATAACCAAGCCCCAGCACATTCAAAGTCCACTGATCTGAGATAAGGTCCAGGAGTTATCATTTTTACAAGCTTCTCGAGGAATTTTAACTTACAACCAGGATTGAAGACCGCCAATGTAGGCTAAGAATCTCATTTTACATCTGAAAAAATGAGAATCCGAGAAAGGAAGTGAGATGCAGGGTAAGACTAAGTGCCATGACAGGTCAGTAGCAATTTTATACCATGGCCTGTGAGTGAAAGGTGAATCAGAAAGGGGACTTCAGGGCCTTCTGTTCCTTCCCCTTCCAGACACCTGTGATGAGAACTAGCAGCTTGTCCACTTTGAAAGCCTGCTGTCCTCACCGAGTGATTCTGGGAAGTATTGCCAACAGATTATGTTCTCTTCTCCACTCTTACCTACTCTAAGGTGATTGCAAGAATGGAATCACATCCTATTCAGCAGACACTAAGCCATATGCTGTTTTAAATGATGAATTCAAGTAAAAGCAATGAATGCATTAATAATTCCAAGCACTATAAAAATGGAATGCACAGAGAAAAGGTTGCTTGGCAGAAAGGTATCCCTGTGACCCACTCTTGATAAACATGGCTGAACTAGGGCTCTGTCCACACTGGTGTCGATTCCTCCAGGCATAGATTTAGCCAGGAGGTAGGTCGTGAAAGGTCAGGGCAAGTCAGTTCAACTTCTCCAGAGGCCAGTGTTAGTCATCTAGAACTGGGAGGTCACAGGTGCAGCATTGAAGAGAAATCAAAACAAATACCCAGGTCAGTGGCTTTGTCTCCTTTACTGTGTGAATGTACAGAAAGTCAGGAATTGAAAGATTAAGAGAGAATGCTCGCTTTGATCCTAGTCCTCATGAGGCTGTGTTAGAACTATTCATGTGCTGGTCTGCTTCTGTCACTAAAACGTTAGCACCTCTCAGACCATATAGCCCTAGTGTGTGCAGCTGTGAATGGAACAGAATGGAACTGGCAGATGCTTGTTGAATTAACGAAGTGAACCCATGGGTTTGTATAGGTTTCCCATTTCGGTGTGATAATGTTAAATATGCTTTTTGAGTACTACATACATTCTTCATAGACTTTATTTTTTCCAGTAGTCATAGGTTCACAGCAAAATAGAGTAAAAAATACTGAGAATTCCCATATGCCCCTTGACTCCCCACATGCACAGACTCCCCCATTATCAACACCTCCCACCACAGTGGAACGTTTGTTACAATCCGAGAACCTATACTGACATGTTATTAACACCCAAAGTCCACAGTTGACATTAGAGTTCATGCTTGAAGATGTGCATTCTATGCATTTGCACAAATGATTCGTATCTACCATGATACCATCACTATAAAGGATAAGTTCACTGTTTTAAGAATTCCCTGACCTCCACCTATCCATCCCTCTTCCCCCATAAACTCCTGCCAAACACCTTATCTTTTTTATTGTCTCTATAACTTTGCCTTTTCCAGAATTACATGTAGTCAAAACTTTATAGCCTTCCTCAGATTAGCTGCTTTCACTTAGAAATATGTGTTTAAGATTCCTGCACATTTTTTGATCATTTGATATATCATTTGTTTTTATCTCTAAATAATATTCCATTATGTGGTGTACCATAGTATTTATTTTGTTTTGTTTTACCCCATCACCTCCTGAAGAACATCATCTTTGTGCTCCCAAGTTTTGGCAATTATGAATGCAGATGCTAAAAACATCCCTGCAGATTTTGCTGTGGACAGAAACTTGAATTTCCTTTGGGTAAATACACAGGTGTTTTATTACTGGGTCACAATAAGAGTACGTTTAACTTAGTAAAAAAAAAAAAACTGCCAAAATGGATGGACCTAAGTAGCACTAGGCTAAGTGAAATCAGTCCAACAGAGAAAGACAAATGTCATAGGACTTCAAGTATCTGTGGAATCTGAAAAACAAAAGAGATAAACAAACAAACAAACAAACAAAAAGCAGGAATAGATCCATAAATACAACATACTGACGGTTGCCAGAGGGAAGGAGAGGAGTGATATGGACAAGATGGGTGAAGGCGAGGCTTCCGGTGATAGAACGAGTAAGTTGCAGGATGAAAGGCACAGCACAGGGAACAGTCAGTGTGTTGTAATAGTGTCTTGTGGGGACAGATGGAGGCGACACTTGTGGCGAGCATGGCATAATGTATTAAGTTGTGGCATCACCATGTCATACAACGGAAACTAAAGTAACATTGTGGATCAACTATGCATCCATTAAAACAAAGAAACCACCAAACCGTCTTCCCAGGTGGCTGTTCCATTTTTCACCCACCAACGTCAAACAAGTTCCTGCTCCTCCCCCTTCTCGCCAGCGTTTGATGTTGTCAGTGTCTTGCATTTTACCCATTCTGAGAAGCATATAGTGGCATCTATTGTTGTCTGCATCTGACTTTTGAGTTAAAATGAAAGTCATTGGTCCGAAAAATTTAAGGAAGCACAATTGACAATAAAAAGTTGCTGATCCTGTCCCATTTATCTCAATGCAAGATTTTACAGATGAATGCTTCCATTTTTTTTTTTGGAAAAATAAAGGAGATATTTTAAGCGTTTTATTACTATAAATATCATCACGTCAAATTCACTTTTTACAGTCTTCTTAGTCCATTTTGGCTGTTGTAACAGAATTTCTAGAGACGGGGCAGTTTATAAACAACAGAAATTTATTTCTCATGGTTTTGAAGGCTGTATGTCTTAGACAAAGAAGCCAGCAGATGGTGAGGACATACCTCTTGGTTCAGGGACCCTGGGGTTCTTCTGTGTCACATGGTGGAAGGGACAAAGGAGCATGCTCTGGCTACTTTTATAAGGGCATTAGCCCCATTTGTGAGAGTTCTGTCCCCCATGACCTAAGCATTTCTCAAAGGTTCTGCCTGCCGAGACTACCCCCTTGGGGATTAGGGTGTAGCATGAATTCTGGGGTAACACAAATATTCAGATCATAGTAAAGTAAATTAGTAAATATTAATAGCTGGAAACAAAGTTAATATATGCAATAACAACGTGCCTACATAAAAATAACCACCAGTTAAAAATCTAATAAAGGGGGCACCTGGGTGACTCAGTCCACTGCATGTCCAACTTCAGTTCAAGTCATAATCTCATGGTTCATGGGTCTGGGCCCCATGTCAGACTCTGTGCTGACAGCTCAGAGCCTGGAGCCTGCTTCAGACTCTGTGTCTCCTTCTCTCTCTGACCCTGCCCCATTCATGCTCTGTCTCTGTCTTTCGATAATAAATAAATGTAAAAAATTTTTTTATCTAATAAAGAAAATAACACACATTACAGAAACAAGAAAAAAAACATAATTCCTGCAGAAAATTCTGTTTTGAAAATTAGCAAGATCCATATGAGGCAATGCTGAAAAGTTACTGAGAGAGAGATTCAGGAGACTGGAATAAGTGGAAAGGCATATCTTGTGCTGGAGAGGAAGATCCAGTATCATACACACGTAGTTGTTTCTAAATTAATCCAGGGGCACCTGTGGCTCAGTCAGTTAAGCATCTGACTTCAGCCCAGGTCATGATCTCCTGGTTGGTGAGTTTGAGCCCTGCATCGGGCTCTGTGCTGACAGCTTAGAGCCTGGAGCCTGCTTCAGATTCTGTGTCTCCCTCTCTCTCTCTGCCTCTACCTTACTTGTGCTCTGTCTCTCTCTCTCAAAAATAAATAAACATTAAAAAATTTTTAATCAAAAAATAAATTAATCTATAAACTTACTAAATCTACAAAAAATATCAATTTTTAAAAATGTAGACAATATAACTTCCATGTGGAAAAACAAATAAGAACCCTAATAGATTAACTATTGATGATGTACCAGGTGCTTTTTTAAGCACTGTCCCTATATTAGACAATATACTTTCATCAACATTTGTGCAGGGAAAGCACTATTTTATTTCCACATTGACAGATGGCAATTTTAAGAAACAGAGAAGTTCAGCAGCTTTCCCCAAGACACACAGCTCGTACATGGCAAAGACTGTATTTGAGCCCAGTCTGACTTCAGAGTCCAGATGTTATCTGGAAAACTCAAAAAGAACAAGAGACAGTGTGTGGGGGGAGTAGGGATCAAGTGGATAATCCCATAGGATATTAATTCATGTAACAAAAGCTCACAGAAAATAGTAACGGCACATGTATATGGAGAGATGAGTCAAGTGAGGAGACATTCAAAGAGAAACCCACACGTGTATTAGTAGATTCTGCCAATGGTATTGGCCCAAACTATTAGCCATCTGGAACAAGCATCCTTTGTACCCAGACCCAAACATCTGCATCACAATAAACTACACATGGTTTGATGATTTTGACACCCATCCCCTAGGTCAAAATAACACTGATAGAAAAATAACTAACTTTAAAAATGAGGGTGGGGAATGTCATACTCTAACTAAAAGCCCAGAGCTTATAAAAGATCAGCAAATTTGATACATTTGAAGCTTAAAAACAAAATGCGCATAATACTGTGGATGTGAAAGAAGAGGTCAGTTAAAGAAGTCTCCAAATGTTTTGGTCTGAGCAACTGGAAGAAGATTGGTGACATTTTCCCAGATTGGAAGCCTCGGACGAAAGAGTTTGGGGTTTTGTAAAATGTCATGCTCTGTTTTGTAAATCTTAGGTTCCATCAGGTAACCACATGGAGAAGCCTGGGCAGAGATGGAGACTGATTTTTGAGTTTCTTGTGTATATAGTACAATTATTGACAAATTAATTTCATTATATATTAAGTATTATAACATATATTTTTAGAAATATCATCCTGCACATAACGTCTTGCCCACGGATATGCTTCTTGGATGGTCACAGCAGCCCAATGGGGCCAGCATTTTTACTTTGACAATGACAAAGCAAACTGAGTGTTGAAAATGAGAAGACTTCTCTCTCGCCCCCCTCCCCAACACACTCACTGAGCACGTGCCCAAAACTCTAGGGAAACACAACTGAATAAGACAAAAACCATGTCCTCCAATCGCTTCAAGCCTGGAGAATGTGTTACATGATCTAAACCAATAATTGCACCCAATACATTCGAATTAGTTGGATTTTAACTTCAACCTGTCAGTTATATGCAACATTAAAGACAACAATAACAAGACAAATAAAAGACAAGGGAAAACAGCACCCTGAATTTCTTCTCTTGGTCTTCCTGACATTAGAGGTCTGTCTTCATAGCCCTTTGTCCTTAGAGAGAGCATATCCCTTTGCCACATCTCAGTTAACCAGTTCATGCCTCTCTTTACCCTATGGAGCATGGGGTTTACCCAATAGACACTAAGGTTCTTCACCAGCCCGAAGCCTCTTCCTTTCCTTGGTGATGTGAATTCAGCCCACTCCCTGACATTGTTTTCTTTCCCACTCTCAAGACATCATATAATGGCAAATGCAAAGGCATATGTGACCTACAACTACAAACAAGATAATATAGGCAAAGAAAAAGGGTACAACCCTGGGGTACCTGGGGGGCTCAGTCAGTTAAATGTCCATGCTTGATTTCAGCTCAGGTCATGATCTCTTGGTTTGTGAGTTTGAGTCCCACGTCAGTTGCAGACAGTGCAGAATCTGCTGGGGATTCTCTCTCTCCTCTCTCTACCCGTCCCCCACTCATGTTCACTCTCTCTCTCTCTCTCCCTCTCTCTCTCTCTCTCAAAATAAATAAATAAATAAATAAATAAATAAATAAATAAATAAACTTTAAAAAAAGGGTACAGCTCTAAGCCATGCTTTACATGCACTGACCAGGACAAAGCCTTGCTCCTGAGTGTTTTCTCCCCATAGAATGTGCAAGGTGGTGACCCCGATTTTCTCCAGCACTTCCTGGTGATGTGTTATCTTGCATAACAAAACTAAGAGAGGGGCATGTGAATGGCTCAGTCGGTTGAGCCTCTGACTTTGGCTCAGCTCATGATCTCACAGTTTGTGATTTGAGGCCTTCATCAGTCTTTGTGCTGACAGCTAGGAGGCTGGAGCCTGCTTCGAATTCTGTGTCTTCCTCTCTCTCTAGCCCTCCACTGCTCACACTCAGTCTCTCAAAAATAAATAAATGTTAAAAGAAAAAAAAAAACAAAAAATTAAGAGAAAGGCAGGCAAAGAGGCTTCATAGCACAACAGTTCTTGGTTCAAATCCTGCAGCTAAAAATCTCAGGAAGAACCCTTAACCTTAACCAAGGTAAGTTACATGAGTTAAATGAGAATCATTTAAATGAGATTATATAGAGAGAGCTCATGTAGCCTGTCCCTTACCTTCTAATTTATCCAATAAAAGAGGAATGAAAGTCATTTCTTTTGACAAGAAATTGAGCTCACCAGCTCATCAGGCCCTTCAGAACAGAACTCTTAGGTTTCATTCCAGAAACACAGGCTGACCAGTGAGCTGACCATGGGCAACCCCACTTCAGAGACAGACCTGGCTGACAGAGAAAATAAACAGCATGAGGAGTTGCCTCAAAGGCAGTTTTATAAATCAGATCCTTGCTAACAGCTGGAGGAACATATCAAATCTTTCTCCCCCCGCCCCCTACTTCCCAAACTCTGTGAAATAGGGTATATTTTCCAAAGGTAAGTGCTCCCAGCTCTCCATTGCTTAAGAAGCAAAAGGCTAGGAGGAAGGGGACCTTGGGAGATGCAGAGAGGGCAGATCTGTGACACATTGTTCTGCTGAGAAGGTGGAAGAGCCACAGAGGTGTGTGGTCCTGCAAAGTAGGGGCCGGGCCGATGCCTCCCTCCCCCAGAAACTCATTTATCACCTTGATGGTTTCAGCCCATTTGCAGCCAAGTTATTGTCACCCTTAAAATAATGTGGCTTGACAGGGAAAAAATGAAATCCTTGTGAAAAGTTACATAGTCATCACACTCTGGAGTCAAAATATAGACTGCAGTATCCAAACACGGGCCCTGGGTACAGTGGGGGTGGCATTTCCTCTCTCCCACAGGCTTTGGTTTTAGAACAGGACATTAACATTTATGTCATGTTAACGTGCACCTAGGCATGGCGTGCGGCCCCCTGCCATGGACACGGAGAAACATGCTCTGGCATGACAGCCAGGACTCACAGTGTAAATGGAGACACGTGTTTCCTTGCCCAGAGAGTTAATAGCAGGCAAGGACTTAAATGTTTAGTCATCCCCTGGTGCATAGACTCCATTTCAGATGTCAGGAGAGTACTAAATCTTGTTGTGTTACCCACAGCAACTGATTTTCACCCCCAGAACCAATTAAGCCAAAGCATCCTCAGCTTGGAAGCCCCGAGTCTCCTGGCCACCCTGTGTGACCAGCTGTGTGACCTTGATCCACCCTTGTTAGCCTCCGAGTCCTCATCTGGGAAATGGACACAGCTGCCTCCCTTTGTTGTGTGGTTGTTGCAAAGAAGAAATGAGACAATGTATGCAGAAGAGTTTGTGGTGGTTTCCAGTTCACAGCAGACATGCGGTACAGCTTTCTTCCCTTCCGGCTTCTGTTGTGATTTCTTAACTTGCACACCCTTAAAACTGGGTTCCAAGAACAGGTGACCCTTGAACAGCTCAGGTTTGAACTGTGTGCATCGGCTTAAATGTGGATTATTGTTTAAGATTTTATTTTTAAGTCATCTCTACACCCATGGTGGGGCTTAAACTCACAACCATGACATCAAGAGTTGTGTGCTCTACTGACTGAGCCAACTAGGTACCACTGAACGCAGTTGTTTGTTTTGTTTTGTTTTGTAATAAAGACAATACAGTATTGGTGGGGCACCTGGGTGGCTCAGTCGGTTATGCATCCTACTCTTGGTTTCGGCTCAGGTCAAGATCTCATGTTTTCATGGGAACAAGCCCCACATCGGGCTCTATGCTGGCAGCCTGCTTAGGATTCTCTCTCTCCCTTTCTCTCTGCTCCTTTCCCACTTATGCTGCCTCTGTCTCTCTCAAAAATAAATATGTAAACTTAAAAAAAAGACGATACAGTATTGTAAATGTATTTTCTCTTATAATTTGTTAATAACATTTTCTTCCCTTTTATATATTATAACAATACGTTATATAATACCGAAAACATACAAAATAGGTGTCAATCATCTACACAGGAAAACCTTGGATTGCGAGTAACTTGTTCTGCGAGCATTCCACAAGACGAGCATTTCTAATAAGTTTTAACTTGATAAAAGAGCAATTGTCTCACAATATGAGTAGTCCATGACGCCAAACATCACATGATCACAATTGAGTCAGTGATTTTCTCTCTCTCTCTCTCTCTCTCTCTCTCTCTCTCTCTCTCTCTATCTCACTGCAGGGTTGTGAGTGACCTCCCCCCATGCTCAGATGCTTGGTCTCAGGCCACAGCATGTGGCAGAAATCAGTGATTTTTCAGAATGTTGGAAGGTGCCCACAAGTGGCACCAGTGTATTTTTTGTCATTTCAATGCACCTCTGGACAGTCCTTTGCTTTTCCACACAAGAGTAAGCTTAGAAATGCTTTGTTTCCTTCTAGGTCATTGGATAAGCTCCTTGTTAAAGCTGCACAGAAAGAAAGACTCCATTGAGCCATTAGATAGCACTGATTCTGCGGGTGATAATGAAAGTCATCCCTCACAATCACTCTCCTCTGTCTAGTCTCCCTCACACCAGCCACGAGGGTTTCCAAAGGTAAGTGCAGGTTAAAGTGTTTATTTTTCTTTATTATTTTGTATTATATTGCAGTATTGTAATCTTTTTTTTAATTTTTTAACATTTATTTTTTGAAAGACTGAGAGACAGAGCATGAGCAGGGGAGACAGAGAGAGAGACGCAGACATAGAATCCCAAGCAGGCTCCAGGCTCCGGAGTGGTCAGCCCAGAGCCCGACACGGGGCTTGAACTCACAAACCTCGAGATCATGGCCTGAGCCAAAGTCAGAGGTTTAACTGACTGAGTCACCCAGGCGCCCCTGTAATCATTTTTATATGAATAGTTTTGGGTTGTGGAACAAATCATCTGAGTTTCCATTATTTCTTATGGGGAAATTCACATTGATATACAACTGCTTTGAATTATAGACATGTTTCTGGAACAAATCATGCTCACAAACCAAGGTTTTACTGTATGTTATCACTAAAGCTTCTGGTCAACAGTAGGTTATTAGTAAATACGTTTTGGGGGAGTCCAAAGTTCTATGTGGATTTTCAGCTGTGCCCCTAACTTCCACATTGTTCCAGGATCCTCTGTACTTCAGTCTTGTGGAGCAAAGCTAGCTTCTCACTATGACACTCTCGGTGGAACCTGCCAACACTACTCTGTGCCTCGCTTCCTATTCTGCGAGCCTGGGACCATACCTACAAGGAAGGTCAGCCTCACTGGACAGCAAGACTAATGACAGGGACAGAGGGGAGCCCTTCCGGTGCCTGTAACTGGGCTACAGTCCCTGACCCCCTTCCTCACAGCCTTCCTCCTGCTCTTTGCACTCTGGTCCTCAAACAGATCTGAAAGCATTACACCACCCGGATTTTTGTGTTGGCTTCATCCATCTGAAATCCCTTGTTTTTCTTCTCCTTGCTGAATTATTCACCTTTCCTGGAGCAGTCAGCATTCCCTGTCCTCCAAGGAAGTCTTGCAGCTCTCACCCTGCCCACCAGGAGGCTCCACTTCTGTTGTCTCAGAATCTTCTCTGAGGCTCGGTAAACACCACCCCTTGTAGCAAGTGACTGTGTTGTCACAGATTGTCAAGGTGTCTGTTCTTCCCTCATTCTTTCTTCCTATCTAACAAAGTCAGGGCTTTGTTGTTATCTCTGCCATACCCTTAGTACCTCTCCAGGTACAGCACACGCAAGCTACTCAGGAAATACTAGGGGAAATGCATTTAAGCATGCCCGATACAGATAACTCTACAAAATCATGGTTGTTGCAGTTGGGTCCATGCAGTGTGTGTGTGTGTGTAGTGACAGTCAGCCTCAAAATATGATTATGGGGTTGTGTATGTTTATCTGCAACAATGAATAATTCAAGATATAACAGTCTTTTACTTTTTTAAAGTTTATTTATTTATTTTGAGAGAGAGAGAGAGAACCCAAAAATGAGGATGTGAGAGAGAATCCCAAGGATGCTGCCCACTGCTAGCGCAGAACCCGACATGGGGATCCAGGTCACAAACCGGGAGACCATGATCTGAGCCGGAGTCAAGAGTCAGATGCTTAACCAACTGAGCCACCCAAGTGCCCCAAGATATAACAGTCTTTTAATGGGCTCCACTATGACCAGTACACATGTTGTATTAATACATTTATAAATCCCTCCATCTATGTTTCAATTATAAACAACAAAGAAGAAAAGAAAAAGCAATAAACAAAGCCTGGACTTCATTCAATGACAAATATTAATTGACAGGCAAATATAATACTTAATACTGAAAAATGGGAAGTAGCAATAAACATTTTATTTTGAAGCCTAAACATTAATATCAAAGTCATCAGCTTACAGGGATGCCTGAGTGGCTCAGTCATTGAGCATCCAGCTTCAGCTCAAGTCATGATCTCAAGGTTCAGGAGTTCAGGTCCTACATCAGGCTCACTGCTCTCAGAGCAGAGCCTGCTTTGGATCCTCTCTCTCTCTGCCATTCTTCCTGCTCATGCTCTCTTTCTCAAAAATAAATAAAACATAAAAAACCAAAAACTTCAGCTTACAAAAGGTAAGCGCTGCAGAGTGAGGCTGTAAGTGAAAGACCACGGTGTCATTTTGTATAAAAAAATTATATACATACATAAATAAACTTACAAAATCAGCTCGTTGTTTAACCCACTTAAACCACATACAATTATATTTAATACAACATTTTGCTTTGATGATACCAAACATATAGAAAATTATCAAAGTTGCTGCTATGACTTGATGAATTTTCAAAAAGTAATTGTGCCAGAGTGACCACCAGTCAGATGAAGAAAGAGAACCAAATGCTCCTTTGTTCTTTACCCAGTAACTAACTCTTCTTTCTAAAAGAGAACTCCTCCGACTTCCAGAGATCAATTTGGCCTGTGATTGTACTGACTGTAAGCTAAATCATGTGCTATTTACTTTCGTTTGTTCAATATTATAAAAGGTGTGTAGTATTTGATTATATGAATGTACCACCATGATTAAATTTATCCCTTCTACTGTGATTTGACAATTGGATGTGGTCAGTACAGAGAACTTAAAAATAAGGCTTTTAATGAACACTCTTGATCTGCAGCTGGTTGGGCTCAGCTGGTTAATCGTCCTACTTTGGCTCAGGTCATGATCTCACCATTCCCAATTTCAAGCCCCATGTCAGGCTCTGGGTTGACAGCTCGGAGCCTGGAGCCTGTTTCAGATTCTGTGTCTCCTTCTGTCTCTGACCCTCCCCTGCTCATGTTCTGTCTCTCTCACGAAAACAAATAAAGATTAAAAAAAATTTTTAATGAACATTCTTAAACACTCTTGTGGGGTGTATAGATTGAAGTACTTCTGCTAGTTATTACTGTGGGTGCCATAGGGTGTGCTTATAAGATACATAGAAATGGAATTCAAATTCCCATTAAAATGAAAGATTTCAATCCCTGTCTTTTGACACCTAACAGGTAAAAACAGTCAAAATCCAGGAGGAGCATCCAAGATGAACATAACACAATTCACAAACTTGGGATGATTTGTCTATTTTTCCTTTTTGTTTTATTAATTTCTGTTTTACACATTATGAAACTAAGTTATTTGGAGAATACAAATTTAGAATTTCATATTTCTGATGGATTGACCACTAAATATCAAAAGCCCTTATTTTTATTCCTAAGGCCATTTTTTAAGTGTTTTCTTTTTTCTTTTTTCAGTGAAGATCTGTGGGTAATTTGTTTTAAATATTTATTTACTTTTGAGAAAGAGTGAGCAAACAGGGAAGGGGCAGAGAGAGGATTCGAAGCAGTCTCTGCACTTTCAGTGGAGAGTCTGACATGGGGCTTGAGCTCATGAATCATGAGATCATAATCTGAGCTGAAGTTGGATGCTTAACTGACTGAGCCACCCTGGCGCCCCCGGTTTGGGGGTAATTATTCTCCGTTATCCCTTGTGCATCTAAACAGGATTTTATTTCACCTCACTTTTGAAGGAGTTTTGAATTAGAGCACAGTAGTAATATACCCTGATTATTGGGTTCTGATTAAGCCATGTCTTCAGGCATCCACCATTAGTGCTCAGAGAAGTCTGTTGCCAATCTGGATCAACTCCTCTGTAGGCAATTTATGAGTGTATTCTTTTAGATTAGTTTAGACCTTCCCTTTCTTTGTGTTGTTCTACAACTATACATTCAAATATGTATTCTTAAAAATTATTTCTTTCCACACTTGGAAAAGCTTTTCAATGTGTGGACGTAAAACTTTTCTCTCTTTCTAAACCATCTAGTAGATGTGCCAGAGAGTCTAAGTATATTACTTGTTCTTGAAGGGTCTTCAGTATTTTTTGTCATCTTAAGAATCTGTGTCGAGTTTGGGTCTTTGATTCTGGGGTCAAATACATTAATTCTATCACTGCAGTGTTTTTCTCAGTTTTTGTCCAACAGATTTTCTTAGTATTTCTTTATGTATATTTCCCATTTCCAAGGCTGTCAATTGTTTCTTTCTCAAATGTATGAATACATATTGGTAGCTTCCTCATAGCATTCTAAAAAAATGCTGTCCTTTAACACCTTATTTTCTTATGTTTAAACACACATTAAAAATGACTATAAAGGGTATCTGCATTGCTCAGTCAGTTGAGCATCTGACTCTAGATTTTGGCTCGGGTCATGATCTCACGGTCATGGAATTGAACCCCACACGGGGCTCTGCACTGAGGGTGGAGCCTGCTAAAGACTGAATCTCCCTCTCTCTCTGCCCCCTCCCCAATATTGCTCCTCTCTCTCTCTCTCTCTCTCTCTCTCTCTCTGTCTGTCTCACTCTCTCTCAAAAAAATTAATAAAATACAAACACAAATTTTGTGTGGAAATAATAAATTATCATTTCATACACACTGTTGACTAAAAAGTAAATAATTTGTACCCTATAAGTCTGTTCACAGCCCTCCCCAGTTAGATTCCCCCAGACTGCTGTCTCCCGAGTTAATGTCTAATCTAAATTTGATTCTAATAATATCCTTATTTTTCCTTCATGTATATGAATTGTGGAATAGATATATATAGAGATAGATAGATAGACAAGGTATATGTACATATATTTTATACATATATATATCCTACCTATGTAACATAATATAATATTTATCTAGTTATTGAACTTTATAAAGTTCTTAATGTCTTAGCCTTTGTTTCTAAATATATTTTGCCTGATATTAATATGGTTAAATCAACTTTCTTTGTTTAGTGTTTATGTGGCAAATACCTTTCCATCTTTTGAATTCAAACCATTTTATTTCTGTATATTTTGTGTGTCTCTTCTAAATAACATAAAGCTGGATTTTGATTTTAATACATACTGACTTTTTTAAAAATTCTTTTTAATGTTTTATTTATTTTTGAGAGAGAGAGAAGACAGCGTGAGCAGGGGAGGGTCAGAGAGAGAGGGAGGCACAGACTCTGAAGACAGGCTCCAAGTTCTCACCTGTCAGCACAGAGCCCAATGTGGAGCTTGAACCCATGAACCATGAGATCATAACCTGAGCCAAAGTCGGGCACTTAACTGACTGAGCCACCCAGGGGCCCATTACACACTGACAATACACACCCTTAACTACATAGTTGAGTCCCTGAAACATATTTTATGGTCACTATTTTTAATCTGGGTTCATGTGGACTATTTTATTATGTACTTTCTTTTTACTCACTTTGTTTTTTCTGACCGTTATTTTTTATTCCCCTTTTTTGGGTTGATTAATGCTCTTTTTACTTTCCTCCCTTCATTGTTGCCCTCTACTTGTTTGCAAAAAATGTCCTCTATGTGTGTTATCTTAGTGCTTAGAGGAATTATTTCATCAGGTATGCTTGACCTAACATGTTTAAATTAATCAGCATTAAAACAAATAAAAAACCAAAGTTAATCTGAATTTTCATTCTCTTGCAAAACGGTAATAACAATAACAATAACAACCGTATAATTATACCCTTTTTAATCCACTAACCATTTCCAAATTATATGTATTTTTGCTCAGTATTTTAGGTCCATTTTATATTTTTTTCTATAAGTTAGACATTATCATTATTTTATACAGTTAATATTTGATTAAGGTCACCCACAAAATCACCAACATATTTTTTTTGCCATTTCCTTCTGTATTTGAGATTGTCTACTCAGAATCATTGTCTTTCTGCCTAAAGCACTGCATCTTTCAGGATGTCCTTCAGTGGCTGGTATATGGTCATTTTTTATGTCTGTAACAAGTTCATTTCACGCTCATTCATAAAAGATCATTTACATATGTAAACATTTGCAGCTGGACAAGCATTAATTTTCTCTGGATAGCCAAAAATTATTCTAGTCTTTTGAATGTAATTACTCTCTTAACAAGTCTGTTCTCTGTCTTCCCGTCATCCCTTCTAGAAGTTTCATCTCTTTTCCCCGGGCTGTTTTAAAGATCTTGTTTAAATGGTTCTAGGTGAGGAGTTCATGTGATTGCCCTGCCTAGGGTTGACTGTAATTTGGGGATCTGAAGATTGGTATTTGCCAAATATTCTGCAATGTTTTCAACCTCTCCTACTTTGATTGGTCCCTCTTTCCTATTTGCTTTATGATGTCCTTCCGTACCCCCATCAGAGCATGATAAAACTCATATTATCCTCTGGGTCTCTTCATAGTTCTCAAATCTCTCCCTTTCTCTGGTTCTCTGAGCTATCTTGTAGGCAATTTCTTAACTCTGTACTTCACTTTAATATTTCTCTCTTTAATTATTGGATTTTTTGTAGTTTTAAAACATGTTTTAGTTGTGGTAGAATATACAAAAAATTTACCATTGTAACCATTTTTGAGCATGCTGTTAAGTACATTCACATTGTTGTACAGCCCAGTCTCGAGAACTGTTTCCATCCTGCAAAACTGACGTGGTCCCCATGAAAGAACAATTCCGCACTCCTCTCTCACCCATCATTCTACTTTCTGTCTCTGTGAATTTGACTATGCTGGATGCTTCACACAGGTGAAATCATACAGCATGTGTCTTCTCGTGATTGGCTTGCTTCATTTAGCATAGTGCTTGTTTTCCAGGTTCATCAGGTTGTAGTGCATGCCAGGATTGCCTTCCTTTTTAAAGCTGAATAACATTCCATTGCATGTATCTATGACATTTTGTTTATCTGTTCCTCTGTTGATGGACACTGAGTTGCTGCCATGTTGTAGCTATTGTAAATAGAGCTGCTATGGGCATGAGTGTGCAAATATTTCATCTGTTCTTGATCCATCCATTGAGCTTTTAGTTTCAATTATTACCTTTTTATTTATAGATGTATTTCATTCAACTTTAAGGTTTCTTTATTATTTTGACAGCCTCTCTGCCTTGTTCATATTTTCAAGCTTCTCTTCGATTTCTTTAAACATGTTAAGCATGGTTAATTTATATCATTTTTTAATAATTCAAATATCTAAAGTGTTTGCAAGTGAAATTCTGTTGTCTGAGTCCCTCCCACTCTTACACCCTGGCTCTCATTCAGGACAGCTTGTTTATCTATTTATTATTATTTTCTTAATGTTTATTCATTTTTGAGAGAGAAAGAGAGGGGGAGAGAGAGAGAAAGAGAGAGAAACAGAGCACAAACAGGGGAGGGACAAAGAAAGAGGAAGACACAGAACCCAAAGCAGGCTCCAGGCTCTGAGCTGTCAACACAGAGCCAGATGTGGACTCGAACCCATGAACCATAAGATCATGACCTGAGCTGAAGTTGACACTTAACGGACTAAGCCTCCCAGGCACTCCCAGATTGTTTATCTGTATGTTTTGTGATTTTTTTTTTCTTTTATTGGAAGTTACCCAGTTTTCCTTGGGTCTTTATCCAGTGTGCAATTTGTGCCCTGAATTGAAATTATATGTCTCCAGACACAGTTGCGTTTGCTTCTCCCAGGGACTTCTGAACATCACCATTTCACTATACCTTAAGTTAAATTATCCATCTGAAGTTTGGATTCATAGGTAGCATGAATTTACTCCCCCAACCCAAGAGTCTTGTTGTCATCAACTGACATAGTGTTGAGTAAGTCAAATGCTCTCATTCACATTTTTATATCGTCCATTATTAGCATTTACCCTTATATTGCTTGCACTGTTCGCAGTTCTACACACAGATCCATTATGGTCCCCACATTTGTCTCCACCCAGTACATCCAGTGCAGCCATTACCAAAGACTCCCGGGGGCCTACAGAATTTGGTAGGAATCCTCAGGGAGAAAGGCAATAACTTTTTAAACTCCAGAGTTCTTGCTTTTGCTTCTTTTATGGTCCTTGTAGATTTATTCCTTTCATACTAGCTCAGCAAGGGATTTAAACCTTTATATATATGTAATGATATGTATAAAATTATAGTTTATGTGTATATAGCTTCATTTTCATTTGGGGAAATGTTCAAAGTATATAGTGCACTGCACAGTCCTAAGTACGAGCCTTTGCTCTTATCAATCTGAAAACACTAAGCACATTTAAACATCATTCATATAGTTATTTTTACAAGTCTCGCTTTACATGGAGTGATGAATGTAACCATATATTTTCTGATTTAGGTTGAAGACTCAGCATCTATAAGTTAATTCCTATGCTTATGCTTCCATTGTTAACTGGTGCCAGAGTCCAGCTCCAACAAGTCCAGGGCAACCTGAAGGATGGATGGTGTTGGCAAAAAGGAGAGGGATGAGAGAGCCTCAAATTTCTTTCTGATCATCAGGCAGGCATCTCTGCTCTGACTGAGAGTCAGCTTTATTTATGGTAAAAAAGAATATATGGGGTACAGCACAGAAGTGGGATTTGCCTTAGACAATGACTTCTGATGACAGATTCCTTTGGCATGTAAAATTTCCCCAGAACATAGATTGGTAGAAAACTTATGCATAATCTTTATCAACAGTGATTGATATAGGTGATTTAGATGCTTATCACATGGGGAAGAAAGGTATCTTCAGCACTCAAATACAAGACAATGTTTTTAGCATAGTAAAGGTAAAAGTCAGTTCTTTGTGAACAGCTTGTTTTCTTGAGGGGAAGTAAAACAGATTTCTCAGAAAATGCAATATTTGCTCCTATAATCACTAAAGAAGAAATTCTTAGAATAAGTTCCTTCACAAGGTGCAATCAGCATATTTTAGAATAAGTGGACAAGTCACTCTTGATACCAATCAGCAAGTTCCCTTGGGCAGTCAGTGCTCAAAAAATAATTGAGTGGGGGGTAGACATTGGTCACCATCTGACAGCAGGGTTGTGCAAAACCCACCTTAACCTCACAAGGAGTTTTCTTGACTTAGCTCAGAAATGGCTTCCAACAAACTGGAAGACAATACTCTTTATCTTCAAACAGTACTGATCTCTCTACCCATGGGCCTTCAAGACTGGGCTTATTCACTTTTACCGCCCAAATGTATGAATATTATTGTTTCATATCTTTTATGAATATAACTGCTTTGAAATTTAGTTTTCCTTGATTTGCTATAGATCACTAAATCCATAGCACCAATCACTTCTTATATGGTAGAACTATTTTTCAAGAATAAAATTCTCTCTACCAAGGTTCTCTACCGTTTTACAAATGCCTTGAGCATGTATTTCACTTGAGTTATAGAGACACATAGTATTTGTTTCATGTTCATTTGTTCACATTAATAATTTTTTAGAACCAATGAATAATTAATGATCACCCTTCATTATCTTACATTTAAGGTATGTTTTTGTTTAATGGTATCTTTACATTTAGCTTATAATAAACTTTCTGAAAGAAGTCTCAGAATGTATATCAAGATTTCTTAACAAATTTATATCATCCAACCTTATATATCTGCTTATATTAATTTATCCTACTGAACATCAATTATGCATTTAATTTTTGCTTAGAAAGATATGAAAATTATTCATATGACATTTTTATATATTTGAAAAAATAAAAAATTTGTGGTAAATAAATTATGGCATACCTATATGATAAAACATTCAGCCTATAATGAATGAAACATTGAAACCATGGCGAAAAGGGAAATACTTTTATTAGTATCACACAGCTATATTTAAAACTGAGAGATGGTAGAAAAGATGGACAATGAAAGGGAAGGAGAAAAAGAAAAAAGAAGAAAGGAAAGGAGTTAGGCAAAAAGGAAGGAAGAGACACAGGATGCTCTGTATCTTGACATTTTCCATTTTTCAATATATAAATACAAAACTGAAAGTCACTAATCAGGAAGGACCTGGTGTTGATCACTGCAGGCACTTAAAACTCATCAGCTCAGAGTCTGCTAACATTTAGGAAAGCAAACAGCCAACCAGGGGTTCCAAATAAAAGCACAGACCAGAAGTCAGCAAAGATCATTATGGCAATCTTCAAAGGCAGACTCAGACCACACATTTGGGTGGCAGCTCACATGGTCACCATTCAAGAATTCAATTCGGAGGAGGAACAAGAAGGGGCCGGCATCAGGGCTGGGGAGGGCAGGGAGCAGTCTCCTGGGCCAAAACCCTGTAAGCTATAAAAAAGATACATGATGTCACACTTGAAAGAGACTGAAGTAAACATTTCTGAATTACCATGAACACTGCCAGTAATTTTCTGGTATTTGGAATGAGTCATGTCTCTTCCCCATTAACCATTGAAAAGTTATCTGTACCACTAGCACACAGCTCTAGGTATGGGGTGTGCCTTGCCAGCAGGAAGAAGTGCTAAGCCGGGCATAGGTGGAGTGTGCTTTGCTGTGAGGGCACTGCTGAACCATCTCACGGGTCAAAAACCAATGCCAGTTTTCCAGGGGCTGTATCTTTACTTCTCTTGCATTTTTGCTTCTAGTCCTCTGCTCTCCTGCTTTCTCTGCAACTGGCTTTCTCTGTGGTATTCACAGCTTCTCTTCTCCCAAAGCCCTCTCAGAGGCTTTACCTTGGCCTATTGCCAACACTGGGCCCACTCTACACAATTCTATGTGCAAGCCAATCGCCCAAACTCGTTCTCTAAGTGTCATTGTTCTTAATAGTTTAGGCAAAATCCCATTGATGCCGTTGGCCTGGTTGGGCCAGTGTCGCCTGCGGTAAATCACCAGCAGTATTAAGTCGTAGGTTTATTTCGGGGGGTCCCTTCCAAGGATCCTACCTGTCTGGTAGAGTCAAAAGTTGACACACCTGCAGCACACGTGTCTTAGAGGAAAAGAGACATACTTGCTGCACAAAATGCTAGTGTTTAACCATCAGGTATCAAACCCTAAGAAAGGCTTAGAGAGGGAAATGTTTATAGAATATGAGAAACTATATAGATGGCAGTTCACTTAATTATGTGAGATATTAACCTTTTAATAGCAATTAGTAATTACTGAGCATTTGCTATGGAGAAACATGTTTTCCTATATGTTGTGACACATCATCCTCAGACAAATGGTGCAGAGATGGATTATTGCTTATTGTTACAAATCTGAGAGTCAGTGATGGTTCTGGTTACCAATTCTGATTCATGGAGGTGGAGGAGGTTGTCCCCACACCACTGGACAATTATCAGACATCAGCTGGGTTTCCTCCAATTCAACTCAGTTCTGATGCTCTCCACCCAGAGATAGCATCACATCCCACCAATTAAGGGCTCAATCCCACAAGACCTCCACCACCTCCCCCACCACTTCAGATGCAGTTGCAAACTGAGGTTGTCATCTGTGCTTCTGATAGACTGCCGTAGAGGGATCCCCTCCTTGGGCTAGAGGAGATCAGAGAACTGAGAGAAACAGGTTACCTGCTAGATTACTGGTTTATTATAAGAGAAATAGCTAAGGAACAACCTGATGACAGAGACATAACGGGCAACGACTAGGGAAAGGGCATAGAAACCATTCCCCTCAAATCAGCCTTTTTGTTTAAACATAAGGATCTATACATTTATTTTATTTTATTTTAATTCAAGTTAGTCTTGGCTTCAGGAGTAGAACCCAGTGATTCATTACTTACATACAACACCCATGCTCATCCCAACAAGTGCCCTCCTTAATGCCCATCACCCATTTAACCCATCCCTCCACCCACTTCCCCTCCAGCAACCCTCAGTTTGTTTTCTTTATTGAAGCGTCTCCCTCTCTGCTTTTATCTTATTTTTCATTCCCTTCTCTTATGTTCACCCGTTGAGTTTTGCAACAGAATCTCCCCAAATCATTTTGCCTTTCCCAACCTGGATGCTTTCTAAGTGGTTTTTATGTAGGCTTCATTACATAAGCATAATTGATTAAATCACTGGTCATTAACAAGCAATTTAACCCCCAGCCCCTCCCCCCTTCCTGGATGTGGGAGCAAGGGGGAGATTGAAAGTTCCAAGCTTCTAATCACAGGGTTGGCTCTCCTGGGAACCAGCCCCATTCCTTAGCCTAAAGTCACCTTATTACATAACAATAGAGACATTTATTGCTCTCACACTGTAGGAAATTCTAGGGATTTAGGAGCTCTCTGCCAGAAAGGAAAATGAAGACCAAATATATATTTCTTATTATAAATCACAACATCACAGTTAATCTTTGGGATTTTGAGTAATTTGCTCAGGTTACACAATTGGAATGAAGTTTCAAGAAAACCCACACCTGTCTGAGTGCATTAGGTAATGTGTCTCTTAAAACCTCAGTTTAGCCTAGAGTCATCACTGATTCACTGTGATCTGGCATAACTCAAGCAACTCATTTCTGATCTATGAAGTAAGAAGATTCTACCTGATATCTTTAGGGTCTCTCTCAGTTTTAACTTTTGTGAAACTTATGTTTTGCTTACTATTTGGTTTTATTCTATTTACGATCTAAGTTGCTTCTGATTTTTGTTGTAATTCTAAATATGAGCCACACTAATAAAAATAGATATTAAAGAAAAGACAATTTTAATAAAAATGATAACAAAGTGGTTATTTTATATTAATAATTCAATAATTTTATATATCTAGCATCAAAATTCTGCAGGTATCACAGTTTCTTAAATAACATTTAGCCAATATAAATTGAGTCCCTTCCTTCTTCATGGCCAACCACTGAAAAGCACACTAAGAATTGGATACAGAATGTTCTACGGAGAAAGCCCTTCTTGATTTAGGAGCAAATGCAGATGAAGGGATGGAACTCTAGAAAGTGCAAACAATGAGATCACTTAGGAGTTGGGGATTTGGAGAATGCTTCCTGCCAGGAGTAGCATTTCAGATGAGCATTGAGCATACTAGCCAAGAATAATTATTAACCTGAATCAATAATAATCACTCCAATTTTTAAACAAAACTCGCTGCACCTTTTAACTTGATCTGAAATAACTTGGTTTTCCCTTGTACATTTTTTCCATCAGTCCAAGTTCTTTAAGACAGCAGAGTACATATAAACATCAGCACCACCAAGAGACAAGACGTATAGAATTCTGACTCCCAGAGCCAAACCAAGCCAGCTCCTTGGGGGACAGCGCATTCAGACTCTGAGTGCAGCTGGAAGGCTTTTTTCCCGTGACTTGTGTGGCATGGAGCTCAGTGTAAAGGATAGGAAGTGATGTGGAACCGGAATTCAGAATGATACAGGTCCCACTGCAGTAAAAGCCTGCCTGAGAAGCAGCTGAGTACATAAAAGCTCATAAAGAAAACCAAAACAGTGATAGCTCCCATTGTGACTGTTTAGTCTTTCTGTTGAGACTCATGGGGTCCTGGCTATTATCTATTTTTAATATCACTTGACCCGAAAATTTATGCTACCATCTGGAAAAAGAGAGAAGTTTTTCCCTAATGTGAAGATGGGTGAAGAAAAAGATGAGGGAAGAGCTACAGAATGTTTAAGTCTTTCAATCAGATGTCATTCATTTCTTGACATTTCACAGTTAACTAAACACATTAGACATTCCAACCAATTGATCAATCATTTTGTATGTATCCACTGTACCTCTAATTTGTTGCCTCTAAATTCTCCAATGAGGAAGTGTGAAATCTACAATTTCATTTCATGGATATGATCTTTTTTTTCCTTTAAAATAAGAAATGCAGCTGCTCTTTGAAGAAGGTATTTGTAATTGTTTCATTGGTTTCCTTAGAATTTATCATCGTTCTCTCATCTATAGACTGAAAGAATCAGACAATTATGTGTTTCCTTTGGGACTGAACTAAAGACCTCATTGAATTCAACACAGTCTTTACAATTCAATCATCAGATCAAAAGTCCAATGTAGGGGTCTAATATAGGCTGCCAACTTTGCAGGATGCTTGACAGGCAGACATAAATATGCTCTTATCGCTTATCAATACCATCCGGGGCCTCAGAGCCGGAAAATCAAAGAAAAGAATTTGGAATACAGCATTGTGTGCATATTCAGGTTACAGAGCGCACACCTGGTTCAGGGGTAATTTAGATCAGTGGGAGATGAAGTGTAATGGGGTCCATGAAAGACTGAGGAAGAACAGCATACAGTGATTGAGGGTCTCTTGGAGGAAATGATATTCGTTCGGGAGTTGCAAGTATGGACAGTAATTTGCCGAGTGAACCAGGGAGAAAGGTCATGACAACTCAAATTACCAAAATTGGTATTTCCTTCTTATGTTTCAGTTAAATTGACCATTTAAACTTCGCTATAGAAGTTAGGATGTGAGGGGCACCTGGGTGGCTTAATCGGTTAAATATCCATCCGACTTTAGCTCAGGTCACGATCTCGCAGTTTATGGTCCAAGCCCTGTGTCGGACTCTGTTCTGACAGCTCAGAGCCTGGAACCTGCTTCAGGTTCTGTGTCTCCCCCTCTCTCTGCTTCTCCCTGGCTCTCTCTTTCCCTCTCTCTCTCAAAAATAAATAAACATTTCTTTTTAAAAAGTTGATGTAATGTAAAAGACTTTATCATCCGGTTTGCTAGGAAACCATGATTAAAATACCACAAAAGCCAACTTTCAATGAGGACTGTTTGTGGTTCCCCCTGTGTTGGTTTGGAAGAAGTCTGTCCCTCTTCTCGAATCCCCTTCACGTGGAAGGGGTTATCTAACACAACCCTCTTGTGCCCTCTAAACATTGAGGAGGAGGAAGTAACTACCTGGTTAGTGATTTCAGAATAAGAAACTGTATGTATATGTGTCACACTCCTTTCCTCCTACCAGCTGCTTTGGAGAGCTCCGTTCAGCATCCATCCTCAGAACATGAGTTCCTAGTAATCCTTCTGCTGGTGGGTCATGAACTTGCCTAAAATGAGTTCAGAATTGGAGGGTCATTTGCCCCCCCCCCCCAGAGAGGCCATTTTCTCTTAGAGGAGCTTTATTATTTATATAAATGATATTTTGGGAGGTGCCTGGTGGCTCAGTCCATTAAGCATCCCGGACTTTGGCTCAGGTCATAATCTCATGGTTTGTGAGTTCAAGCCCCATGTGGGCTCTGTGCTGACAGCTCAGAGCCTGGAGCCTCCTTCAGAGTCTGTGTCTCCCTCTCTCTCTGTCGCTCCCTGGCTCACATCTGTCTCTGTCTCTCTTTCAAAAATAAATAAACATTTAAAAATTTTTTATAAGTGATATTTTGGCAAATGTCTGTCTGACTCCTTGGTATTATTTTCCAACTGAATCAGAATGTGCATTTCCTCTCTTTAACTGTCATGGTTCTGGCCATCTCACTAAAGATAACATAAAATGTAGTTAGGTGCTCGAGTCCTGAGTCATATAATGCTGGTATGAGTTTCTCCTCTACCACCTCTGGCTCAGTACACTTGGAAAGTTGCCTAATGTTTTTGAACCTCAGCCTCCTTATGTATAAAATGGAGATTTTTATTGATGATAATTGGTCTCACTTTTAACCAAGGGGACTTCTAACACAATTTTTCACTGTTCCTTAAAATTTCTTGATTCCCTCATGCTTACTTTCATTAGTGTGGTTACGAGCATGAACGTTGAAGCCAGACAGTTTGGGCTGGAATTCTGGCTCTGTCATTTACTTAGAGCTGCAACTTTGATCAGCTTCATAATTTCCCTCTGTACTTCAGTCACTTCATCCGTAATGTTGAGATGATAATAATATGTATATCTGAGAAGCGTTTTAAGGAAGAAGTAGGCTAACGATTTTAAAGTGCTAAGAACCATGGCTAATATATCATGCCTACCATGTATATTTTAAATTAGATAAAGAAGTTGTTTATTAAGCATAAAAAAATGAAACCGGGGCACCTGGGTGGCTCAGGGGGTTAAGCATATGACTTCGGCTTATGTCATGATATCACAGTTTGTGGGTTCAAGCCCTGCATCAGGCACAAATTCCCAAACCTCTTCTACCTATAGCTTTTCACATCTCAATTGACAGCAACACCTTATTTTCATTTGGTCAGGTCAAACAAACAAACAAACAAAAAAGATAAAACAGAAAAACACACAACCATGGAATCATTCTTAACCACTCTCTTTCTCCTTCATCTTTCAACCAAAATTCTATCAGGAAATCTATAATGTCTATCAAAAAATATCTCTGATTGGCCAGCCACTTTCTCCTACATCTATTACTATCTTCAAGTGCTAGCCACTATCATCAGTCTTTTAAATTATTAAATGTTCTTCTTACTGGTCCTCTAGCTTCAATTCTTGGCCCTCTACACTTTATTTTCATAAGAGCAGCTAGATCTGTCCTTTTATAATGTAAGCTCTCTTCTTGAAAGAAAGAAAGAAAGAAATATAGGAAGAAAGAAAGAAAGAAATGAATCCGTATTTTATTCAGAATAAGAACCTACATCATTAGACAAGCCCCCCAAGGACTCTGATAGTCTAAGCCCCATGACTTTTTTGATTTCACATCCTATTCTCTATTCTTGCTTACTCTGCTTAGATTCTTTTTTTTTTAATTTTTTTTCTGTTTATTTATTTATTTTTTAACATATGCAATTATTTTCCATCATTTACACTACAGTAGTTACAATGACATTCCAAACAGAAAAGCAAAGTAAAAAATCAAAACCCCAACTTCTGTTTCATGTAATTATAATTATACAGAAATTAGAAGGTTATGTAACAACTAGTTAATCACCTAATTTCACAGCTATCTGAAGTGGCAATCATTATATAGCAGCGTATCTATGATACATTCAAGATAAATGATACAATTTATCACTTGCCCATAAGCTAAAACACAGCCTGCTTAATACCTTTCCTTAAATTCCACCTCTATACTACAGTATACTTGAGGTCCATGCAAAAAATTAGCTACCTTTTATATAGGAAATGGATGATTAAGTGAGTTCTATGTGTGCAATCTTTCATTTATGCATGTGAGAAGGTTGTCTTTTTTTTAATGGTTTTACATTGTAGTACTTGTTTTGCTTGTTGGTGGTGTTTGCTTATTTAATACATTCCGTCAAGGACAGAAATTACATGCTGTTTTGTTTGTTTGTTTGTTTGTTTTTTGTTTTTTGTTTTTTTCCCCTAGCAAGTGTGTCTTGGGTTTTCCCCTTATTATTTTCATTACTTTTTTTTTTCTTTTCCCTCTTCTTTTTTTTGGTAGTGGGGGTGGTTATGTTTAAATGAAGTTGCTTTTGCTTAGATTCTTTTCTATTTCTCAAGTACCCAACCTAATGTTTTGCTCTTAGTGTTCTCTTTGCCTGGAATTCTTCCCCCAAATATTCAAGTAAAAATTCCTTCATTCCACCAAGATTTTGCTGGCATCTTTTCAATGGAATCTCACATGACCAGTTTTTTTTTTTTTCTGACAGTTTCATACAAGTCTAATTGGGATGTAATAAACCGCATATATTTAAGTGTACAATTAGGTGTCCTGACATATAAATAGAACTGGCAAATGATCACTAGGAGCACAAAAGAGAGCATATCTACCACCCTCAAAGCTTGCCCAGGCCCCTTTCTAATCTCATCCTTTAGCTCCTCCACTCCTCCCTGACCCTCCTTTCCATTCACAGGCAAGCACTACTCTGCTAAGAACAGTAAGTTAATTTGCATTTTCTGAAATTTCATATGAGTGAAACATGTATTATTTACTTTTTTTGGTCTAATTGCTTTTACTGAGCTTAATTATTTTGAGATTCATCTTTGTTATTGTATATCAATGTCTTTATATCGCTGTGTGTTAATATACCACAACTTGTTTATCCATTAACCTGTTGATAGACACTTGAGTTATTTCCAAAACTTGGGTATTGCAAAAACAAAAACAAAAAACCTTCTGTAAATAATTGTGTTGAGCCTTCTTGTGGATATATGCATCCTTTCCTTCTGGGAATGGAATGGCAGAATCATATGGTATATGAATGCTTACCTTTTTAAGTAACTACTATATTGCTCTCCAAAGTGGTTGTACCACTTTACATTCCAGCATTACCAAAAGTGTATGAGTTCTATCTTCTCTACATTCTTACCAACATATGGTCTCATTAGTCTTTTTAGTTTTAGCCCTTTTAGCATGTGTATACTATTATCTCTTTGTGGGTTCAACATACATTTCCCTAATGACTAGTGATGCCCAGTATTTTTTCATGTGCTTATATGTTATCCACATGTCTTCTTTGGTAAAATAGTTGGGTTATTTAATTTCTTATTATTGTGTTTTAAGAGTTATTTATATATTCTGGCTACTAGATACATGATTTGCAAAATTTTCTCCCAGTCTATGGCTTGTCTTTTCATTCTCTTTGCAGTGTCTTTTGAAACACATATTTAAAAAATAATTAATGAAATCTAATATATCAGTTTTTTTCTTTTTTGGATTATGATTTTATTATCATATCTAAGAAAGCTGTTACTAACTCCAAAGTTACAATAGTTTTCTCTTATTATATAAGTTTTTTTAGTCTTAAATTTTAGACTTACCCATATTGTGCATTTTGAGGTTTATTTTTCTTAATATGGTACAAGTATGGATTTTATTTTTTTGCACACAGATAACTAATTGTTTCATCACTGTTTGTTGAAATGACAATCTTCTCTCCATTCAGTTGCTTTTGCATCTATGTCAAGAACCAATGTTGTCCATTTATGTGTGGGTTTATTTCTGGACTCAATTTCATTGTATATTTTCTATCTTTATGTCTAAATACCACATTGACCTGATTACTGTAGCTGTATAAGTCTTGAAATCTGGCTGCATTGGTTCTTCTTATTCATCATGGCCCCTTTTTTCAAGTTAGGATCTGCACCTTTCTTCCTCCTGCTCTATTTTTCCTTTATATGATGTACCTACTACTTTTTTAACCTACTATATGATTTATACTTATGCGTATTTAATATGTAAAGTCCCCACCAGAATATCAGCTCAATGAAAAAAAGGACTTTATAAATCTTCTTATAGTCACTGATAGACCCCCAAGTGTTTAGAACTGTGCTTAGTACATAAATTTCCAATATCTATTTGTTGAATGAGTGAATATACAATCAGACCATTTCATCCAATGTCCATGTAATTATAAATGCATAGAAACAGAGGACCAGAGATTTGAAGTCAGTGCTCACCCAGCTATGTGATTCAGGGAGTCCCTACTTGATCCCTAAACCTTACTTTCCAAGTCTTACCATCTCCATTCTTGGCCTTCCCAGTGTGTCCTCCATCTCATGCCTCTGTATTTTCTCACATGCTGGTAATTTATTTGAGATGTTTTTTCCTTTTTCTCTTTTTTGTCAACCCAAGCATCACCTCCCCTGGGGACTTCCCACACCCCCAAATCTGCTTTAGATTCTCCACCTCTCAGCCTCTGTGTTTCCCAGTACAGAGTTTGACCCATAGGTTTACTTATCTTCTATACAAGATAATGCTCTCAGTGAAGACAGAGACATGCTTTACATAACTGATCATTCACAATGCCTGGCACAATTCTTAGCATGAAGTGCATTCAGTTGAATCAATATATTTCTGCAAGTCTATCATCTGACTTCCAGAGAATGATTGAAATCTAGCCCTATCCCATGCCATATTTATAAGCTGGTCTGCTTATTTTTTGTTTATTTGTGTGAATGACGTGTGCCTTTGTCATTGTTATTGCATTCTTTCAAGTTTTATCTGAACCATTAGGTGGATCCTCCAAGCATAAAACTGATATTTCAATATATTTTGTTCATTTTCTTTGCCTAACAAATAGACAACACAAGTACCCAATGTTAAGCGTACTCATCAAGTTCACACAGCTACTCATAAAGGTCACCTTTACTTTCTAAAAAAAATATTTTGAAATATTTTTGTTACAGGATTTAAAACACAAAATAGCCAAATTCAATGTTTAATTTTTCAAAGTTATATTTCACAGGTTGACACAAGATATTTGGAAAGATGTTGAGTTTTTTTTCATTGAAACTGACTTTTAGAATAACATAAAAGTGCTTTGAGCCCTAACAGTGCACGAGCTCCAGGCAAAACCATCTATCAATTCAGACATCCAGCCCCAGGCAGGTAGTTCATCAGTCAACCAGAATAATAACAGGGCGAGTCCTTGACAAATTCATTAAGAAAGCTAAAAAATGGCTACTATTGCAGATAATCAACCTGATTTTGCATATCAGAGTTCTTAGTCCAGAAATAATTTATCAGTTTGTCACTGAAAGGCTTCCAAAATTTTTGATGACGTAGACAAGGTGTGGACTCATAATGAGGAACAGTGAAATTCCAACACCACGGCCTGCCTGTGAGATCTCAAGCAAATCTCTGTTCTTGCCTGATTCACTGGACTGGGATTAGATAACAAATGACTTTCTAGGTGAGTATCTAGTACCAGTTCTGATTCACAGAAGACATGGGATAAGTGTCAGTTCCCTTCTTGCCTCTTGCTTTCAACAAATGCTGACAATACATAGCAAATATTCATTCTGACCCCATTCTGTTTCCCTGGCTTAGAATTCCTTCCCACTGGATCCTGGTACAGCCCTGTAATTCTTAAAGTTTCCCTGGATAGAACCATTATCTACTGATCAGGATTGGCATAAGGGGTCAAGTATCTGGGTCTAAATTAAGGGAAGTGCAGTCCATAGATCACCACATTAGTATAACCTAGAGATCTTACTAAAATGGCCGTCCTTGAGTCCCAGAAAAATCCTAGTGAATTCAAGTTTCCGGATTTAAGGCTCAGGATGATGGATTTTTGACAGTTTTCCAAGGTGTTTCTTTGCACATCATAGTTCAAGCACCACTGTTACTTAGGTTCACTTTGACAAGTATTTTTCTGCCAAGATGAATACAGATTTTCACTGAGTTATGGTGATGTTACATCCTGATAAACCCATCGGAAGTTGAAAATACGGTTAGTTGAAAATGCATTAAATAACACCCAGCCTAACTAACATCATCGTTTAGCCTAGGCTACATTAAATGTGCTCAGAATTCTAACATTAACCAACAGTTAGGCAAAATTATCTATCTTAAGGCCTATTTTATACTAAAGTATTGCATATCTCATGCAATTTATTGAATACTGTACTGAAAGTGATAAACAGAATGGTTGTAAACATATCAGTTGTTTACTTTTATGATCATATGGCTGACTAACAGGGGGCTCCAGCTCACTGAAGTTGCTCCACATTGTGACAGAGGATCATACCATATATTAACTATTTTTGGAAAAGATCAGAATATAAATGTTTAAGTACAGTTTCTAAAGACTGGTTCCACACCATCACAAATTTGAAAAATCATAAATCAAACCATCATAACTTGGAGACTAACTGTGTAAGGCATAGACCCTGCCTTCCTGAAGTCCATTAGGTACTGAATCAATTCTTCTTAAGCACTACTAACTGCTTGCTTTTCTCGAAGCTAGATCATTCTGAAAATTTCCTGTTAGACCTATGGGTGTGAACATATGGTATCTGTCCTTCTCTGCCTGACTTATTTCGCTTAGCATGACACCCTAGAGGTCCATCCACTTTCCTACAAATGGCCATATTTCATTCTTTCTCATTGCCATGTAATACTCCATTGTATATATATATACCACATCTTCTTGATCCACTCATCAGGTGATGGACATTTAGGCTCTTTCCATGATTTGGCTATTGTTGACAGTGCTGCTATGAACATTGGGGAACATGTGCTCCTATGCATCAGCATTTCTGTCTCTCTTGGGTAAATCCCTAGCAGTGCTATTGCTGGGTCATAAGGGAGTTCTATGGATAGTTTTTTGAGGAACCTCTACACTGTTTTCCAGAGCGGCTGCACCAGTTTACATTCCCACCAACAGTGTAGGAGGGTGCCCGTCTCTCCACACCCTCACCAGCACAAAGATGGAAATTTTAATTAGAAAATTCTGGGTAATATGGCAGGTAAAACTCTTACATGACCTTTCCCCAGTAAACAGACTCAGGTAGATATTTCTTGTCACAGGTCTCCATGCAAGCAGAAGATATGATCCTGGTTTGCCACCATCCTCCCTGAATAGTTCTCCATGGTTTCTTAACATGTCTTCTTCCCTGTCTGACCCTTGAAAATTGAAAGTCTTCCGTATTTGTCTTCTTTCCTTTGAGCTTCACCCCCCTCTCCTTCTCTGGAGGATCATAGGCTTTCCAAAGGCTTCCTTTTTACCCTAGTCTCTATCTCCAATCCAGACCTCTTGCCTGAGCTCCAAAACTCTCCCACTAACAGTTTCCAGCGGTATTTCTGTACAAATTTCTCACCATCTAATTGAAGCCACTATTTCAAAACTCAGCCACTGATGTCCCTTCTAAAGAACTTTTCCATACCTTGAACCATAGCTCAGTAAGGAATCATCCCTCCTGAAAAATCACCCATCCGCTCCACATAGACACTTGAGAGGTAGCTTTGTCTTTTTTCCCCTCTTTCTTGCTCCTACAGAGAATTATTGTCAAGTCCTACTAGCATTACCTCCTGTTAAGAATCCCTGTGCATCTCTCCAGCTTCTCAGTGGCCCTCTGAGTGTCAAACAGACACCACTTGCCCAGGTTATAATGACAGCTCCCACCTACTTTTCTCACTTATGCGTTGACCTGTTGACCACATCTATTTTCACCCAGTAATAGCAAAGCTCATCTTAGGATGTAAATCTGATTGTGTATCCTCCCCCTCTTCCTTCCCCCAGCTTAATATTCTTCCAATAGCTTCCTATTATATGTGAATGTAAGATGTGTATTTTCTATTGTCACCGCTTAAGAGACTTTAAAGTTTCTGGACTCCACCTCCTTTCCCAGTACCATCACAAAGTCCTACTACCTCTCTGGCCTCCAGTCTTGCTTCTTTATACTCTACAAGGTCAAGTGCTCTCTTTACAGAGATGCCCTTTGTGCCTAGGGCCTTTTTTCACCAAACAGTCCTCCCCATTCTTATACCATCTGCTTATCATGCCAATTTTGACTCTCACCCATCAAGGAGGAAGCACCATAGGAGAAGGTTGATTCCGCCAGACTGTGCTCTTAGAGCACCATGCTCTCTCTCAGAGTGTATCTTTCCAACTGGACTTTAAACTCCATTTGTGCAGAGACATAGAGTACATCCCTCACCCCTGTAACTCCCATGCCTGCCACATTGCCTGGCACTTTTCAAGGACTCAAATCCTTGCTTGTGAAATGATGAATGAATAAGTGATTTGGATGACAATGTGTCTATGTGTCTTATTTCAAGAGTCATAAACTATATAGTGATTAGGGTGTACACCTTTTGTTAAAGGGGCACTGAGGAGGGACAGTAAGACCTTCTCTTAGCAGGAGAAGGCATTCCTTCATGTTTCTTCCTTGGTGGTCCACCTGGACCGCGGCCATTGGAGTCCCTGGTGCCAATTTGTCTCACGTTATGAACTGATGTGCTCCATAAACTACCCATAATGTGCTAGAATGTGGCTCCCGGGCTTTCATGTTCACTGTGAGAACCGCCTGCTCTGCTTACATAGCATCTTTTATTATTTACTTGCAGTCATGGAGCCCCAGAGCAGCAAAAGTTAGAGGTTTGCTCTTCAGAGTCAAATATTTGACTCTATTGCTGCTCATCCATGCCCTTTCTACCTGAGGTATCAGAGTTTGCTGGTGTATTTCTTACCTGAAACCACTATGAGAGAACTTCCCATAAATCAATTCAGCAAATATTTATTGAGTGATTCATATAGACTCAGACATCAATGAGCCTATGGGGACTGTCTAGTCAAACTTCCTTATTATACCAAGAAAACAGCAGAACCTGGTGGGCTCCTGATCTCAAATCCATTAAATAATTATCTGTGCATGAGGGAATATAAAAATGTGTAAAAAGCTCTCTCTATCCTCAGGAGGCTAACATCTCTAGGGGGTAAGAAGATCAAACAATGGGCAGTAATAATAACATTTGACCATTTAACATAGTGGTTGATATATAGTATACATGCAATAAGGTCCTTTTAAATAAATTAATAACAAGATGAATAAATTTGTCAGTCAATTAAGGAATGAAATATAATATGAAACTTATAAGAATTTTTATTTATATTTATGTGGCTAATTATTAATAACCAATTCCCTTTTCTAGATACTGTGTTCTCCATGAGGAGGACAGTTTCTCTTATTTGCTTACAACTTACTGGATCCCTGTGCCTCACACAGTACTTGCTTGGAACAGAGAACAGTTGATTCTTGTTATTTACAGATTCTGAATTCTGGATTTGCAAGTTTGCCTAATCACTAAAATTAAATCAGTATTCATGCCCCTTTCCTGGTCAGTAATGGACATACACAAAGTAGCAAAAAAATCTGTGCACATGACACACGTGTTCCCCCTGAGGCCAAACAAGGTGATCCATTGCTTTCTTTCTATGCTGTAGTTTCTCGGAGTGTTCCAGCTCTCACACTGTAAGCAAGTGTCATTTTCACCTCTACTTAATGCTGCGTGTTTCCCCGTTTTGCATTTTTCCTGATGAATTTCACTATTTAAGTGGCCTCCACGTGTAGTGCTAAAAAGCTGTCTGAAGTTTCTAAGAGCAAGAAGGCTGTGATGTGCTTTACAGAGAAAATGCATGTATTAGATAGGCTTCGATCAGGCATGAGCTGGAGTGTTGTTGGCTGTGAGTTCAATATTGACCTATCAATGATGTATATGAAATGAGATGTCATTAAATGAAAATGTACATAAAACAAGATTATGTGTTGGTTGGCTGGTGAAAATGTTATGACCAGAGGTTTTCAGGAAACTAAATCTGTATTTCCCCCTTGGAGCAATGGCTCAATACTGGCTAATTCAGAGTTCATGGTGACTGCAAGACATAGTTACTGGAAATATTGAGAATCGACTATATATATGTATGTATATATACATACACACACACACACACACACACACACATATATGCTCAATAAGTATAGAAGGAAGAAGGCAATGAGGGAAGGAAGGAAAGAAGGAGGAAGGAAGGTAAAGAGATTAGGGCAGGAAGAAGTCTTTTAGTAGCAAGCAGGGCACTGTTTTGTGAGAACAGAGAAGGGTCATGGTGTTAGAAGCAATGAACACCCACCTTTTAATTACTGCCCAGGTGCCACACCACCTCAGGACGCTGCACCTAGGAACGCACAGTCCGTAAGGGTGAAAACACTCTCCTTGTATTTGTGCTCACAGCAGAGGCTCCACAGGCTGTCAGTCAAACTACCTACTCCCCAAGTTCAAAACCAGGCTTTCCAGAATCTACCTGAGTGACTTTTGGAGAATCTAACCAAACTTCTCCTTGCCTCCTACTATGTAAAATAGGAATTATTAGAGTGTTTATCTCACATAAGAGAGAAGCTTAAATAATGATATAATAAACATAAAACATGCCAACACCAGGCAGAAAATCAGCATGTAATAAATATTAGCTATTTTCAATGTTGCTTTATTTCAGTTGATTAAAAGATCAATGGTTTTATATTGTAGCTAAAAAAATATTTCACTAAGAGACATTTCCAACTTGTGAAATTAATTCTATACACCAATCCACTTTATGTTTGCAGTATTCCTTGAAATTTTTTTCAAATGTCAGCCACCTTCATGTAAACACACATGTCAGCTTACTATTTGCCATTTTAAAAATTATATCTCCCAAGGTTTCATGACCATATATACTTTGATCCTCAAATTATTGATCCTATGTGGCCTCTCTTGATCCCTCCAATTCTTGGATGATAAGGCCAGTTTTAATGACTGCTTGTCCTCCTGTGATGACAAACCATTTTGCACAGCCAACAGGCATTCCAGAACCTTCTGCCATTTCAGTCCAGCCACAGAATAACACCTCCACCCTTTTATTATCTGCTTGATATTAAAAGAGCTGTATACAAGGTCATTTTGAGTTTTTCAGTTATTTACATCCTGTAGAAACTGAACCAAGCAAATAAACCAGATGTTTCTCTGGGGTTAGGAAAATTTGGTCACTGCCACTTTCCCACCTAAAAGCTAGTTTTGATTTATCGCACAAAGTATTCTTCACAAACGCATGCCAAACTCAAGATAACTGGACATTTACAGAAAAAAAGATCCCATGTTGGGGATGCTCTGGATGTATGTTGCCCCTAGGAGAAATTTTTTCCTCATATGGGTCATGTCCCTTTTATGACCCTGCACATAATGTAGTTTTTGATAATGTCTTGTTTCTGATTTAAGTGAAAATTACTGGGCTTATTTTTTTAAACAAACTCCAGTAGAGAGTAAGTCAACCGCCACTGTTTGCAGGGATGTAAATGTGTCAAATACTGAGAACAGAGCTATATCACTGAAGATTTAGTTTGGCTGCATGTGAGAGTATGTTAAATAAAAGTTAACTTGTTTTGCTCAGGTAAAGCAAGTGTAGAAACAGACCATCAAAGACAGCATCAAAAACCCAAGCAACTTCTGTCATTCTTCTCCACCCTCCTTAGTAAGTGATGTCCATTCTCAAGGGTGCTTCATGGTCACAGAATGACCACTACAGCTCTATCTGTTACTTCTGCATCCCAGGCACCAGAAAGGAGAAAGCATTTACTGAACGGAGGTCAGTTCCTAGCTCATTCAGTCTTCTTTAAACAGCTTTGCCAAGGGTTCTCAGTTTACCTAGTACATTATCTAATAAGCCTGGGCATGGTAAATAAGTAAACACAATCTGCTAGTGTCACTCAAGGTTAAGCTTCCCGAGTACTTCTTCTACCTACACTACTATTGAGCAACCCAGTGCTGCATAGGCAGATGGGCCAATCCTTTGGAGTCTAGAAGACTCCATTGTTAATATGTTAAAAAGAAGTGCAGCACATACCTGCTCTGTTCCATCTCACATCTGCTTTCTTTTTTCACCTACCTTTTTACACTAGCCTTTGTCACAGCAGTCAGCTGTGGACAGGTGTGACCTTACTGCACCTTGCTTCTGCCGCATTGTGTAAGTTTTGCTCCAGAACTTGGAAGCTTCTGCAGCTTGAGGTACCCCAGACATACTCTCAGCTGTCTTGATGCATACATCACCTTATGAGGCTGGAGAGCTACCATCCCCTTGGGAAATTCATCCTAACAGGGATTAAGAGCTAGGAATAATGCTGATCAGACTTCAAGTTGGATTAGCCCCTGTTGCCCAGCTGGGATCCACCTAACAACACACCCTCAAGTGGACTTTTCTCCTTCTCTGTTTTGTTCTTCCCAGCTTCCCACTCCTTCCCTGGGATCTTTTCCCAGAATAACCCCTTGTATCAAGCTGTTATGTCAGGTTTATTTTTTGTAAGAAACCCAGGGTAAGATCAGGAGCTAGTGGAACACAATAATTATATTTTCAATAAAATAGCCTGGCTGAAAATGCTGGTTTTCTGCATAATTTCATTTTTAATTAAAAAATTAGATTATTATCTTTTGTTTTCCTTAGCATTTCTTTTTATAACAAGCATACATTCCATGAAAGGCTGTGTAGCACACAGTTAAAGAGCATGGACCCAAAATCCAGGCAACATGTTCCAGTCCTGGCTCAACCCTAAGTTTATTTAACCTCTTCAAGCTTCCATTTTTCCATCTGTGGAATGATAAAGCAAACAACATATATCATATTTCAATCAGTTCTAAGACTCATCTTGTAACTGAGGCAGAGAAAATGGAAGTAAATTGCTCAGGGTCCAATAAGATTTCAGATGTCCTGTCTCCCAATCCCATCACATTTCTGCTCCAGCCTCAGAAACATGAAAGAAAAGAGATGAAGAGTCTCCGACAAACCCTTGTTCAATGTGTACCTTGTTCAAGATTCCCCCAAAGAACAGAGTAAAGTGAAAATCCTAGGGTAACAATGGCAATATGATACATTTCTTTGCAAGCCAGACATGCAGTTATTTACTCTGTAGTGGTCTATGTTTACCAGGCATTTTTGTTATCCAACATCTCGTCATCAACACATAAACCCTTTGAGGAACATAGAATAAGGGTTACCTTATTCTACCTCTGTTTAGTAGATTCATCCACTCATCCACTGGCTTATTTATTCACTTACTCCTCTTTTTTTTTAATTTATAGTTTATTGTCAAGTTGGTTTCCATATAACACTAGTGCTCCTCCCCACAAGTGCCCTCCTCTATGACCATCACCCCCCTTCCCCTTACTTTCTCCCCCTTCAGCCTTCAGTTTGTTTTCAGTCTTCAAGAGTCTCTCATGATTTGCCTCCCTCCCTCTCCCTAATTCTTTTCCATTTTTCCCATCCCCATGGTCCTGTTAGGTTTCTCCCCTTAGACCTATGAGTGAAAACATACAGTATTTGTCCTTCTCCACCTGACTTATTTTGCTTAACACAACACCCTCAAGTTCCATCCACTTTGTTACAAATGGCCAGATTTCATTCTTTCTTATGGCCATGTAGTATTCCATTGTATATGTAAACCACATCTTCTTGATCCATTCACCAGTCGATTGACATTTAGGTTCTTTTCATGATTTGGCTATTGTTGAAAGTGCTGCTATGAACATTGGAGTACATGTGCCCCTATGCATCAGCACTTCTGTATCCCTTGGGTAAATCCCCAGCAGTGTCATTGCTGGGTTATAGGGGAGTTCTATTGATAGTTTTTTGAGGAACTTCAACACTGTTTTCCAGAGCAGCTATACCAGTTTGCATTCCCACCAACAGTGCCCATTTCTCCACATCTTCGCCAACATCTATATTCTCTTGATTTGCTCATTTTAGCCACTTTGACTGGTGTGAGGTGGTATCTCAGTGTGGTTTTGATTTGTATTTCCCTGATGATGAGTGACACTGAGCATTGTTTCATGTGCCTGTTGGCCATCTGGATGTCCTCTTTGGAGAAGTGTCTATTCATGTCTTCTGCCCATTTCTTCAATGGATCATTCTATTTATCTACGTTTATGAAAGGCAATGGGAATATATGGATGAGTGGGTAATAGCTCCTGCCACAAAAATCTGCACACTCTATTGGGAAATATGGGCATGCAAACAAAGTGAAACACTTGTGGTCAGAAAGAACTATAAGATGTCCCCAGGACACAAAGAATGAGGTAGCCCTATGTGAGGCTGGGGTAAACAGGAAAACCTCCATAAAGGAAGGCTGCTTGCTCAGTCATGAGAGGAGAGAGCTTTTCATTATGTAGCATCTGATGAAGGGCATTCTTGGACCAAGGCATAGAGATGGGAACCATCAGATGTACTAGGGTGCATCTGAATCACCATGTGTGAGGCAAGGAGGAAATGAAAGATGTGATGGAGAAGAAATTGAAGAGTTAATAAGAACAGTTCTTAGTGGTTACTCTATAACTGGTTAAGGGGAGAGTGTAATATGAGTAAAGCAGGAAAATGCCATGATCTGATTTTAATTTTACAGAGTTCACTGTAACTGTCTCAAGAAAGATGGACTTCTGAGAAAGACTGGAGGTGACGAGGCCAGTGAGGAGGCTACCCTGGTTGTGTAGCACAAAGATGATGACATCGTGAATTAAGGCAGTGTGAATGGAGTGGGAAGGACAGATGCCAGAAATAAAGGGATGGAACTCTTGTCCTCAGTCGCTGATTACACGTGGAAGATGAGCCAGAAGGGGAGCCTGGGGTGACTCCATGCTTAAATCTTGAATGACTGAGTGCATGGTATTTGCTTTATATTGGGACTTTCAGATAAATAACAAGAGAACAAAGATAATCATAAAAAACACAGGCATCTTGAGCTTGAGTCACTATTTGTTGAGTTGGTCTATAGTTTGGGACAGTTAAAAAGCTGGGTTAGAAATCCAGATCTGTGGTTCATCAGATGAACCAGAGTTGATGTTGGAACAAATTAAGACTTTAGGACTATTGTGATGGGATAAATATATTTTGCATGTGAGCAAGACATTCATTTTGAGAGACCAGAGAGGAATGCTATAGACTAAATGTACTTTTCTCCAAAAAAAATTATATGTTAATTTTATGTATAATTATATGTAAACCCCAAAGTGGTGGAATTAGGAGGTAGGGCCTCTGGGAAGTAATTAAGTCAACAGGATATAGTTTTCATGAATGAGATTAATAGATTTATGACAGAGACCCTTGGAGAGATCTCTAGTCCCTTCTATCATGTGAGTACACAGCAAAAGGATGACTGTCTATGAACAAGGAAGCAGTCATCTAACTGCTAGTGCCTTGATCTTGGACTTCAGCCTCCAGAGCTGTGAGAAATACATCACTGCTTTTTTTTTTTCTTGATAAGCCACTAGGTGGAGAGTATTCTAATACAAATCGTTTCTGTACAAAAATTGTATCATACTTTTTTTTACCATTGAGAAAGTGAGTGATCATTCTGTATAAAACATCCCAGAATATAATTTGTTGATGTTTATCTAGCAGTAACTTATTGTATTCATATTAACAACTGCTAATCTTACTGAACATTTTTATGCAGTAGCTCTGGTTAAGCACCTTCTCATTTATACATTACAGTAACCCTATTTGGGAAATACTATTAATGTCCCCATATTTCATATGAGAAAATCATGACATGGAGAAATTATAAGGCACCACATTAATAATCTGGTAAGTAGCAGAGTTGAGATTTGAACTCAAGGTTAGTTTACCTTTTAATTTAAGCTTTTAGTTTCTTTGCTAGAGCAACCCAAGAGGAATACTGATCACTCCCAAGAGTAAAGAGTTATTGTGTAGTTGCTCATCGCCAGGTTCATTATCTCAGAAACTCTCTTAATGTCACTGACAGGCTGGTATTATTATTACTCCCATTGTATGGATGATGCCACTGATGATCAGAGGAAAAGCAACTTGTTCCAAAATTTGTATTGGATAAAGGAGACAGTAAAATAGATTTGCTCTATTTCTGTCTTCACCTAACCCTCCCCCAAACTGAAATCCACGTGTGCAGACTCTGCAGATAATACCACTAAACTAGTCTTGCCATTAGTCTATGACCCGCCTTGAGGGCATTAGGGCAATGTGAAGAGAAATAATTCAAGATGATGATGGTGAACACAAAGGAGAAGGAAAAAATGGAGAAGGAGGAGGGGGTGGAGGGGAAGGAGAGGGAGAGAGAGTGTGTGAGAGAGTGAGAGAGAGAAAAAAAGAAGAAAAGGAAGGAAGGAAGGAAGGAAGGAAGGAAGAGAAAGACAGAAAGACAGGAAGGAAGGAAGGAAGGAAGGAAGGAAGGAAGGAAGGAAGGAAGGAAGGAAGAAAGAAAGGGTGGAAGGAAGGAAGAAGAATTCAGGATAAAGACCCCATTAGTAACAGGAACCTCTAAGGAAGTTCTATTCCTGGAATAGTATAATCCTTTTTCCTTTCCTTTCTCTAAGGGGTAGAGTGTGTATCCCTACTCACATGCCCAGCATAAAACCTAAATCAAGTAAGGGAAACTTCTGAAAACATTTGGACAATTCAACATATGTCTTGAGTGACAAAGAGACTGGTATCATAATCAAGCCTAAAGAAAAAATAACAGTCTGAAATAGAATCTGGCTAAATACGCCTCATAACAGCAGAACAAAAAGAGAGGGCTCCATTGAGAATGTCTACACATCCAGATTTTGGATCCTTTTCCAGGTGTGTCATTCTCTTAGGCAGAATTGTTGGCAGGATTCATTTGCTTGCAAGTGGAGGACTGAGGGACCCGGCCCATTTGGAGCTGTCAGTTGTAAGATATCCTTATCTTCTTGTGACATAGGACTCGTGATTTTGTTACTTATTTCATGAAAGTCACTAGAGAGAAAGTCTCCAGAGCAGGTCTACTAGCAACAAAGGTCTACATAATGTAATAATCACAGAACTGGCATTCTATCACTTTCATTATATTCTATTCATTTATAAACAAATCAGATCCTGTTCACACTCAAGGGGAGGAGTTTATACAAAGGTGTATAAACCTGAACAGCCAGGAGTCCAGCAGATGCTGGTGTCTTTTCCCTTCATCTCTTATCCTTTGAGTCTATGTTTGTTCCAGGGAGTAAGGACTTCCCTGATCAGCCCGTCTGAAGGATTCCTGAAAGTTTCTGCTGGTGGGTGAGATGTCTTAAGTCAGTGTTAATAAGACAGAAAGAGAGAAGGAAAGAAAAAAAGGGTGGGGAGAGGGAGGAAGGAAGGAGTAAGGAAGGAAGGAAGGAAGGAAGGAAGGAAGGAAGGAAGGAAGGAAGGAAGGAGGAAAATTTTTATTATAAGAAGGAGGAAATATCTCTTAATTTATTTGTTCTGGGTGCAATTTGGGGAAGCAGGTTGTACGTGCTGTGGACAATGGAGAGCCCGTCCTGCTGCCTTTAAACAAATGCTTCTGGGGAGCTCTAAAGTATCAACCAGCAGTGAGTTGTTTATCTGAGAGCTTAGATTGGGGCTGAGAAAATAAACACTTTAAACGTGTTTGGTGTTGGGGGGAAAGCACTGGGTCCCTCTCTTTCGACTTGTGGAGTCCCTGCCACCACCTTGCAGCCTCTGGTATCTTAGAAGGCCTGAACTTAGACCCTGAGTGGATGGGGAAAGTGTGTGGTGTTTGTACAGCTGAAAACAAGATGAAAAACCCCAGGCCCCCTCTCACACCCCATTAGGCCCCGGAGTCCACGGAGTGTTGCACTCAACACATAAACACTCTGCTTGGGGAAGCGGTGGTCGGGGTGTGAGAGGGAGGGACACCGTCTCAGGGAAGAACAATGGCATCTCTGTGAGGAGGCAGGCATCCCCACTCCTGCAGCAACTTGGCCCAGGCTGCATTAATCATTACTTCCACCTTGTGCGTTTCATTGAGCCCCAAGGCCTTTTGGGATTGATAATGGACACTAGGTAAGAGGATACACAGTCAGAACAGAAACTGCTGGACCAAAGATACAGCATCCATCCTTCCTTTGCCAGGGTGACAGAGTGGAAGGAAAAAAGGGATTTCATGTAAAAAATACTGAGCTGCAGTGTAGCATTCTCTCACAGCTGGCCATGACACTGAGGGTAGTTGATAATGTTTTCTGGCCTTTCTGCAGCCCTACACCCTTTCCCATGTTGCTCTGTCTAGAATGTTCTCCAACCACACGTGCTTTCTCTGGGGCATTTTCCTACTCATCCTACGTAGAGGTCCCATGCCCTCTTCTCAAAAAGCCTTTTTTATCTCCTAGCTTATGGCTACATACCCACTCCCCACTCTTCAGTGCTCTCACCATCAGATTAAAGTGTTTTTCGAGGTGCACTCAAATTTATAGGGCAGCATTTCCCTTCTTCCTCTCAGATGACAATGTATTTCAATTTTCTGAGCTAATAGGGACTGTGCGGCATGAGCCCCCAGGTATCCTGCCTTAACCTCCTCAATGGCAGCTCTATATATGCACCCATTGTGTTTGCTGCTATGGTACAACGTATTGTCCCCAGTCTTAACTCCTGAATGTGACATATTTGGATCAGGGGTCTTTGCAGATAGAGTCAAATTGAGATGAGGCAATACTAGCTTAGGGCCCCTAAATCCAGTGATTGTTTTCCTTCTATGGAGAGGGAGATTTGGAGACTGCTATGGACTGAATTGCTCCCCTCATTCATATGCTGAAGCTCTCATTTCCAAGATGATGGTATTTGGAGGTGGGGCCTTTGCAAAATAATTAGGTCATGAGAATAGGGATCATGTGATGAGGTTAGTACCCTACAAGAAGAGGTTCCAGAGAGCTTGCTCTTTCTCCCTTCTCATCACACAAAGAACAGGACATACGAGCACACAGCCAAATGGTTATTACCTACGAGCCAAAGAAGAGCCCTCCTCATGAAACCTCTCTTGTTGGCATCTTGGTCTTGGACTTCCCAGACTCAGAACCCTGAGACAGAATTTCTGTCAAAATACTCATTCTGTGGTATTTTATTATAGCAGCCCGAGCTAACTAGGACAGAGACATGGAGACATACACAGAGGGTAGAAGACGAGGTGAAGATTGTGGCAGAAATTAGAGTAATGCAACCCAACCAATTACAAGCTTGCTAGCACCATCAGAAGCTACAAAAAGACAAGGATGGATTATTCTCTCAGATCTCCCGGAGTATGGTTTTGCCAGTACCTTAATTTCAGTCTTCTAGACTCCCGAACTCTGAGAGTAGAACTTTCTGTTGTTTTAAGCAATGCAGTTTACGGCAATCATATGAAACTAATACAAAAGTGAATTCTCCTCCCTTCTTGTTGATTGGGCCAACCTTTCCCTCCTTCCTATCTTCCTTGGGATGTAGAACTCAAACCTGACTTCACATTTTTCTTTCTACTAGCTCCCTCCTATGGCCAATATAAATGCTAATGTCTCCCATATTTGAGATAACAGCAACAATGTCCTTTGAGACTCTACATCCCTGTCTAGATTAAATAATAATAGCTCCCTCTTTTCCTTCACAGCTCAAGTCCACAGTATAAGAGTTTGCTCTTGACATCTCCAGTCCTCAAATCCTATTTACTGTTCATCCTGATAAAATTGACGTTTGTCCCCATTTCTACATTGAAGACACTCTGCAAAAGCTTCAAATTGCCAAATTCTATAGCCTCTATTTTAGCTTTTACCTTACTTGCCTCACTGAGTAAAATCCTATTTATCTGGATCTTTGTCTTAGTCAGTTTGGTCTGTTACAGTGAAATGGAACAGCCTGATGGCTTATAAAAAATAGAAATGTATTTCTCACATTTCTGGAGGCTGAGGTCAGAATACCAGCATGGTCAGGTGAGGATCTTCTTCCAGGTCATACTTTTCCTTGGGTCCTCCCATAGGGGAAGGAGTTAGGGTACTCTATGGGATTTCTTTAATAAGGGCACTGATCCCATTCATGAGAGTTTCATTGTCATGACCTAAGTACCTCCCAAAGTCCCCATATGTTGATACCCTCGTCATTGGGGATTATGATTTCAAAGTATGAATTTGGGGGGAGACAAACATTCAAATTATAGCACTTTTTCTTGGCTCCTGTACCACCATTTTCATCCCAGTTTCTTCTGTGTTCATGTCTTCTTAGTCCCTTTGTGGGCTCTATTTCTTCTACTCTACACACATTTACTCATATGGCAGAGTGCTATGGCATTAGTTCTCCACACGTTTTACTCTATATGCTTTTCTTAACCAATTTCATCTATCCCGTCTTTAATGAACATCTACCTGTTGACTAATCTCCTTTAAAAATGGTCATTTGGCCATTCCTGAATAGGCTTTCTGATTCTTTTCAATATGGAGAAGCTGAGAATATCTCAGATATTTAAGTTTTATTTTCCTTTTGATTAACAACTCCATCTTTGAATCATTTCTCTTTTCTTACACCTTCTATAAACAGGAAAATCAGGCTGCTCCTTCAACAAACACATAGATATTTCCTCAGTCAAATATTCAACCTCAGAGCTCTCTAGTTTTACTTCCCACCAAACACTAGGACAAGAACACAATCTATCCACGTTCTTTGTCATTTTATAATAAAGATTGTCTTTCCTTTGTTGTCTAACAACATGTTCCTTGTATCTGTCTGAGATCCCATCAGAATGACTTTTTTTTCCACAACAGTTTGCTCAGGATGAGTTAGGGATTCTCTCAAAAGACTGAGACTTTCTCTATAGGTCTCTTCTTTTCTTTCTTATTCACCAGAATCATCCTTAATGAATTGTCAGCATTGTCAGCAAGGTAAGTTTTTCTAGCATGCACCCCCAAACTCTTACAGTCTCTACTTGTGACCCAGTTTCAAAGTCACCTGTACATTTTTAGGTATTTGTGACAGCAGCAACTTACTCCTGGGTGTCACTTTTTGCCTCAGTAGTTAGATTCTTCACTGGTAACAGTAATGTGGATTTCAGTATTAACAAGACTGGCACCTATAGGAATTCCTCACAGAGAATGAGAACAATTTACCATTGTCAAAAATAGTCACTGCCTGAGCTCAAGGGAATTTCTTTTTCTTTGATCACCCCAATGGAAAGATGTCATTCTTTGTCATCTCTAAACCCAAACTCCTAGATCACAGCATTTCAACAAACCACTTTAAATGATACAGATGTGCACTGGGATTATCTTCAGTTCATGAGCACAGCTGTGGTCAGCCTAGTACTCACAGTACCTTTCAGTCCAAAAAATAAAAGGCAAACCACTCTAAATCCAAACCAACCAACCATGAGGCCACAACTCCAAGACAGAACCTTTGAATCGAAAACTCATTGGACATTCCAAGTTCTTAAGTTGTACTTTTTTTAATGTTTTTTTTTTTTTATTTTTGAGAGACAGAGAGAGACAGTGTGAGCAGGGGAGGGTCAGAGAGAGGGGGAGATACAGAATCTGAATCCAGGCTCTGAGCTAGCTGTCAGCACAGAGCCCGATGTGGAGCTCGAACCCACAAACCATGAGACCATGACCTGAGCCAAAGTCAAATGCTTAACCAGCTGAGTCACCCAGGCGCCCCTTAAGTTGTACTTTAGAATACCTGGAGAGCTCTGTATATCTTCCTAGGTATGGTGGACCTTAACCCACTCAAATAATAACTTATACTTTGAAGACTGAACTTCCCAACAAATTACACATACTATTACTGCCAACCATATCTTTGATTTCATAAATGACCAAAATTCAGAAAGGATGATTTAATGCAATTTGGTAAATAATTTTTGAAATGGCATATTTAAAAATATGTATCCTTTTTATCCTTAAGGAACACACAATTGAAAGTTGACCAAGCACGTTATGTGGAATATGTCTCTTAATTTTGAACTCAGGTGAATTTCCAAGAAAATCCAATCCCTCTATCTCAGAATCATTTTCTTTTCAGTATTGCACACATTTTGTGAGTATTGTTTCATGTCCAGAAAGTTTTCTTACTTACATAAAACCATTTCTTTGAATCAAAAAATATCCCAGTTGATTACTGTTGAAATGGAACCCAATCTGGTAAATTTTCCAGGGGCTAAATTTCAAGTGTGTTATAGACTTGAAAAAACACATCATCGTCTCTATTGACAAAAACATCTAAGGTGCAAGAGTGTGTTCAAAGATGATTTGAAGGTATATGAAATAAGTCATTTAAAAATACTACATAGGTTGCAGAAAAATAAAACATTGTCAGGAAATGCACACTTCAATTCATCTGATATAAACAAAAAGGAAGACCATATATTATACAGCCTATGTGACTGTCTATATTCAGTTGCTACAATATTTGAAAGTAGTTTTTCCTTTCAAACAAAGACTCAAAGAAATACCCATCTTTAGTTTTTGTCTCTAGAATACCAACAGTGGTGGATGTAGACAATTCAGCAACACAAATTGCTGGGGGTTGTGAGCAGAGCATTGCTGCTCTCGGGCAGAAGCCAAGCCTACCTGAATCTAGCAAATAGGCCTCAGGTTCTAGAAGAAAGTTTTCTGTAGCAAAGTGCTGTTTTCCCAATATCAGTTCCCCTCTAGCTGATTCATGTAAGCCCTCTTACTTATAATTAATTTAGGGATAAGCAAGCGTAAGCAATTTCCGGTAGATGAGCAGAGAAGCTTGCTTGGAGATTTTGAGAGAGATGCTTTCTGGCTTTTCTCAGCATAAGCCAGGTTTGCTTTCTCCTCCAAGTCATGAATGAGAAAACTGTATCCTGAGCTAGTGACAGGAATTTTATAATCATGGCAGACTTGCCTGAGGACAGAGCTAAAGGCTGACCTGATGATACTGTTAATTGCTGGACTGACCAATCTTGAGGTCCACTCACCTCTGATTTCTTTCTCATGTGAACTTATATGTTTCAATAATTTTCACATCCATTTAAGTTTAAATTTCTATTACTCACTGCCAACACGATCCTAATAGATATTCTTTCTTTTCCTCTTCATTTTTTATATCAAACCATAAAATGGGGAAGCTGATAAGATTTCAGCCCCCTCAGGAAAATATGGACAAGAATTCCATGCTATTCTCTCCCCACAGTTGATCCTCTGCATAAGAAGAAGGAATATTGTTTAGGTGGATAGTTAGCACAAGAGAGTGTCAGGTCTAGAGAGCTCTAGCTCTCTCCTGTACTGGGGGAGAAAGGGAGATCTCCACTCTTCATATTGTTGGTATGATCCTGCTGGGCAAGTGTCTCTTCTTCCCACAGATGGCCCCCAAGTGCCTGACTGAAGAGTAGATAGAAGACGGTAGAGCTTTCCTGCTCTATGTTCTCACACTTGCTGATCAAGCTTCACCAGTAATAAAGCTAATACTATTCATTATAATGTACTCTATGTGCATGAGTCCAGTCATAATTGGTTCAGAATCCAGGGATATTAATTAAAGCCTTCAAAGCATGACAGGAGTGCTTGTATCTGAGTACTGGGGCAAGGGGAAGGAGGCCTTCATTGGGTAACTTTTATACAACAGACTATTTTAAGTCCTTTATGCATGTTATCTCTAACCTTCACAAAAATACCAAAACATTATTCCTAATCTTAGATGAGCTAAGAGGTAAAAAGGAATTAATTTGTTGATAAGTATCAAAGTTGAGATTAGAGCCAAAGTCCATCAAACTCCAAGACCACATTCTTCTTACTCTGATGCAAAAGGTGATCATAAAATCATAATATGAGATCTGTATCGTCTCTTTGAATTGTTCATAATCCTGTAACATTTGAAATATGGAAGGCATTAGGATGAAACAGAATGATATTACTGTTTATGTACAAAACAATATAATCATAGCAAGCAAATAATAAGAGTAAAATGAAAAGTCATAAAAGAGATTTAGGAAAATGTTTCTATCAAAAATACAGAAAGGTTACTATTTATAGCCTTAACATGTTTGAGATCTTTAAAAATAAATATTAATTGACTTGACTAGAGATTTCACAGTAAAGAACATACAAGTTGAACCAGACAGCCATGTGCTTAGTTACAATCCTGGTATTACAGGAGGACACAAAGTGAACTTTGACAGTTGGTCATCTCCATTGATAATCTTAAAGACACAACGAATGTAAAAAAAAAAAGTATTTTTTTGCATATATAAAATTTTTGTATATATAAAATATTGTGTATATATAGAATATATATAAGTATATATGCACATACAACATGTGTGCATGTGTCTATAGATTATATGTATATAGATACATATACACAAGTATTAATAAAGACATATATGCATACATTATACACACACACATATACATACATATATATACATAGAGAGAGAGAGAGAGAGAGAGAGAGAGAGAGAGCGAGAGAGAGAGAGAGAGAAAGTATTTAAGAAGACAAGGCAACCAACAGAATTTTGTGTTTTTAGGGCACTTTACAGTTCACCAAAGATTTTTGCTTCTTGCCTTATTTGATTATCATATGAATCCCATGAGTAGAATTAAGCTAAGATTACATTTTTTGGGAAGTCTTTAAATTTTTTTTATGTCTTTATTTTTATTCCGAGAAACAGAGACAGAGAGTGAGCAGGGGAGGGTCAGAGAGAGAGGAAGACACAGAATCCAAAGACAGGCTCCAGGCTCTGAGCTGTCAGCACAGAACCCGACACAGAGCTTAAACCCATGGATTATGGGCTCGAACCCATGAACTGAGCCAAAGTCAGACACTTAGTTGACTGAGCCACCCAGGCACCCCTATTGAGAAGTCTTTAATTGTTGACCTGAGGTTGGCGACATCTCTAATGTGCCAACAACCTGGGACTCCTTCAATGAGCTGTGTGTTTTATTTGCTTTCCTGCTGTTGTGTTCTCCCATGAAAATATTATTAGTATATTATCAAGCTGTCTTTTTGGAGTTTACATAAAACAAGGAAAGACCTTAAAATTATCTCTTCCATATAATCAGTTTTGTTTTTGTTTCACAAAAAGATTTATATCGTATATAACATGAATCCTTGCTTTCTTTTTTTTCATCCCTGAACTTCTTGGAGCACCAGGAAGTAGGTATTCAGGAACATAACACCTCTAAGCCAACAGAATCTGGCCTATTTTCCACCCCAAATGCCTATCACCAAGCCTTAAAGTGCTTACCAAACATGTTGTTCAGTATGAAAGTTTGCATCAATTCATTGTGAAGTAATTTATCTTTAATGAAGGACACATCAACGCAACACATACCCACTAAGCATCTGCTCTGGGTAAAGCCTGGGACAAAGAGCAAGCTGGATTAGAACTAAGGATTAGTTTGGCGATTTCTTTCTATAACAAAAATGGAAATTGCAGATATAAAATTATGTTTTAATCCTCCTGTTTTTTCCCTATTATAATAGTTCTACTGAGATAGCATTCACACACCATAGAATTCACCTTTGTAAGGTGTATAATCCTGGGCCTTATCCTGGACCTTCTAATACATTTGCAGAGATGTACAACCTTTGGCACAATCTAATTTTAGAACATTTTCATCAGCCCCATGCAACCCCGCACCTGTTAGCAGGCACTCCCCAGCCTCTCTCTGCTCTCTCCTATCCAGCTCAGGGCAAAGAAAAGTATACTTTGCATCTTATAGATTTTATAGATTTTTTTTTCTTGGATATGTACTTAAGAGTGGAATGGCTGGGTCATACAGCAACATTTTAAAGAACTGACAAACTGTTTACCAAAAAAGTTACACCGTTTTTACACCCCCGTCAACCATGCATGACTTGTTTTTAATTGTATATTCTAAGTTAAATTATAAAGTTTATTTTTCCTTATTTCATAATGGAAATAAATTTGGCCTTAATTACTCTTGAAAACCTTCAGTTGCTCTGATATTGATTTCAAAATATAATGTCTTATTTTTTATTTCCAATTATTTTTTCTGGTCTTTAGTTACCTCCAAGACCCAGCTGACCTTTTTTTTTAAGAGTAATCATTTTTCTAAATGTTTTTTTGTTTGGGCATTAAGCAAATTAGTCAGTAGTCAAAGAAACTCATATCTTCTATACTTTGAATATATTAATGTTTTGTTGTGGTCATTTTTTGTTGTGGTTCTTTTACAAATGGTCCAAGCTGTGCATTTTTGAAAAGTGGATGTAATTCCTCGTAATGAGCTACAGTTTCTTAGGAAACTATTAGTTCCATATTAGTAGTATGATTTCTTCTCCCATTGTTCATAAGTAGTATTAATCTCATAGTTTACAGGAAAGACACATGCACTAACTCATATAGGGCTGGGGGACAAAAGACTGGCGTATAGAAACAATTCAGTATCATTAGCTATTCATATTCAGTCCTTCTGAGGCAGAAATGTTCTTTCACAATTGTATCCCTGTTGATTTCTTCTCGGGTTCCTCATTGTTTGCTCAGGTATCCAGATTTTGTGCTACTTGACTATCCATTGATGTCAAAACTTCCTAATTGAGTATCTTTCATTGTAATGTAATGACTCTATTTATTAATAATGTTAAATTAATTCTAATTTGTCTGACTCTAATATTGGCACATTTACTTTCCCTTTGTCTTAAGCTGGAGTGAAAATAGAGCTTTGTTCATTATTTTTCCATTTTTCAGACTCATGTTGATCATATGTATTTTTGTAAGCAAGTATTGTTTGATGTAATTTGTTGATCCATTCTAGAAATTAAGGTCTGTTGACAGGATAATTTAGGTCAATGATGTTTATTATTGTGATTTTTTTCCTTGTGCTCTACAATGTCATTCTATGGTACACTGTTTTCTCTTCCTTGATAATACTTTATACCATGCATTTTATAATTGAAAGTTAAGTTTGTCATGTGACTTGGAATTTTATTTTAATGTATAAGTTGGAGCACATTCAGAAAAGGCAAACAAACAAAAAAAGACTATTTCATTTTTAAAAATTTATAATCTCCTAAAATGTACTGACTGTAGAAGTAGCTACTGGGGACATGCATCAAATATATTTATTGCAAACTGCTAGCCAGTTGGGAATGAAGGAAAAATAATCAGCATTTCCCATGAAAATGCTGACACTCTTTAAAAATTGATTTTCATAAAAATTTTATATGATGGCTTTCTCATAACAATTTGTTGTTGTATTGACTATTTTATGATAGTTTTCACAGAGATCTGGGGTGGTCAACTCACTGACTCCCAGTAACACTTGAGTTCTTGGTTCACAGAAAGAATTATCTATGGATTTGGACTTTTAGAACTCAGTTTTTCTGTTACCAAAAAAGGAAAATGGCAAAGATAAATCAGATGATTCAACTATTCTCATGTTCTTAGAACAATGGCTGTTGTCCCCTCTAGAACACAGGGGAAATAATGTTTTTTTCCAAGTAGACTTACTAAAAACAACTTGGAGTCATTTAATAAATACATACAAACTTTATAAAAGGAAAACAGTATGGAGGTTTCTCAAAAACTTAAAAATAGAACTACCCTACAACCCAGCAATTGCTCTACTAGGAATTTATCCAAAGGATAAAAAAAGTTAATTCAAAGGGGCACATGCACCCCAATGTTTATAGCAATGTTATCAACAATAGCCAAATATGGAAGGAGTCCAAAGGTCCATTGACTGATGAATGGATAAAAAAGATATGGTGTATAAGCACAATGGAATACTACTCAGCAATGAAAAAGAATGAAATCTTGCCATTTGCAACAATATTGATGGAACTAGAGTGTATTATGGTAAGCCAAATAAGTCAAGCAAAGAGAGACAAATACCATATGATTTCATTCATAGGTGGAATTTGAGAAACACAACTGCTGAACACAGGATAGAAAAGCAAAATAAGATAAAAAAAAAAAACAGAGAGGGAGCAAAACCATAAGAGATTCCTAAATATAGAGAACAAACTGAGGGTTGTTGGAGGGGAAGTCGTTTGGGGAATGGGCTAAATGGGTGATGGGCATTAAGGAAGGCACTTGTTGGGATGAGCACTGGGTTTCATATGTAAAGAAGGAGTCACTGTATTCTACTCCTGAAGTCAAGACTACACTGTATGTCAACTAACTTGAATTTAAATAAATAAGTAAATAGCTCTGAATAAATAAGTAAATAAGTAAAATGATAAAAAAAAATAAGAGACCTGTGAATAGGAACTGTCAGTTGTCACCCATATTCCTTCCTTCCATGAATGTGGAGCAGTTTCAGCCTAGGCACAAGGGTTTGGAATGGAGGCCAGGTTTGCTAGCAACCCTGCAGTTGGATGTGGCCGCATGAAAGAGACATGTCAGCAGATGTCAGGATGTAAATGAAAGTCATAGATAGATAAGTCAATTCCTTGCCACGCCCCCCTTCTTCACCTCTGGCTCTATGCTGCTGTGTGGAATGTGGAGACCACGCTGCACCATGAAAATAAGAACCACTCTGAAAGGAACTTGTGGTGTTCTATCTTCACCCATGATGATTTGTCTCCAGACATTGAGTTGGAGCAAGAAGAGCTCGGACTCCGGAGCTAGATCGCCTGTGTTCAGTCTTGGGAAAGTTAATTTCTCCATCTCAGTTTCCCCATTTGCAAAATGGAGATAATAAGATCCTGTACGGTTTGTGAGAATTAAAAAATCAGCAAATGAGAAGCACTGAGGATAGTGCCTGGTACATAACAAATGCTAAAAGTTATCAGCCATTCTAGCCTATTTGAGAGAAGAAACTTTCACCTCGTTAGAAAACATTGCCATTTAGGGGCGCCTGGGTGGCTTAGTCGATCGAGCGTCCGACTTTGACTCAGGACATGATCTTGCAGTTCATGTGTTCGAGCCCCCCATCAGGCTCTGTGCTGAAAGCTCAGGGCCTGAAGCCTGCTTCGGATTCTGTGTCCTTCTCTCTCTGCCCCTCCCCTGCTCATGATATGCCTCTCTCTGTCTCTCAAAAATAAATAAATGTTAAAAAAAATTTAAAACAAAAAAAATTGCCATTTAATTTTCTTTTCTGCTAGTCACAGAAAACCTTACCTATATTTTAATGTTTATTTATTTATTTTGGCAGAGAGAGAGAGAGAAAGAGAGAGAGAGAGAGAATGTGGGGAGGGGGCAGAGAGATATGGAGAGAGAGAATCCTAAGCAGGCTTCGCACAGTGGGTGCAGAGCCCAATGTGCGGCTCAGTCTCACAAACTCTGAGATAATGACCTGAACTGAAGTCAAGAGTTGGATGCTTAACAGACTGAGCCACCTAACTGCCCCCAAACTTACTCTTAATTAAAACAACATGCAGACATCAATTGCAAGATTATGTAGGTTTTCATAAATGCATTTCTAAACCAATTAAATAGTCTATCCAGCTTCTCCAAGAATACCACAAAGAAAATACTGGGAAAGAAGAAGTAAAAAGAGCGAGAGTATATTTAGTATTTACATACTTGTGTTGCTATGCAGATAAATAACAACCTTGCCAAGCCAGATTTTCCTTCTCTGTTCATTTTGAAAGCCAAAGCCGTTGTGGGCCTTTCCTTAAGTCATTTTACCCTGTTTATTTATGTTATGTATACACACACACACACACACACACACACACTTGCATGTGTGTATACACACAATCACACATGTATATGTATACAAATACACATATATATATTTGTAATCTGCTTGTGGCTATTGGTAAGACACTGTTCTGCCTTTTACATTTATAGTTTAAAGGAAGAGGAAAAAGACTGAAATCATAGATTCTGACAAAAGCATAATCAAAAGTGTTAAGTTTCAGTGAAAACTTTTGGTTCTATTCTCTTGGTATGCAAAGTATTTAAAAATAAATTATTTAAGGTCTAACAGGAGAAACCTAACAGAAGACATGGGGAGGGGAAGGGGGAAAGAGAGTTGGGGAGAGAGAAGGACGCAAAACCTGAGAGACTCTTAAATACTGAAAACTAACTGAGGGTTGAAGGGGTGGGGGAAAGGAGATGGTGGTAATGGAGGAGGGCACTTGTGGGGAAGAGCACTGGGTGTTATATGGAAATCAATTTGACAATAAACTATCAAAAAAAAAATTCCAATAACATAATACTTGTTTAAGTTCATAGTAAATGTATTGTTTTCATAATAAACACCAATAAAAAAAAACGAGTGCTAAATACAATTTTTTGTGACTATTTCCCAGACTGGGAACCTGTACAGGGATTTCATCTAGTTTCTTTGTCTTCATGAGTGGTGTTATACCTGTCACATAGCTAGTTTGCAATAATTAAGTATTGACAGAATGTATCAATGAATGGGTTTCATAGGCTCCCAGGGCTGGTACTGATGCCATTATACAGAAAAGAAAATTAAGGCTTCAAGAATTATATAGAGTCTTGCTTAACAACTTGTAGACACTTCAGGGTAGAAACAAGACAAGAGCTCGGGTCTCCCGCTCCTCAATCCCATAGAATCTGTTTAACCTCCACCATATGTCTGAAATTTTAGGAGTAAGGGCTTTCATTTTCTTCTCTCATTTTTTAAGTGGTGCTGAATGATGAAAAATAAAAGAATACAATTCAAACCAATGGTGATGAAAATAAATTAGTAGGAGGCATCTTGAAGGCCCAGGAACTAATAACCATGCATGGCAGCAGGCATATGTTTTTGCTGGCACACTTTGAATGTAAGCAAGCACAGAAGTTGGTATTTCATTACTTTAAGCATTTGTATTATGGCATTTGTATATGTCAGTGGTGTGTAGGAAGAAAGATTAAAAAGAAATTTCTTGTTAACATATTTTGAAATGTTCTATATTTCTGCAGCACAGTTTATTTTTCATTCTCTTTGTCAGCATGCGATTCTGACAATTTGGAGATAGAAAAATCTCTTAACAGACAAATCCTTTGACACAAATTCTTATATGCATAGAATATCTGACATGGCTGCCTGTATTTGAGTCCTGGCTTCATTCCATAGCTGTGTGACTCTGGCATGCAAAATAACACTTGGGACCCATTTTTTTCTGATCCAAAAATGTACGTTGAAATTTTAAGAAACAGTTGTAGTACATTTCTTATCAGGATGTTTTGAGGGTTGAAGATGACAATATAGATAAAGCCTTTAGCACAGTGTCTGATGCTTTTGAATGGTTTATCAGTTAATTATTTCAAGCTACTTGAAAACCTAGCCACTTAAAACAATAGACATTTATTAATACAGTTTATAGATCCATGGAATGGTATTGGCTGACTTGGGCTCAGCTGGGAAATTCTCCTGATCTTAGCTGGCCTTATATATGTATCTGAAGATTGAATGGGCCACTCTGTTCTAGCTTAGACTTGGCTGGGGCAGCATAACTGAGGAGACAGCTCTGTTCTCATGTTCCTCCTCCTCCTCCTGGTACTAGCCAGCTAATCCCGGCATGACCTTCTCAAGGAAATGGTGAAAGCATAAGAACAAGCAAGAACTTCTCACAATTTGCTTGCTTAATTTCTGCAAATGTCTGCTTGGCCCAAAGCACATCTCATGCCAAGATTAGGGGTAGAAATGTATCCCTCCAACCCACGTCCCTTGGTATGAATGAACTTGCAGAGTTATAGGAATGAAGGGGAAAAATGACAAGTCGATGCCAGTAATGCAATCTATTACAAACACTCAACTGTACAACACTAAGCCATCTGAGTTTAATACTTTACTTCCTGAATCTTTACATGTAAAATGCCTTATTTTGTCCAAATATATTGAATTGCACAGAGTATTTGTTCTAACTGCTTCTAATATAATTAGATAGTTCCAACAGTTTAGAGCAGCCTATGTCTTTCCCAACCATCAGAAATGGGAAACTCAGTAGTGCCTGGGTGGCTCAGTTGGTTAAACGGTCAATTTCAGCTCAGGTCTTGATCTTGCAGTTTGTGGGTTCAAACCCCACATCGGGCTCTGTACTGACAGCTCAGAGCCTGGAGCTTGCTTCAGATTCTGTATCTTCCTCTCTCTCTGCCCCTCCCCCACTCTTGAGTGTGCTTGCACACTTGCACTCTATCTCAAAATTAAGTAAGCACTAAATCTTTTTTTTTTAAAGAGAAATGGGAAACAACAGTTAAACTCCAATTCTCTCATTTTCAGGTGCCTTTCTTTAAGGTCTTTCTTTTTTCAAACATAATGCTTGGCATTATTTTCATGGATATAACCTTGAGTTCACTCCACTTTCTTAGTCTTTCTTTTTCCTCTCTGTTCTTTCGATTGAGTAATTTATATTGATCTATCTTTAAAGGAACTTTCTTCTGTTGAGTCTAGTAAATTTTTCATTCGGTTTTGTACTTTTTAGCTGAAGAGTTTATTATTTATATAGGTTCTACTTTTCTGTTGAGATTCTCCCATTCATTCATTAAGACCATTCTTTCCTTTAATTCTTTGAGCATATTTTTATCTTTATTTTTTGAATGTATTCATAACATATACTTTGAAGTCTCTATCTGCCAAATATAACAAATGGACATCCTTAATGTCTTTTCTACTGATTGTCTTTTTTTTTTCTGAGTATGGATCAGATTTTATGAGTTCTATGTATGTCTTCTAACTTTGTATTTAAAACTAGATAGCTCAGGGGTGCTATCCAGGATGTCTCAGTCAGTTGGGTGCCCAACTCTTGATTTTGGATCAGGTCATGCTCCCAGAGGTGTGGTATGGGATTCCACATCAGGCTCTGTGCTGGGTGTGAAGCCTGCCTAAAATTCTCTCTCTCTCCCTCTCCTCCTCTCTCCCACTTGCTCTCTCTTTCTCTGAAATAAAAATAAAAAAGGTAAAAATAGTTCAGATATTATATAGCCACTTTGTATTCTGTCATATTGTTTTGATTATTTAAATTTTTGTTCTAATAAGTAAACAGTTAACCACAATGTCTGTCACCTCCATGGTATGTGTGAGCCAAAACCACTGCCTAAGTCATACAGCTTCAAGCCGCTGCTATTTCAGTCCAGTCCTCCCGGGGGTCACTTTTCTGTTTATGGTTCTGTCCACACTAAAGATTTGGGCAGTGCTTCAACTCAGATTTTTGGACTTATCCTCTCTCAGTTCTCTTGATTATGGAAATTTTTGTCCCAACTGTTCTGCTTACTCCAGTCTCTGTCCTTTGATTTCTCAAGCTAGTAAGCCTCAGCCTTTTGCCATGTGAGTTATATACTTGGAAAGTGCCTTCAATAATAATACTTACAAAAACAGCACATTAATGGATCTCATATAGTGCAATTGTTTTTTAAGGATAGGTTCTCACAGTTCTCTGCTTGCATTTTCATTAAGTCCCTTCAGCCTAACCACCAGTATGCATGATCAGCCAAGGGTTTTCACATAGGAATGGTCAGATATTGGGCCTAGTTCTCTTCCAGAACAAAATTTTGTTTTTTGACACCTTGAGCTAATAAGTTTTTGAGTTTCTACTGCCAACTCACGGGGAGTGCCCTAGAGCAACTAAGCCACAAACTTGCAGTCATTACCATTAACTTTTGGAGGTTTGTAAAGAATAAATGCTCCTCTGGCTTCTGTCTGATTTTGGATACATTCCAGTGCTTTTAAATGGTTGTTTTGTGCTTTTTCGTTTTTTAATACTATGTCTAGACTACACAAGGGATCTGCAGGATTCTTGTGAGCACTTTACTTCACTACTTTACCATAAATTCTCTGCCTTTTGGACAATGGTAACAATGCTGACTCACCTCCTTACTAAGATGTTTCAAAAGAGATAGCAGCAGGACCTGAAAAGAAGAACGCGGGACCATATGCCAAAGTATCAGTCAATCAAGGGATGTTCTCAGGAGGTTCATAGATGAAAACTATCAAGCTGTTAAATGGCAAAAACCTTGAAGAAACTGATGTTTTAAAAAGGAGACCAAGGAATAATGCTGAGGAACAGCTGCGGGAATCAGGAAGGACACAAACCAAGCTCTAAATCATGAGAAAGCTTTTGCACCCTTAGGGGGCTGTAGCTGAAATGCCGTCTTTGTAATTGAATTCAGTAAAATGCAGAAAGTATAGCAAACATTCTAGAAAAAGAATGAGGATGTAGCGGAATGGCTGCTCATAAAAACAGTTGAAGACAATATAGGAACTGTACTTAGCAGTGGGTTCTAGCCCCGAAACCCTCCTCTATCCAGACTCTGTCATTTACTAACTGTAATGGTGTATAAATTATTAAACTTGCTGATACTCTTTTTGAGGTCACAGTAAGAAACTCAGTAACTAGTAGTTGCTATTATACTGTGGGAGCAAGAACTAAGAGGCCAGAGGGTGAGATTTTGGGTAGAAAGGGAAAATGAGGGGATGTATAAACAGGCACTACTGCAGGGATTAGAAAGAGTGGATAATCTACATCGTAAATTTGTAGTAGTGCAACCCTAAAGAAGCAACGGGTGAGCTGGATTGAATTTGACACATATGTATGAAGAAATTATATAAAAGTTATGGAGGATTCCCAGGTCTGTGGAGTCATAGAAATTTAGTGAGTAAGCAATGGCCACATTCTTTCACCACCACTTCCTTTCCCCAAGCTCACAGAGAGTCGACGCTACACCCACGTAAGGGACACGGAGAGGGGCAGAGTGATCAACATTTGCTCTTGGAGTCTCTCTTCTAGTTCTTCTAACTGAGTGACGACCAATACCACTGTTTATGGCATTATCAGCTTACAGGAACTGCCACAGGCAGGACCACAGCAATAAAAAACAAGGAATTACACACTAGTGAATGCTGGGAGAGGGCTTAATGGGATCCCTAGGACTTCTACGTTGTCCATCCCAGATCTTCAAAGAAAGAGGAAAGAAGGTATTTGGAGATTCAAAATCTAAGAAGGAAACATTTTGGGTTTTATTTTGGACTGAGCAGATTACTATATAAAATAAGAGTATTACAGAACTCTAAGAACACTAAGGTCTCCCTGTAGCTGTGGTATTCTAGAACATGAAGAGAACATGAGTGTAGAGAAGGAGAATGGAGCAAGATGTCTTTAGGCCTGAAATGGACACTTAACTGTTAAGGAGACTGTATGGTGAAATTGCCAAAAGCATGGACTCCGGGGCCCAATACCCTGGGTTTAAATCTCAACTGTACCATTTAATAATCCCTTTAATTTGTTCATATTATTTAAATTCTTTATGCTTCAGTGTCTTCATTCATAAAATGTAGTTGATAGTGACTACAGTTTTTGTGATAATTAAATCAATTAATATATATAAATGTATAGAACATTAAGTATCATATTACATTATATATACTAATTATTAACTGCTTTTATTTAAAAACAAAAACATTAGGAATAAATTATAAAATCTAATTAACTCCATGTGGAAAGAATCAGCATCATAAAGCAGAGGTTTGGGTGTTAGCCCTTCCATAAGCCAGCTGTATCACATCCTCTCCATAAACCTGTTTCTCTATTTGCAAGACAAATAACTCACTTCCCACCTACCTCAAGAGGTTGCTGTGAATATTAGATCACATAATGGGTTTGAAAGATCTCTGTAGGCTGCAAAGTGCTGGACAAAATAGAAGTGTATTGATATGGAAAATATTTTGCTTAAGAAATGAATCTCTACTTTTCCACAAGAATTTACTGTGTGGGGCCACACCACATTTTCCTCCCAACTGAAAATTTGCTTGTAGATTTGCTTTCCTCTTTGAAACACTTGCTCTGTTTTTTTGTGCTAATTCCAAGACGCCACACAGTAGTTACCTGCCTTTTACTGCTGGATTATGTGAATCCTTAAAATAAATAATGTTAGGTCCGATGTTTTAACTGGGTATTTGAAAACATAGAATGGTTTAAGGTTACATGAAATATACCAAAAAATGAGAGGAGGGAAAATGAATTCATAAAAATTCAGTAAAAACATTTTTGTCTTAACAGATGACCACATCCTGGTATGGAAGAGCATTCCTAATATTCCAGCACCGGGGGTCCTTCAACAAGAATGTCGAAGTGCTTCTTAAAAATGCCTGCACAAGGCAGATATAGCACAAGCATAAAACAGTGGGTTCTTAAGATTCAGCTTTCATAAAGTGCTCAGAATGCCCACAACATTTTAAAGCAAAGAGATGGAAGTAGACAAAATACCTTTTTGTTTTCATACAAATTCTAACCAATCCTTGGAATTGGTTATGAAGCCACATATTAATAAGCAAACTGATCCTTTTCTACAGGAAGTCCAACAAAATGTTTATTTGATGCTACCCTAAGTTATGCTTTTCCGGAGTGATGGTTCACATCTTTCCCCCACTCCTTTGTGGAAGTCATTTGTGTTGTAGCTACTGTTTGTGTCTGTTAAGAACACCTCCAGCTTAAGTAACAATACCTGACTACACATAGCATAGCCTAAATTCAGATATTTATTCTGTAATAACAAGAAGTCTGGAAATACACAACTGCTGCTTGTGTTGATTTAGTGGCAAATGATATTAGAGATCAGTGGTAACATTTCTAAGATTCATGTGAGCTCATGGTTGCCCAATGCGTGCAACTGCCCCAAACATCACATACTTAAAGCAAGTACATTCAGAGGCAAGATTGCGGTGGAAGAGGGGATCCAAGACCGGGTAGATCTTGAGACTGGGAATTTTTCTTTCACAAAGGTTCCTGTGTTTATGGAGGAGGTTTCCGCAAAAGCTTTCCAGTGTATTTCCAGTATTTTATATTTCATTAGCCAGAACTGTGTCACACATCTACCAGTAGGAGGTGATGTAGTTGGGCTCACCTTTTTTGGCATCTGAACAAAACCATAATTGAAAATTGTTTGGAGTTAGGCAAACACCAAGCTAGGTCATTTTGGCTTTTATTTTATTTTTATATTTTTTGTAATTTATTTTATGTAGCAAATAATTTGAAACAAAATAGTAGTTTTGGTTACAATACAAGGGATTATTTAGATTTCCCAACAGTTAATATTTTACAACACTTACTTTTTTATTCTCACTCTCTTCCATCTAAAATGTATACATATAGATTTTTTATGAAGTAATTGAGATTAACTTGTAGACATAATCCCTTCAATTAAAATTTTTTTAACATTTATTCATTTTTTGGGAGACAGAGTGAGACAGATTATGAGCAATGGAGGGGTAGAGAGGGAGGGAGACACAGAAACTGAAGCAGGCTCCAAGCTATCAGCATAGAGCCCAACATGGGGCTTGAACCCATGAACTGTGAGATCATGACCTGAGCTGAAGTCAGATGTTCAACTGACTGAGCTGCCCAGGAGCCCCTGATCCCTTATAATTTTAAATACTCCAGTACGTATGTCCTAAAAACAAAGAATAGAGAAGAGAAAAAAACCTCCTACATAATCACATTATATCTTTAAAATCAGGAACTTAACATTGATACTATATCCTAATAATTAGATTTAGATTATGCATTTGGGGCAGCAATATCACAGAAATTATGCTATATGTTCTCAGTAGTCTGATAGGCAGCATATAATACTGATTTGTCCCAGTATTGGTGAGGTAAATGATGACTATACAGTTAAATTGGTATCTGCTAGTTTCACCACTCTAAATTTTTTTAAAAAATTTTGAATGTTTTATTTATTTTTGAGACAGCGAGAGACAGAGCATGAGTGGGGAGGGGCAGAGAGAGAAGGAGACACAGAATCTGAAGCAGGCTCCAGGCTTTGAGCTGTCAGCACAGAGCCCGACGTGGGACTCAAACTCATGAACGTGAGATCATGACCTGAGCCGAAGTAGAGGCCCAACCAACTAAGCCACCCAGGTGCCCCAGTTTCACCACTCTAAGGTAACTATATCCTCCTTTATAATTAGAAGTATAGTAAAATCTTAGTTTGCGAGCATAATTTGTTCCAGAAACATGCTTGTAATCCAAAGTACTTGCATATCTAAGCGAATTTTCTTGTAAGAAATAATGGAATTCAGATGATTCATTCCACAACCCAAAAATATTCATATAAAAATGATTACAATACTGCAATATTATACAAAATAATAAAGAAAATATAAAATATAAAGAAAAATGAACAAATTAACCTGCACTTACCTTCGAAAACCTTCATGACTGGTGAGAGAGATAAGACAGGAGGGTTTTGTGTAGAAGGACTTTCACTATCACCAACAGAATCATTGCTATCTGTTGGCTCAATGGAATCATTTTCTTTTCATGCAAATTTAACAAGGAATCTATCCAGTGACACTTGCTTTTGCCTCCTTTTGAGGATTTCGCAGAAATGTGACATTGCATTGTCGTTAAACAGATTTATCACTCACACTGCTACAGCCTTATTTGGGTGGTGATTTTCTACAAAAACTTGCACTGTTTCCCACATTTTACATATCTTGCTAATCTCATTTGAGATGAGGGATTCCTCTGCCTTTTTCTCCTTCTCTGCAGATGGGATGCAGACATAGACTTCTTATAAGATCTTGTAATTTTGGCCACTTGTGTACCTCACTCGTACATACTTCTTAATGATTTCCTTCTTAAATTCCTCGATCATCTCTTTCTTTTGTTTTTACCTTTTTTTTAGAGAGAGAAAGACAGACAGAGCATGAGCAGGAGAGTGGCAGAGAGACAGAAACACAGATTGTAAAGCAGGTTCCAGGCTCCAAGCTGTCCGCACAGAGCCTGATGCAGGCCTGGAACTCATGAACCAAGAGATTATGACCTGAGCCAAAGACAGCCACTCAACTGACTGAGGCCCCACTCCCCTTCTTACTGCCTTTTTTTTCAAACTTTTTCTGCATGGGAGCCATTGTAAACCGTCACATGATGCTGACTACAGTGTTAGTAAACTCTTGTCAGATACCCTATTGGATGTACCTGGCAATAAGGCAGCAGAGGAAAGGGTCTATATCAGCAGGCAGCCTGACAGAGAATGAAGCAAAGCATTCTTAACCATACTGTTATATAGAAAAGCAAAGGTCTGGTCGTAGGTGCTTTGAAGTGACAACAAATACACTAGTGCCAGTTGTGGGCACCTTCCAATGTTCTGAAAAATTACTGATCTCTGCAAAACACCTAGCCTGAGACCAGGCATCCGAGCATGGGAGATGATCACCCATAATCCCACAGCAAGAGAGAGAAAAAAAGGACCATTGGCTCACTTGTGATCATGTGATGTTTGGCATCACATACCGCTCATATTGCAAGACATCGTTCCTTTAACAAGTCAAATTTATTAGAAAAGTTTGCTCGTGCTGTGGAACACTTGCAGAACAAGTAACTCTCAATCCAGGTTTGACTATACTTTGTTAACAAATACTTTGAGACTATGAAAATATCTTGCTTCCCATTAAACTCTCACTGATTAGTTTTAACATCTATTGATTGTTACTCTAATCAGTATTATGATAGTTATTAGATGGTTATTTTATTCCTCTATAACTCCATCCACATCGATTTGTTTACATGCTACTATTAAGAAGAGTTTTCTTTTCTCCCCATTAATTCATTTATATCGATATAGACTGGATAATCAATGGATAAATATGCAAAGACATTATTTTGATAATAAATTTACCCCTTATTTGGCCAGTGGTAACTCCACCAGTTGACCTCTGTATTCTTGTGATGAGCTGTTATTATCCTTGAACACATTTTTCCTTTCTGTCAAAACAAATTGTTCTATGTTCAACATGCATTTTTTTTTTTAATTTTTGAGAGACAGAGAGAAACAGCATGAGCAGGGAAGGGTCAGAGAGAGAGGGAGTTACAGAATCTGAAGCAGGCTCCAGGCTCTGAGCTAGCTGTCAGCACAGAACTCGACACGGGGCTCGAACCCACGAACCATGAGATCATGACCTGATCCAAAGCTGGACGCTTAACCACTGAGCCTCCCAAGCGCCCCTCAACATGCATTTTTGTAGTCCCGAGCCCAAAATCACCAGTTTCTACAAAAAGTCCTCATTCCTTTTAGTGGAGAAATGTTATTTGTAGATGGTATTTGTAAAGCAGCATCTGGGATATACATGTATTCATTGCTACTTAGAGCTCATTGCTTTCAGTCTCCTTAGTAAACAGAACTAAGAAATACGTATGCATATACCTATATATTATACATACATGTTTACTTTTGTATTTGTTTATATATCTATCTATTGAAAACAATGGATTTACCCCAGTACCTCCAATTCTAATCTAAACTTTATAATGGCCTAACATTCCCTCTTTCCAGTTTCTAACTCCCCTTCTCCAACAGTGAGAAACACAACTTCATTATCCTTGATATGTTAATTTATTTGTTCAAGTCTTTTCCATGTAACCAATATGCCAGCAAGACTGGTTCTTTGCCATAGCACCTCCTCTGTCTGGTTCAATGATGACTAAACCATAGACTTCTTGTTTCTCTTTCCCTGCCTCAAGGCACGGGCCACTTTCTTGCTCTGGTTTTTATTCTTGCTTTAGTCCTGGTCACACCAGCTACATCTTTACTCAGCCCCAGGTTGAATGATTTTCTCATCATTTGACATGTAAATATTTTGCTCCAGTGTATTATAGCCAGTGTTTTAGAACTACTTTGGCACAGATACACAGAAATAAACTGATTGACCCGTTCTGTTGGAGCAGTCACAGGCTCATGTGAACAATGAGGGACCACATACATTAATGAATAGAAAAATAAAAGCAATCACAAATTGCCAGGATATTTGTTCAGATCTCTATTTCATTCACCAATCGAATGTGGTTCAACATTACACCATAGACATTTTCCCAAACTTTCCATATTTATTTATTTTATTTCCTCAATTTTGTATTTAAATTCTACTTAGTTAACATATAGTGTAATATTGGTTTCAGAAATAGGATTTATTTTATTTTATTTTTAAGATCTATTTATTTATTTTGAGAGAGTGAATTGTGTGGGAGGGACAGAGAGTGAGGAGGAGGAAGAGAGAGAGAATCCCAAGCAGGCTCCACACTGTCAGCACAGAGCCCACCACAGTGCTCAAACCCATAAGCCATGAAACCGTGACCAGAGCCAAAATAAAGAGTCAGATGCTTAACTGACTGAGCCACGCAGGTGCCCTTCAGAAGTAAGACTTAGTGATTCATCACTTACATATTACACCCAATGCTCATCATAACAAGTGCCCTACCTAAAACTTACCAAACCTTCCATCTTTAAAACCTGCATCATTTTTATGCTGCTAAAACTCATTGTGCCTACTTTTGTCCAGGCACATGATACCTTCCATAAAACTGTTTCCAGTCTCCAGCTAACACTGGAGCCCTTTGAAGACAAGAACTGTCATTTAGTTCCATATCCCCAGAGCTTTGATGAACATTTGCCAAATCACTGAGTTATTAAATAACTAAATAATGCCACCATTAGTAAAAATGAATACACACAACCATTATTGAATGATCAAATTTTTTATGTTATTTTTATTTTTGAGTCTATTATTGTTTTTCTCTTTCTTATGCATCTTCAATACATTTTGATAAGTCTATTATTAAACATTTATGCACCATTTATTACCTGTATTGGTAACTGCTACTTGAACCCACTTTCCTATAGCAATAGTTCTTTAGATACCCATATTCAACATGCTTGACTCAAAAACAAGTCAAGAGAAGCCCAATCAGACTCCATGTTGTCATTGAAGAGCCTAAGATGGGGCTCAGTCTCATGAAATGTGAGGTCATGACCTGAGCCAAAATCAAGAATCAACCACTTAACTGACTGAGCTACCCAGGCACCCCGAATTATCTCATTAATGTTTAGAGCTAATTGCGTGTTCTGATGCATGTGATGATATTTTAGAGAGATGGGTTTCTGTTGTTGTTTCTTTCCTCTGTTCTTCTTTACAAGAAGACAACACTTATTGTTGTTGTCTCCACTTGCTTACCTTACACTCTTTCCTATACAAGCTCCAGTGACTTTTCTTGGCAGAAATACACTAAGGCCTCAAAATTGATGTTTCTAAAATGACCTCTATATCACAAAATTCTAGTCATGATTCCATTTTTATTGGTTTTCATCTCAGCATTATTGGACATAGTTGATGACCCCATCCTTTCTGAAATTCTCTCTTCTCATGGCTTGAATGACACAATATGCTTCTGATTTCCCCCCTTACCTCACGGGAGCTTTTCTTTGCTGATTCTTTTCCCTTTCTTTGCCCTCTAAATATTGCAGAGACCCTAGGATCAGTCCAGGGATTTCGCTTCTTTTCAACATTTGCTCTCTTATTCACAGTGTTTTATTTTGTTTTATTTATTTTTTTTAATTTTTTTTGTTTTATTTATTTTTGATACTGAGAGAGACAGAGCATGAGAGGGGAAGGGGCAGAGAGAGAAGGAGACACAGAACTGGAAGCCGGCTCCAGGCTCTGAGCTAGCTGTCAGCACAGAGCCCGATGCGGGGCTCGAACCCACGAATGTGAGATCTGACCTGAGCCGAAGTTGGAGGCTTAACCGACTGAGCCACCCAGGCACCCCTCATTCACAGTGTTTTAAACACCATTGGCATATCAAAAACTCCAAAACATTTCTTCAAGCCCTGAATAATTTCTCAAATTCATATATACAACTACTATATAGTATCTTTACTTGGTTGCCTAATGTGCACCTAAGACTTAACTCTCTGCTCTCTTTCTCTCTGGATTGCCCCTTGGATCCTTCTCATGAATCTCCCTATTAGAGTAGATGGCCCCACCATCTGCCTCATTGCTCAAGCTCAACATCTAGGATCTATTCTCTCTTTCTCTTAAATCAAATCCATCAGTGTATCTGATTGACTCTACTTCTAAAGCATATCCCCAAACAGACTTCCTTCTATCTTTCCTGGCTGCTCCCTGGTCCATGTGACCATTTTTATCACCTAAATTGCTATCATTGTCTACCAACTAGTTTTCATGTCTTCACTCTTATGCCACTACAATATATCCTCCATATTTGGGGCAGGGTCATTCCTTACATTATAAATTAGATTATGTCATATGCTTAAAAGTTGTTTACCTAAAAAATTTGCTATTGCCTTATAATAAATCCAAACTCTAAACTCTGGTTGGTCACTATTTACTTCATCAATGTCTAAGGTTACTTTCCAACTTTTAAACTATGCTCCAGACAAGCTCTCCTTTTTAAAATTCCTTGAACACAACAAAAATGTTCTCCCTGTCTATTCCTGTTTATATTGCTTTCCCCTAATCTGGTCATGTCTTGCTCCTTCTTGCCATTTATATCTCAGCTTAAATATTGTCTTACCAGAGACATCTCCAAGCTACCTCATCTTAAGTCATAATCAATCACTCTTTAAAACAGCAGCATATTTTAATTTCTTACTTATCCCTAATCAATACCATATAATATTTTCTCGTTCATTTTTCCTTTAATTATTGACTCTCCTTGGTATAAGTCAGGACCTTGTCTATCTTTTTCACCAGTATATTCCCAGTGCCCATAGCAGTACACATACTGGCCACTCAAATACTTAATTATTGAATGAATTCTTAGTCACATCATTTCATTCGTTAGCACATGGCAGAGAAATTTCAACATGGGTGCTATTGCAGAAAGTTATCAGGTTTTACAATAAACTTAATGCTGCATTTTAAGTCTGGCTGCTTTAGGAGACAGATAACCCCTTGGGTCTGCCTACTTGCTTTTCCGGTAAAACAATGTTATGCCCAATAACTCTTAGTGATGTGCAATACTGAATACTTGAAATATGACTAGTGGAGCTGTGGGACTGAATATCTAATTTTATTTCATTTAAATGTAAGTAGCCACATGTGGCTAATGGCCATTATTCTGGATAGATAGCTCTAGAGAGAAAGTTCCTCCACTGGAGACAGTTTCTCTCTTAATTTATCTCTACATCTTGAGTACTGAGCAAGTTTCTGTTGCAACACAGATGCTCATTAGGCTGAATCAAATTCTTGCATCAAAAGTGCCACTGGATGGCAAGATAGTGAGGATTCTTAGTCTTGCTGGAGAGAAGCAGGGAATCCAACTGATGCCTCAGTGGTGCAGAAGGGTCCCATATGGTGTCTCCTCTTCACTGTAGTCATGTAAATAGTACAGGTCTTGGGGTTTGAAGATCATAATCCAAGATGCTCACCTGTGATTTACAAGCTGTTTGACTTCAGTTGAGCCGCATAGCCACTCCCAAACTTCTTTTTCCTCACCTGTAAAATGGTGATGTTCAAGTATGCAGCTTATAACTCACTGGATTTTTATAGGAATCCATCGAGGCCAAGAATAGGAAAACCAAGCTGTAAATTGTGAAGTGGTCTGTAAGTATATGGTTTTGTTATTAGTCCCTCAGATTGGTCCTGTTGGCAGATAAATATTAGGAGTCAGTTATCAAACATCACATCATCTAGAGAGTCTTGGCCCTAGAAATGTTGGCATCTGCTCATTTTACTCCATGATGGAAAAAGAATAAATAAATCATAAATGATTAATTTAGACTTCCCGCCACGCCTCCCGTTAACAGCTCAAAGCCCCCACCACACAGCAGGCTTGGTGATGAACTGCTGTGGTAGAACCTTCAAGACGGCGGCTAACCCCTCCTCCAAGTACAACCAGCTGTGAAAACAAATTTAGCTCCACCAACATTGCAAAGGAGCAAAGTCTTTTCATAGATTAGAGATATAATGTTCACCCCATTCAGAGGAACCCAAACCAAATACCAATGGCTTGTGGGGTAAGAGGATATTAAGCATAATAGACAGATTATCTACTAGTTTACTGAAGGTGAAGGAAGAGACGTTTGTCATAGTTTTCCTAGAAAATGAGACTTTATCAAAGGGAGAGAGGGTGAGAGGTCACCAGTTCTATTGGTGCGATTATTATCTTTACATAGCTGGAGTGGCAAAAGAAATGATCCCAAACAGAGCAAAACAAAACAGACCTCACCGAAGCACTTCAAGATGAGCCCCCAAGAAGCCATCACGCCAGACCTGCTGGCTTCATCTTAATTTATCATCTCAGGTCTTGTTGACAAGAGTTGATTGGGTTTTCCATCTATCCAGACTGCAGCAGGTTTCTTCATGACAAACCACTTGGTGGACATTGGGGATGGTTATTTTTTAGGAAACAATCATTAGAGCAAGAATGGAGCCACCATTTTTTAGCACATACCACATCGGTGAACCTGTGGCTTCTATTTATTGCAATTGGCAGTCCACAAAATAAGTTACTGTTACCACTTTGCAAATGAAGCGATTCAGGCTTAAGCAAACTGGCCCATCATAGCTGGCTTCAGGGAAATGTTTGCTTTTAGTGTTAATAAATATGGTAATTAATATCATATCAGAAAGAGCCAGTTATATAAAGTACCTTTCCTAGTGCCTCAAAAATGTACTCATAAGAGACTTGATAAGCAATGCCTGTTAGGTATTTCTGTCAACATGTTTTGCCCACATCTTTATAGAATTTCTTAGAAAGTGTGGAAATCTCAAGAAACTCTTCTTCTGTTCAAGCTAGTTTGCTTTTGTTCTTCTTTCTTCTGTTCTGAGGGGTCTACTCTTACCTGGTTAATTGCATTGACCCCTCCCCAGCACCTGGATGCATCTGCTGTCTCTATCCCCTGCCATTTAGCATGTGCCTTAGTTGATCTGTTAGGTTTTGTTTTACCTTTCTCTGCAAACATGGCTCTTTGGAGTTTCCCATTTCTTTGTATTAAAATATGAGACTTTCCCACATAGCTTTCCCAGAACCAAGAGTAAGTCCAGAACTGATGGTTCCCTTGACACTTTCCTCTACCCTGAGATACCTCATATTTTAATGGAAATAACTATGATTTAACAAACTCTAGTGTTGCAACATGAATCGAAACTTTAAAAAATGATTGCTGCTAAGATTTATTGTTTTCTATATGATAGGTACTTTACTGAGCCTTCACACACAGCAACACATTTAATCATAAAGGAACATAATTAAATGGAGATCATAATCATTTTCTTAACAAATGAGTAAACTCACAGAGAGAGAGAGATCAAAAGATTAGTCTAGGACAACATGGGGGCCAAGTAGTAAACCAAAGTCTGTCTCCAAACTTGTATTCTTATGTGATCTAGAGTGGTAACATGTTAAATGGTACATGGACTTTCTGGGGCACCTGGGTGGCTCAGTCAGTTGAGCATCTGGCTTCTGCTGAGGTCATGATCTTGCAGTTTGTGGGTTCGAGCCCCATGTCTGGCTCTGTGCTGACTGCTAGCTCAGAGCCTGGAGCATGTTTCAGATTCTGTGTTTCCCTCTCTCTCTGAGCCTCCCCTGCTCATGCTGTGTCTCTCTCTCAAAAATAAATAAAACATTAAAAAAATAAAATAAAATAAAAGGTACATAGACTTTGGAGCCAGAGTCTTGACTCAGACCATCTCTACCACTCCCTGTGTGCCAACCTCTCCACTCCAAGCAAGCCAGTCAACATTCTGCATGGTGGTGACATTCATGAGTTCTGGAACTGAACTGGAGATCTGAGTTGACTCTACCACTTCTTATTACTCATTACTGAAAGCTTGGACAATTGAAGTGACCATTTTGTATGTCGGATTCTTCATCTATAAATCAAGGCTAATGATGGTATCTTTTCCCACAGATGATTAAAGGTGTTAATACAGGTAAAGTGTTTATAACACTGTTTGGCCCAGAGTAAACAAGTAAGAAATAGAACTAGAATTGTTGTTATAGTTGAGACTTGGGGCCCTCATCTGTTAAATGAGGAGGGCATCTCACCTGCCTTGTCAAAGTATGGTATAAATGGGGAGATCAAAACCACCCAACAGTAGGACCTATTTCCTTTTTGCATTAGTGGATGCTGTGGAGAAACCACTGAACCTCTGGAGCAATTTTCAGAGAAAGTCTGGATAGAGACATTGCTTTAGGGCCTGGAAGCCACATCTGCTTCATTGTTTTTTTCTTTTTCTGGATCATTTACTGACTTAGTTCAATCACAACCTGTTCGCACAGGACAAACACATGGGCAAGCTTCCAGAGCTAGGCAGACAAGAGGGGTGGTAGAACCAGCAGAGACATGAGATGGACAGCCACGACTTCATGCCCCACCTCCCACACTTCACAGGCTGGTCTTGGGCAGGCCACCCACACCCTCTGAGCCTGGTCTGACCCCGCTAAAATGCAGAACACAGCACCAACCTCATGGACCATCATTTCATCTTAAATGTACAGTATGTAAATCCCACAAGATAACTTTTCCACCCAGCTTCACTTCACCAATTCCTCAGGGTCATGGGCAACTCTATCATCTCCTGGTATTGGTTCAAAGCTACGGGCTGGACTTTTCCAATGGAAAAAAAAAAAGAGGGGGAAAGATAAAACCACACTGTGTGATTAATTTAAGTGCATGAGATTTGTAGCATTGATGGTTGGTTAACTAGGGTTTTGTACTTCAGTTAAGCACTGGTTTCATTTACGTAGAGTATACACTTAATTATTCAGTATAAGTAGCACTTGAATATAGTAGTATGGATTCGGTTTAAGGAAAGTGGAGTACTTGTTCAGTTTAACTAAATAGGAGGTCAACTAGGAGCTAAAATACAGTGTCAAGTTGAAATGCAGAGATGAGCTCCCACTCACGCAGAGCATGAGGGTGGTCAGAGGTGGGACAGTTTTGTGTCCCGACTGCTTCACTCTTCCTTCCCACCTCCACCTTCGAGACCACCACTAGGATCCCGAGCTCTTCTAAAATGTTAAATATGTACTGAAATACTCATAGGTGTCATGAATTCTAACAGTATTTAATAAGCACCTACTGTATTCCAGGCTCCAGAATATAAGTGCTCAGGACAAAGTGCACTTGAGGCACTCAAAGAGATTGAATAAACAAGCATTTTTTTAGACTTAAAAATGTAAGAAAAATTAATCAGCTATGTATTTCCCTCAGGGAATTTGCTGGAGTCTAATGGGGAGAGAGAAAGCTGGGTTAGGAGAAAAGTCACTGATAAAAAACCCCAGAATCTGGGAGGAGAGTGGTTGTGACTACACACATGTGTGAAACCCCCACACATTCCAAGGCCAGCTGTACAAAAGTCACAGGGAGCAAACTTTCTGAAACAGCCTCGTGGACTCAGTGAACAGAACCGAAACCACTTGACTTCTGCTTTCACTGAAGTTTTCCATTTAATCTTTTCAGGTTAAATAAAGCCCATTTTGTGCACCACTTTGAAGAGGGATAAGAAGGTGTAACAGGCACCAGGCGCTGAAGCATCAGAATGTACTGGAAGAAGCATCTTACTGGTTTCAGCAGGCCAGGTATCTCAACCCAATGCCAGGTGACTGGACTCCCTCCTCCCCAACAATAGGTACTTCTGTTTCCTCACCCATGACACAAGGAGGTCCCACAATATTGCAGACTCCACTAGCCCTAGTATTGTTCAAGTCTGTAAATCCTCCAATACAAACCGGCCAGGGAAAAGGTGGATGTCTTCTGTCCTGGCCTTCCACTGTCCCGTTAGAATTATGCATGACGTGGTCTCTTTGGATTCTTGTTTGCCTTCCTGACATCTGAATATGCACATTGTGCCAAAACACGAAGTAATGAATTTCTGCTTCCAAATGTTGTTTGATGCCCAGAAACCCTGGGGTAGGGGGGATGTGTTTCAGTAGAAAACAAAGATGCTTTGTCTACTTCCAGCACCTACCCTTACAGGCTCTGGTCCTATCTCATCCTAGTCTTCAAGCTCTTTGCAATTCTGTAAATTGTTGATAACCTATAGCAATGTGAAATAATTGTTGTCTATAGACATGCAAATTAAGCCCTGTCCTTAGAGGTCTAACCCACTCTTCTCCTCACCTGTGAGTAAATAATTTTGTATGCCAGTAGTCCTGATCTATAAATGTCTGTTCTTCAGATTTTCTCTAGAATTAAGGACACACTCTTAGCCTGATCTTTAACCCTCAGCCTTCAAATCATGAATGGGAAACTCAGGGAAAGGATGGGCCTGGAGGGATGGTAAAAGCACCTTTACTTCTAATATCTGATACCTTAAGCTCTTGGTGGGTCCACATAGTACATTATTCTAATACTAAATGAACTGTTAGGATTTTTTTTCACTTTAAAAAACAATATTTTTTAAAGGTAGACATATTAGTTTGCTTGGGATGCCATGACAAAATAGCACAGCCTGAGTGGTTCAAACAACAGAAATCTATTTTCTCATACTTCTGGAAGTTAGACGTCCAGGATCAAGGTGTTGGTTCCTTCTGAGGGCTCTGAGGGAAAGATCTGATCCAGGCCTGTCTCCTTGGCTTGTTGATAACTATCTATTCTCAAGGTCTTTATATCATTTTCCCTTTGTTGAGATCTATGTCACATTTCTTCTTCCTCTTTGATATGAGTCACATTGAATAGGACTTACCCTAAGAAACATGGTTTCATTTAAGTACCTCCTTAAAGACCCTATGTCTAAATCTAGTCTGGTCTCATCCTGAAATTTAAGTTTAGGACTTCACATATGAATGGTTTGCAATGACAATTCAGCCCATACCAATAGAACTGAGCAAAAATGGGTATGCCACTTTGCTTTGGATCATCTATGGCCTTTGTGACTCTCTAGGTAACAGGATTAAAAGAAATGAGTACACTCCACCATACCCCCTGCTAAGAGAGGTAAAGGGCCTTGTTTGGTATAATGACCCACAATCCAACGCTCCTTAAACTATAGCAAGTTTCATAAGATTGTTTCTTCAGGGTCCTCGTGTGTCCTGCCCAATATGCCGATTTTACTATATTATAACCAGTTCCCTAACTGTCACAGTGCTCCAAATGAGAGCTGCTTAATTTAATAAACCAAAATATGAAACAGTCAATTATATCTGAATTACAGATAAGTAATGAGTTGGTTTTTATTAGTATAAGTATATCCCATGCAGTATTTGGGACACACTTCTACTAAAGTTATTTGTTATTAATCTGAAATCCAAATTTAACTGGATACCCTGTTTTTCATTTGATAATGCCACTCAATGATATACAGATGGTATTGTATCTAGAGTTCTCACTTGTCACTTCCAAACACTTTACATAGATAAACCCTCATCACCTCTTGTTATGGACTGTTTTGTGTCCCTGCCCAAACTCATACATTGAAGCCCCAATACCCAGCATGGCTGTATTTGGAGATGGGGTCTCTAAGGAAGTAATTAAGAATTAAAAAGGTCAGAAGAGTAAAGCTCTCACAGGATTAATGTCCTTATAAAAAGAGACACCAGAGAACTCTCTCTTTCCTTCTGTCTCCATGCACACATAAAGAAGAGATCATGTGAACACATAGGGAGCTGGCCCACAGGCAAACAGAAGAAGGCCTGAAATGAAATCTACTTTGCCAATACCTTGTTCTTAGACTTGTCAGCCTGAAAAACGTAAACTTGTGTTGTGTTGGCCTCTCAGTCTATAAAATGTTGATATGTAAGCCCTAAAAAAACAAATATAAACCTTAAAACAGTTCACCAGGGACTCTTACACAGTGTATGGTCCAGAATTAGATGCTCATGACTTGTTTAATGAATGACAGGTCTATTCATTTTGGATCCTCTGTGTGAAGTGGGTTCCCACCTTCTCTTTTAGGAATGAGTCTGTCTTAACCAGCCTCTGCTGGAACCTGTCTTAATATATCACTCCATATTGCCAGTGTCTCTTTGTTTGCCTGCTTAAGCATAAGCTTGCCAGGGATTCTAGAAGACAAGCCATTCATTCATTGTTATGCCTCTAACATCAAGCAAAGTCCTTCTCACAGTGAATGTTCATGATTTCCAATGGTCCATACTCAAGAGAAAAAAAAAGTTGACATGTAATGAAATGTGATATTAGTTAAAGTGCTTGGCACTTGGGATGTTGATAGTTCTAGGGGGGTTAAGTCAGTGTCCAAACACCTCATTCAAATTCCCGGATTAAAATATTCTCTAGTCACTGTGTTTAGAGGCAAGCCACGTATCTGAGTACACATGTCCGGGCACTGCTGGAATGAGATCAAATGTTTCCTGCCAGAGCTGGGTCTCAACAGCCCTTGGGGGGGCTCTCAGTGACCCCTAGAGCCGGTGTGAAAGTGGACTAACAGCCAGATGGCTTCACATTTCCACATTCCTTCAGCTTGTTTTCCCACTGTGGCAGATACTCAAGAGCATCCCAAATCCTCAAGAGAGATGGGATTTCAGGAAGATCCTTGTTACTTTTAGAAAACAGGAGATATGAACTCTTGAGCCCAATGTAGAAAGAGAAGATTTAAAACCTACACCAACAGCTTTTAAGCTATCTGCAATGATAGAAGAAAAATATCCAAATGAACAGTGGTTTTTTTTTTCAACATTCAGTTCCACCTGGGGACAAAAGTGCCATACATATATCCACTCCTGAAGATTAAGACAGGTCAGGGATCACAGAGTTGTGGCCCCACAAACAGATTATCCTGTTTCCTGAGACATCATTTATGTTGCAGCTGCCTCCTTGGAGGAAGGTCATGAATCACATTGTTCTTCTCTCTTCCATTTGATCCAACACCATGTAAATAAGCAATGTTGAATGGGAAAGAAAACATTTGAGGCAAATGATTTCAATACAGTTGGAACTGCTTACCTTGTGTAAGCAATCTGCTTGCTCAGTAACAAGGTCTAGAAAGAGGCAGTCTTTCTAGATATAGAAAGAGGTAGTCTTGGAGATGAATAGCTTGCGTAAATTAATAAGAAAAAAAGTATTTACTTTTGACTATGTGACAGGGATTTGTTGAGGTTTATCCTTCCCCACAGGTAATATTTTACCCCACTCTTCTAGGTAGGGGGGTGATAATGGTTCTGGTTTTTTTTTTTTTATAAATTATGATTTAAAAAATACCTTCACTCATTTAATAAAGAGACAAAGTCAACCTTTCAACTCTGGCCTCTATGACTCTAAGTAGTTAATTTCTTAACTCAGTGAACATTGAACTGTAATTAGCTGTGCAAATTATCAGTAACTATTGAATAAAAGAATGAATAATTTTATTTGATCTTATTTTATCTATTTTTGAACTAATTAAACTGAAATACAAAGAAGTTGAAACACTTACTTATTTCACAAGTGTCAAAAAAACTTGTGAACACCTTTTCTCTATTATGAAAGAATTGAAAGATGAGAGAAGTCAATTTTTAAGATATATGATAATATGAGAGAACAAGATATCAATAAGATATTACAATGTGCCATTGTTTGGAATAAGTTGGTTTGGGATAAGTTGTTTCTTAATGTATTCACAAATGTCCCTCCTACCAAACCTCATTCTGCTATCAAAGAGATAAAAAGGTAAAAAATAAAGATTGAGATACTAAGGAAGATACAGCTAAACAGCTGGCCGCCAACATGAATGAAATATTTGGATTGGATTAAATAGTGTGTTAAAGTTGAAAAGACTGCAATAATATAGCATACCTTAAATATGTGTGATCTTTTCCTTCAGTGTGCTTCATGTAAAATTTCTCAATTTGGGGGGAGAGTTTTGGTGATATAACTCAGTGTTAAAGACCCCGAATTCTAGGGTCCGTCTGCCTGAGTGTGTATGCCAGCTCTGTCAAATAGCATGTGTAGACCTCAAGAGACTATGTCTCTGAGCTCAAAAAAAAAAAGCTAATTATAGCTACTTCATTTAACGTTATGATGATATAGGAGATAATCCTTCCAAAACATACCAAAAAAATCTGCCATATATTATACCTAGAAAAAATAGAATGAAATTATCTAATGAAAGCAAACTTTAAAAAACTAATATATTTATGCTACAACATACAGTGGTCTTACTTCATTTTACTAATACCATCATATTTGTGCTTACACCACTTTAGATGTTAACAATAGGATTATATCACCATGACTTCTTTGACCTATTTGCCCTATTAATGACCTAAGACTTACTTTGCTTAGACCTTCATTATTAATGAAAGTAATCAGAAAATCAATAAATATCCAATTACATAGATATCAATTTTAGTTCTTAATTAGCACTATGATGTTTGTAGAGGGAAAGAGGCTAGTGCTAACCAGCAATAGAACAATAGAGTATTATGAAAAAGCACTGAATTAGCAATTAGCATAACTTCACACAAGTTTTCTTTCAGGTTACATTGTGTCTCTGGGTGTTAGATTCCTCATCTGGGCACAAGGGGCTTGAGCAAAATTCTATGGATGGCCGCTTCCATTTTTCTCAAATGGAAGTTATTACCACTTTAATGTTGCTTTAGTAATATCATACAAGTATCAGTAACAATTATTATTATAAATAATTTGAGTTCTTCTCCTTCCTGAATCACTGCCTCTGTCATTAAACCCAATTACCTCATTATCTGAATTCAAATGGATTATAACCCTGAAAGGCATGTACAAGAATGGCTTTGAAGAAACCAATGTGTCACCTCATGCATTCATAAAATAATCAAAAGTGTTGAGGCCATATGGTAGAAGGCCCAAGGTTCGCTGCCTCCTTTCCCCAATCTCTCCTTTGACTTCCATTTCCATTCCACATTTTGGAGTATTTATTTACATTAAGCTTAGAGGAGACCCTGCAGTCCCCGAAGGGGATATGGAGAGATTCAGTTCTAAAGAGAGACTTGGGAGAAAACCATATTTCATGCCCACTGGCATTTGGAAGGCTGTCCACCTATCTGTTGGGAAGTTTCTTGCAAAGAGTAGGAACAGAGAGTTAGAGGGTGGCCGAGCATTGGACTTCCCATCTGACGTGAAGCACTCAGCACCTCCAGATCCCCATCTGCAAGATAGATCATCAGAATGTAACAGACCATTTATTCTGATGACCTTGTTTTACTGATGTAGAAATCAGCCCCCAAGAGTGAAGCAATGTGCCCAAGGTCACAGAATGAGTTAACGTTGTTCTCAATCAGAGACCACACGCTAGGCAATCTCTTTCCTTCTTTTAAGTCAAGCATGAGTTTGTGACAAGAAAGAATTTGGATAATTGTAAATAACCAGGTGCTATTTGGTTACCTTGTGTGCTTCAGCCACACAATGAATTTAGTTTCCTGGAGTGACTTCTCTTTCAAGAAAACCTTAGCTGGATATTTTTTTTTTCCAAATTATCTGTTTCTTTAGCCTATGGGTTACCCTTGGCTTCCTTCTTTGTAAAACAAAGATAATAACATCAACTTCATGGAATTGCTGCTGCATTAAAATAAAACAGAATAATATTTGCTAAGGAGTAGAGTACAGAGTGCTGACACATGGTAGGGGCTCTAAAATATCATTTTCTCCTCCTATGACTCTCCTGAGCTGTGATCATCACACATCGGTCCCCAACAGTCAGGCATTCTTCATAGAACACAGAGAAATTTCATGCAACTGCTACCTTTCAGATATTGCTTTGTTTTTCCTTTCTTCTTAGTTACATTGTAGAAGGATTCCTACTAAAAATGCTTTGCCAGAGAATGAGAAAGAAACTTTAAAAATAACCATTTTGAGGTTTCCAGTTAAAGAAAGTAGATAGAGCACATACACCCACAAACACACACTATATATACACATTACTATTATCTCCCTCGCCAACCAGCTCCTCCCCTCAAAAAAATAATAAAAACACTAAGAGGACAGGTAAATTATTTTTAAAGGCATACATTTGTAAGAACAGAGAGGAGAGACTCACATAACAATTTTGGAAGCTGGAAAGCAGATGGCTGAGTTGTAGTAACTAACTTAACAGACCGACAGGAATAGATTTTTAAGCCGGAAGTGAGTGAATCCAAGAAGCCACATGACTTACCACAGAACTTTTGAAAGCCTCAGAAGTTGGCAGCATCAGATACCTCTGAGGATGGGAGAGAAGATGAGACAAAATGCAAAAGGAACAGGTTGAAACGTTACTGAGAAACAATCAGATCACTAGATCTCTCTCCCTTGCTTATACAGCATTCCACTCGCTTGGTTAAAAAAAAAGGGGGGGGAAGGTTTTTCCTAAAAAAAAGTAAAACAAAAAGTCTCTGGACAGGCAGATGCCAGGTACATTTGGGTATGAAGTTGGGGGTGCTGTGGTGAAATACAAGTTCAGATACTCAATGTTGAGTCATGTAGACCTCATGTCTCCCTACACAGTTTCAGAGTGCTGGTGGCCACTTACATCCTGGAGATCAGAAAAGTCCTCTTTAGAGAGCTGGACTCGTCCAAGAGAAAAGACCTTAAAGTACTGGCTTCAGAGTTTCTGAGGAAATCAACCAGCTAAGTCTCCCTACAGTGAAAAAATCAACGGACAGAATTGAAACGTCTAATCAGGTATCAGTGCCCATCCTTATAAATTGACAACCAGCTAAGTCACCTGACATAGATAAAAAGCATCCCAAAAGTCAGGGATGAGAGAGAGAAAGAAAAACAGAAAGAGAGAGAGAGAACTTGAAAAACAAATGAACCACACAGAAAGAACAGAACTTAACAACAATAAAATCTTTGTTATTTTCCAAGGGATAAGAGAATATATCAAATCTATAAGACAAGAACAGAATGCTATGAATCAGGAACTTCCAAAGAGCAATACAAAGGAGTCTTAGAATTATGAGAAATATGAATGCATATAGAGATATATGCAAAAACATGAGTGAAGAAATGAAAAACCAACAGAGGCCTTTCAAAATAAAACTCAGTAAATCTCATAGAAAGTAGAGCAGAATAATAGAGATTTAAAATGAATGAAACAAAATAGGGACTCATCCAAGAGACTTAATATCCACGTATTAGTAATTGCTGTCAGAAAAAGTAGAGAATATGAAGGTAAAGAATTCACCAGAGAAATAGCTTGTTTCCCAAGTCTGAAGCACTAAGTCTCTGTTTCAAAGGGCTTAGCATATCAGGGAAACAATCCTACATCAGGATCCACCATCAGAAAGTTTCAGAACATTGGAGGGGAAGAAAAACAAGGACAACAACAACATTCCGTGGGCTTCCAGACAAGGGGCCAGGCATTGCAGGGGAGGGCATAAGTGTTACATACAGGATCAAGAATCAATATAATACTGCGCATCTCAACAGCAACACAGGAAGCTAGAAAACAATGGAGAAAAGCATTAAAATGCTGGGGGAAATGATTTGCCCCCTAGACCCTCTGCACAATCCACTGATTTCATAAGAAGACACAATAAGGCTATTCTTAGGCAGGCAAGGCCTTAAAGTTTCTAATCAGGTATTCTTTCTCACAAACCACCTGGCAGATTTGCTTTGCTTTCTCTGAAAAAGGGCATTAAGCCAGGAAAGAGGAAACAATGGAATGATCACAAAAACGGTGACCTGATACAAGAGAGAGACGGAATGGATCCCTGGAGTGAAGGGAAATAGTGGGATTGTCGGAGCAGTAGGTCTGGGAGGAGCAGTCAAGAAGGGCTTACTTTCAGAAGATGACATTTTTACATGCCTAAGGCATTTGTGTATATTCAAAAGAGACTTACACAACTGGGGCAGAGTTTAGAGTTGAATTAATTGTATGTATCTAGAAAAAAAAGCAAATGAAATGAGAGAAAAACATTGACTTCATCTTTTGCAGGACAGCAAAAACAATCACATGACATATGGGTCAATTAAGAGTAGAACATGCGTAGTCACAATAATATGATACTGAATATTCAAGTAAACAATATTGCTAGATAAACATATGGGAGGATGGAGCAATAGGAAACCTGGGGGAGAGTAAGAGAGATGAAGATGGCTTAGTGGTGGGGTGGATAAAAGAAATCAAAATCTCATCTTCTACATTGGAAAGTCAATATGAAATGTTTAAGACAAAAAGATCTAAAAGGATAATCGTGTCATTGGAAAATATGGATGTAAACACCAAAGATTTGTCTAAAAAAATGTCCAAGCAGTTGGCTCTAGGAAAAAGGTAGTGTCTAGGGTAGAACCATGACTGCAATTTTTCTTAAGTCTTTATAATTATTTGATGCTTTTCAAACACATCCATGTTTACTTTTGATAAAAGAAAAATTAAATTTAAATTAGTGGCTTTGAAGCTTCCTCTGTAAGGCTTTTATCTCTATTAACTGAAAAGTGAAATATATTATCTTTTTTAAAGTGTCTAGTGTCTATTTTAACCAAGAACAGACCATTTCCAGGTCATCGCCAAGTTTGATGCACTGTTTCATCTGTTTCTTCCAGGACGCGTAAAATGTATATTATCAATACTAAAATTAGGAAATGCTCATCAATGTGACGGCCTAGAATCGTTTTACTTGAGTTGTCCACCTGTCTGTACCATGTTGAAAGCACCACGACGGAACCGTTCCTGGAGGGCAGGTCACTGCCCTGAACTCACCACTAGAGGGAAATGTTGGTCTTTTTACTACGTACTCAGTCCAACAAGGAACTGCTTCTTTAGGCAAAGGGTAAGAATGATAAAACCATGGCCTGTGTCACCCCTCCCCCCACCTCCTCCGCTTCCTGGAGTGTAAAATACTCGAGTTTGAGGGGACCTTGGTGTCCATCTAGGTCAAGTCTCTGACCTCTCCTTTTCTTTTTTTTTTCTATGCTTATAGAAATCAAGGCCCAGAGAGAACAGTGCTAAGGACAAGAGAAAGTCAGTACTAAAGCCAGTTTCCTGATCTACCTAAACTGGGCATATCTGGAATTAAAAGGGAGAGTGGTTCCTAAGAAGTATCTTTTTAGTGCGATATCCCCGATCTGGGGAACACTCGTTGAATGTTTGCTATGCGCCAGGCATGGCTCGTCTACCTTGTGCCTGAGCTTGACATTCTTCTTTATTTTTGTCCTGATTGAGTTTTGTGAAGTAGGAACAATCATTATCTCCTTTCTAGAGATGAAGAAATGAAGGCACAGCAGAGTTAAGCTACCTATCCAAAATCACACAGGGAGTGATTCACAGAGCAGGCATTCAAACCCAGACTGCAGAGCTCTGGAATTCATGACCATGACCGCCATGCTTACCGACTACCTATGGAAGAAGAGGAATCTATCTGTTACCATGGAGCAAGCTACCTCTTCTCTCTGGGGAAGTGATCGCACTTCGCTTTTTTGCTTACGTGGGGTGGTTTGTCCCGATGGCCACTGACATCCTTCAAGATTACAGCCCTGTAGGCAGAGCTGCTTTCAGTGTCTGATTTCCTTCTGTTCCCGTGTCCATCACGGTGCCACCTAGCTCAGAGGACTGGCTCATTAAATGACAGGAGAGTGAATAAATATAATGCTAATTACTTCAGAAAACATACTCACATCGCATCTTACAGTCCATGCGGTTTAAGAAAACACTTAAGGAAACAAAAGCAATCCTTGTACACTTGGTCTCTCTTAAGACTGTGGAATCGATCCAACCAAACGTCTAATTCTTCCTGACCTCCCCAACCCAACACAGTTTGCAATGGTACTTTTCAGTCCATAAAACACGGCCGTGTCCCCGCGTCCATGGGCAGGCTCCTGGGTCCACTGCATCGTATCTTTCATGAGCTGATGTGTCACTGCTTTACGAAACACCTGGAGTCTGTATCGTTTATTGCTCGGAGCCCAGCCAAGTTCTCATCCCGCCCTTTCACAGAACTTGGAGCTGCTTTAGCTCACCATTGCTCTGAACACTGGGACTAAGGAGTGTGGGGGTACAGGCTCCCATGCAAAGATGAAAATCATGTTCAAGGAGGAGGACTTCCTAATGCAGTTTACAGCTAGGAAAATTTTCTCCCAAAGACTGCTCGTCTCTGCACAGAAGGAAAGCACGTTCCACGAAGAGTCCCTACAGATTTTCAAACTCCCTGCTGAAGGATCTGAAGTCATTCCATGCAATTCTGGAAGGGTTAAAATGCCCCTGCCTTGCCTCCCCTCCCCAATCTTTAGTCCATCTTCAACATATTTTTTCTTTTTTAATTTATTTTTATTTTTAATGTTTATTTACTTAGAGAGAGAGAGAGAAAGAGAGAGAGAGAGATGCAGAATCTGAGGCAGGCTCCAGGCTCTGAACTGTCAGCACAGAGCCCAATGCGGGGCTCTAACCCATGGACTGTGAGATCATGACCTGAGCCAAAGTCGGACACTTAACCGACTGAGCCACCCAGGCGCCCCTACATATTTTTTTCTTAACGTTGAGTTTATTTTAGTACACAGTGCTGTGAATTGTAATCTCTGTATAGATTCTTATAACCACTAACACCATCATGAGATAGAACAGTTCTGTTACAACCCTCTGAAACCGAGATTTCTTTATAGCTACACCCTCTTCTGTCCCTGGCCCTTGCAAACATCAATATATTCTCCATCACTGTAATTTTGTCATTTATGAACATCATATAAACGCAACCATGGCACGTGTAAACACTGAGGCTAGCTTCTTCTACTCACCATGAGGCTTTCGAAATTAATTCAAATTGTTTTATATATCTATGGTTCACTCTTTTTTACTGCTGAAAACTATCTCATTGTATGAATGTACCACAGTTAGTTTTTCTGTTTGATTGTTTGCTTTTTATAATTCAGCCACTGAAAGATATTTGAGTTTCCGGTTTGGGGCAATTATAAATAGGGCTGCTATCAACATTCATATGTAGATATTTTGTGTGAACGCAAGGTTCCATGAGTCTAGGATCAATGTCTAGAAATAGGATTCCTGTGTCGTATGATAAGTGTATTTTTAACTTTGTTTTTAACTTTCTAACAAACTGCCCACATTTTTTTCTACATTGAGTAGCCCTACCATATTGCCTCCTCACCAGTAATGTACAAGCATTCTAGGTGCTCTGCATCCTGTCCAGAGCTTCATGTTGTCAGTATGTTTTGTGTATTCTAATAGTTATCTACTGTTTTCTAATGTAACATTGAGCATCTTGTAATGTGCTTATTTGTCCTCTGTATACATTTGATTAAATGTCTGTGCAGAGGCTTTGCCCATTTTTTTAAATGGGTTTTTGCTTTCTCATTGTTGACTTTTTTTGAGAATTTTAAATATATTCTGTGTACAAGTCATTTGCCAGATATGTGATTTTTAAATGTTTGCCCCTGGTCTGTGACTTGTCTCTTCTTTGTCTTAATAGGACCTTTCAAAGAGTAATTTAATTTTTCTATAAAGCTCAATTTATCATTTTTGAAAAATGATAGGCTTTCAGGACAATATCTAGTAACTTCTTGCTTAATCATAGGTCACACAACTTTTCAAAAGTTTATTGCTTAATATTTTACATTTAGGTCTGTGATCAAGTTGGGGTTAATAGTTGAAAGTATGAGATTTAGGTGGATGTTCAATATCTTGCATGTGGGTATTCATTTTTTCCAAACCCATTTATTGAAAGAACTATCCTTTGCATCTTTGTCAAAAATCAATTGACTACAGGGGCACCTGGGTGGCTCAGTCGGTTAAGCCTCCAGCTTCGGCTCAGGACAGATCTCACATTTGTGGGTTCAAGCCCCGCATCAGGCTCTGTGCTGACAGCTAGCTCAGAGCCTGGAGCCTGCTTCTGGTTCTGTCTCCTTCTCTCTCTGCCCCTCCCCCTCTCATGCTCTGTCTCTCTCTGTCTCAAAAATAAATAAAAAACATCAAAAAAATTAAAAAAAATCAATTGACTACATACATTTCAGTCTATATACAGAGTCTCTTCTGTTCCATTAATTTATGTACCAATCACTTCAATACCATGATGTATCTATGTTCAGCGTAGCTTAATAGTAAGTCTTAAAATCAAGTAATGTAAGTACTCCAAATTTATTCTACCATTTGACAATTCTAGGTCATTTGCCTTTTTTAATAGTTGTAGAAATATTAAGTATGATGTTAGCTCTAAGTTTTTTTGTAGATGTTCTTTACAAGCTTAAGGAAGTTCCCTTCTATTCTTAGTTGGCTACAATTTTTATTATGAATGATGTTGTATTTTGTCAAATGTTTCTTCTGTATCTATTGATATGATCATGCTTTTTGTTTTTCTTTTAAGTTGTTAATATACTGAATTGCATTGACAGATTTCCAAATATTGAATGAGTCTTGCATTTTCTGGAAAGATTCCATTTGATCATCATGTATTACAGAGATTGGCTAATGTTTTATTGATTTTTGTGTATATGTAGTAGTTAGTTTGTTGTTTCCCTTTTTGTACTATGTTTTTCTGGTTTTGATATTTACCTTATAAAATGAAAACTATTCACTCCTCTATTTTCTAGAAGAGATTGTTTTGAATTATTTTAATTCTTCCTTATGTATTTGGTAGAATTCAACAGTGTTTCTCTCTGGACCTGAAAATTTCTTTCTTGAAAAGTTTTTTATGAATAAATTCAGTTTATTAATAATTATGGTGGGTGCCTGGGTGGCTCAGTTGGTTAAGCATCTGACTTTGGCTCAGGTCATGATCTCACAGTCTGTGGGTTTGAGCCCCGCATCAGGCTCTGTGCTGACAGTTCATAGCCTGGAGTCTGCTTTGGATTCTGTGTGTCCCTCTCTCTCTGTCCCTCCCCCATTCAATCTGTCTCTCAAAAATAGAATACATAAAAAAATTAAAAAAATTTTTTAATTAAAAAAAAATTATGGCTACGTTTGATGTATCTGTGTCATCTTGGTGAGGTTTGGTAGTTCTAGTTTCTGAAGAATTGGTAAATTTTATCCAGTTTAAGTTATAGAATTTATGTTCACAGAGTTATTCATGGAATCCTTGATTTTTCTCTTAATATTTAGGAGTTTTTTAAATGATATTTCATATTTCATTCTTGATTGGTGCATTTTGTCTTATTTCTTTTGTTTTTCCTTTTTTAGTATTAATAGAGATATATCAACTCTATTGATCTTTTAAGGTACTTTTTGTTTGATTTGATCTACTGTTCTGTTTAAATTTCATTGATTTCTGCCTTTATCTTTATCCTTTTCTTCTTTCTACTTGTTTGGCTACATTTTGTTTTTCTTTTTCTAGTTTCTTAAGGTGTGAATCTAGTTTATTATTTTGAGAGCTTTCTTTTTAAATATAAGTACTTAATACCATGATTTTTTTTCTCAATAAACTACTTTTTAAATTTTTTAAGTTTATTTTTTAATGTTTTATTTATTTATTTATTTATTTATTTATTTATTTATTTGAGAGAGAGAGACACACACACACACACAGTGTGAGCAGGGAGGATCAGAGAGAGAGGGAGATACAGAATCTGAAGACAAGTCTCCAGGCTCTGAGCTACCTGTCAGCACAGAGCCCGACGTGAGGCTCGAACCCACCACCGTGAGATCATGATCTGAGCCGAAGCCACTCAACCGACTGAGCCACCCAGGTGCCCCTCTCAATGAACTACTTTAACTGCATCCCACAAATTTTGATATATTTTCTTTTCCTTTTTTGCTTAGTTTGAAATAGTCTCTTCATTCCCTTGAAACTTTTGTTTGACCATGGATTATTTAGAAGTACATTATTTAATTTTCAAGTGTTTGGATATTCTCCTGTGATCTTTGCTATTAATTTTAGTATAACATTCTGGCAAAAGAATAAATTCTGTATTATTTCAATTATCTTGAATTTTTCACTCTTTTTTATAACCCAGAATTTGTTCTATCTTGGGGAATATTCTGTGTCCACTTAAAAATAATATGTATTCTTTTGTTATTGGTTGGAGTTTTCATAAATGTAAAAAAAAACCCGGTTGATTGATGCTATTATTCAGTTCTTCTATATCCTCATGGACTTATTTTATTGATTTTATTAATTGGATTAATTACCCAGAGCAACACTTGAATTACTGACAACAGAGTTTATGCATCTAATATTATCATGGATTTGTAGATCACTCCTTTCAGTTCTGTAAAAATGTTTCATATGTTTTGAAGTTGTATTGTGATTAGTTATTTTACACATTCATTTATACTTTTTAATTTTTTCATGATTTTTTTCTGGTGAATTGACTTCATTATCATTATTCCATGTCATACTTTATCCCTGGTAACATTCTTTGTTCCAAAATCTACTTTGACTGATATTAACATAGCTAGATATTAACTCTAGCTTTCTTTTGATTAATGTTCACATATATATTTTTCCCATCCTTCCACTTTTATTCTAACTTTATATTATATTTGAAATGAGTTTCCTATAGACAGATTATAGTTGTATTGTCTGAACTTTTTTCTTTAGAGATTATTTTAAAGCAAGTCTGTTGAGAACAAATTGTTAGTTCCTCTTTATCAGAGAATGACTTTATTTGCAATTATTCCTACAGGAACTTTTCACTTGATAGAGAATTATGGTTCGACTATTCTTTTCTTCCAGTCCTTTAGAGGGGTTACACCTCTTCCTGGCCTCCATGCTTTCCAATGAGAACGTTCTAGCCATCAGAATAATTGTTTCCCTAAGTAATGCATCATTTTCCTCTGTCTTCAAGATGATTTCTTTGTTTTTAGTTTCCACAAGTTTGGTTAGAGTGTGTCTGGGTGTGCATTTCCTCTTTTGTTTGTTTATTTCCTTTTTGGGGGTTGCTCAATTATTTTAGCTTATAAGCTTATGGGTTTTGCCAAATTTGGGAGGTTTTTTTTTTTTTACCATTATTCAATATTTTTTTCTACATACTATTTTTCATCTCTTTCTGAACTTTCATGTCATAAATGCCAAATATGTTTGCCACAGGTCCCTTTTCATTCTTCCTCTCAATCTTTCTTCTGTGTGTTCTTCAGATTGAATAACTTCTATTGATCTCTTTCAGGTATATCGACTCTTCTTTCTAACATCTCTATTCTGCTATTGAGTCCATTCTATACTTTCACTTTAGTTGCATTTTTGTTTTAAATTTCTACTTGGCTCTTCCCTATACCTTCTTTTTTTTTTTTTCTTTCCTGAGACTGTCTTCTTTTAGTTAATTTATTTTTGAGAGAGCGTACAAGTGGGGAAGGAACAAAGAGAGAAGGGGACAGAGAATCCAAAGTGGGCTTTATACTGACAACAATGAGCCCAAAGGAGGGCTCAAACTCACAAATTGTGAAGTCGTGACCTGAGCCGAAGTCAGACACTCAATTGACTGAACCACCCAAGCACCCCTCTTTGCTGAGACTTCCTATTTTCTCATTTGTTTCAAGAGCCTTCACCATAGCTTCTTGAGGCGTTTCCAAATTAGCTGCTTTTAATTCAATATGCACTCTAGGGTCTATTGATTGTCAGTTTCCCCGTGAGGTGATATTTTTCTGCTTTTTTATATATTAGGTAATTATTTTATTGTATTCTGGATATATTGAATATTGTGTTATGAGATTACAGGGCTCATTTAAATCATATGAACATTTTTAATTTTTTTTTCAGTGTATCTATGCATGTACAGCTTGAGGTGTGTCCAGGAGCTCACAAACAAGTTTTAGGGTCATTATCTGGAACAGTTCCCTCTCTTAATTCTCCTCATAGTTTATTCATTTTCTAGAACTCCCATTTTTAGTCCTCGACCCTGAAAGCTGAGGCTTTATTTGTTTTACTCTCCCGTGTTCTCTTGTGACAGCACGTATGTGTGAGGTCACATTGTGGAGGACACCAAGAGAAAAAATATAACTGGAGTTTTCTCCTCCCTCTTAAAACAACAGCTTCTCTGATCAGAGAGGAAGTCTTGACTACCTCAGAATGCTAGACGTTTGTGAAGCTGTAGGCTGCAGTATGAGAGAATTGATTTTTTTTTTTAAGTGGAATGTTTATTCCCTCTAGTGGGGTGTTTATTCCTCTCTGGCAATTAGGAAATTAATTCTTATCACTGGAGCCTGAACTAGAGTGCTTCTCCTGGGGCTCCTTCACCACTGAAGAGGCCCACACCGGTCTCACTTTCAGGTTCTGGGCTATGTTGCATCCAGGCTCAGGGCTACTAGATTAAAAAAAGAAAGAAAAACTCATTGATAGTTCAGTGGTAGTTTGGATTCCAGTCCTCTTCTTCAACCCCTCTGCTACTATTATTTTTTTAGAATCTGAACCTTTTCACACATTCTGTCCAAGTTTAATTGCCCAGTCTGTGGGGCAGCAAATGTGAAGTGGGCTTACTCCATCTCACCCATATCCAAAACTCCTGCATTATTCTAATTTAAAAAATACGTCCTTTAAGGCCTTCCAGAATGTCTTTCTATGTCTGGCGTTTGCCTAATTCCTTAGCTCCTATCCTTACCAAACTCTAATAAGATCAACCTTCTTGCTGTTTTCCACATCACTGCTGTGATGCACAAATCCAGAGTTACAAAGACTAAAATGTTAATAAGACTTACTGGAAGTGGCACACAGAGGCCATCTAATTTCATTACTTTCTGATGCCCTTCCTCCCTCACCCATGTTTTCCTGGTTAGCTTTAGGATTCAGATCAAGTTTTGGCTTGAGGTTGAGTTACCTGTTCATCTCTTGTTTAAATTGTTAGTATTCTTGACTGACTGCTGAAGAATCCTTATCTGACCAGCTGTGACTTCTTTAAGGACTGTATCTTTTTCGTCTGTGAATCTTCAATGTCTGGAAGAAAGTGAATGTTTCGTAAATGGTGCTTGAATTCCGGAGGAAAGAAAGGAATTAAAATTTATTGAGGGCTCACTTTATAAATATTTTTCTTATGTAATCTGCACAAGCTTAAAAGAACATAATTGTTTTAGACATGTTTTGCAAGTGACTGTCCTTCACACTTCCTGTCCATAAACCTTGCTAAAGGTGAATTGCTGTCACCCACAGTCTCTGCTGTCACAAACAATTGGATCAGGGTGGGCATTTGCTTAAGTTCAGCTTCCCCAAAGACTGACTAACGTCTTATGGCTGGAAAGAAAAATATGAGCTCAGCCAATCGTCACAAGCTTTAAGGAACTTTAGAATTAGAAAACTGAGAGAATGTAGCCAGCTGGAGCCCGAAAGCCACAAACAATTGGGACCATGGTGACAAAGACCAACCTGATACAAATAAAAGAAAATTTAGTTTATAGGGAGAAAATAGCAAATGCATGCTTTGGGACTTGGAAGAAAGTGCATGGAGAGAGAGAGAAAGATAAAGAGAGAGGAGAGATAGAGAGAGAAAGAGATTATTTCCTGCTTGCCATATATAGCTTCCAACAACTGACTATACACCAAAATTCTTAAATTTAAATTCTCTTGGGACTCACAATGTACTTTTTAAAAAGAGCTTTCTTGAACTTCCTTGAGCTCATCTCTAATGCTCACAATCCCCTGGTCAAAGCAGACATAGTAACCCAATCTCCCTGCATCTTTTGAATCTATTTCTGTTTCTCCTTATTCCATCTCTAACCAATAACCAGTGGGTGAAAGGGTGGGACAGTCAAGATCCCTGAGCCCATATCGGGGCAAATCTGAAGTGTAGCCTCCACTCCAGAATCACCCATCAGGATCATTCTACACTAAAATGGGAATTTTGCCCAAGATCGATTAGCTTCCCTTCTTTTTCTAACAAAACCTAGGTTTCTTCTGATTATTTTATCCTCCTCTTTGTAGCCATGCCCTTCAGAGAAGATTAGTCATATTCCCCAGCCCCAAATTTTATTTGGTTTAAGCAAAACATTATAGATCCCTCCCTTTGCCAATGATGGATTATGGAGGGAGGAGGGTTCACTTCTGGCCAATAAGATGGCGGAGGGAGTCAGCTGAGGGACTTCTGGGAAAAAGGTTTTCTTTAAAACTAAGAGAGACCCTAGAAAGGTCAGAATACTGACCATACACGGAGGTGTAACAATGCTGCACTTCCTCCACTTCTTCCACTAGACCTTGTTGTTTCTGCGTATGGTGCTTACAAATGTGATAGTTGTCTTAAGATCATGCCAGGGACTTAAAGAACACGCTGAGGGTGTCAAAATAGAAAAGAGGAAGTTGATGATCTTGATGCTGTTTGCTGGCTCCATTTTACCAAGTTGGAGTTGTGCTACAGCATTCTGCCTCCATATTATTTAAGCCAGCTGAAAAGCAGTTTCCTATTACTGTGGACAAATTATCCCACTTAAAACACTAGTCTACAGATAAAAATGATTGATAGAAACAGTATGCTGACCTTTCTAGTATTTCCAGTTCTAACCAAGACTCAAACCCAAATCCGTTTAGCTCAACCCAGGCGAGGAATGTTAAGCACCCCTTATTTATAGTGGTCTATTATTTTACTGTGTTGACATTTATTTTTCCATAACCACACAGATCCTTCATTAAAAAAAATAATAATAACAATAATGCCTGTCAGTAGCAGCTGATTAGTGGAAGGTACATTCCAAACTGTCCAGCATGGTACTGGATCCCCCTGATAGATCACCCAGAGATTGACCTTGATTCTCAGCTCTTCTCACTCCTTCTCAACCAGGGGGCGGTAGGTAATGTTGTTCCAACCCAATCTCCCCTCCTCTTTTGAATCCATTTCTGTGTTTCTCCATATTCCATCTCTAACTAATAACCAGTGGGTGAAAGGGTGGGACAGCCAGGATCCCTGATCTATTGGGGCAAATCTGAGGTATAACCTCCACTCCAAAATCACCCATCAGGATCATCCTAACAGGAGAAACCTAATGGGGGACCAGGAGGAGGGGAAGGGGGAAAGAGAATTGGGGAGAGACAGGGACACAAAACCTGAGAGACTCTTGAATTCTGAAAAGGAACCAAGGGTTGAAGGGGGAGGGAGAGGGAGAAGGAAGGTGGTGGTAATGGAGGAGGGCACTTGTGGGGAAGAGCACTGGATGTTCTATGGAAACCAATTTGACAATAAACTACTTAAATTTTTTTTTTAATTAAAAAAAGGATCATCCTATGCTAAGTGGAAATTTTACCCAAGATTTCATCTTTACTTAGCTTTCTTTCCTTCCGGTCTTCTTTCTCCTTTAAAAAAAATTACTTATACACAATTTCTCATATCAGAGTCTGTTTTTAGGGAACACACAGACATACTGTATGTTCCAGTCACTCCGGACTAATTATATTGCTCGGGCATCCTTGTGTTTCTTTGCCTGTGCTCATGATAGTTCCCCCATCTGGGAAGGCACTCCCACTCATGTCTGTGTAGCCCTACTGTGGAATTACACAGTGCTCAAGAATGCAGCCTTTGTACCCAGGCAGTGTTGGATTCAAATCATATAGCTCCTCCACTTAGAGTCTGTGTTTGACTTTGGGCAACATGGCTAAGCCCTTGGCACCTCACTTTGTGCAACATGGATAATACTTGCCTCTCAATGTTGTTTGAGAATTCAGGGAGATACAGAATATAAATGTAAAATTCTCAACAAAATGTAGCTCTTCTATATCACCCTTCCTCTTTGTTGGATCTCATCCTCTTCCTCTTATACTACTAATAATATTGTTATCAGTATTATTATTTAAATTATTTACTTTCTCTGCCCAAATTTTAATCCTCTCTGATGTCTTTTTTATTTGTTTCTACACATACAGAGACAATTACTGACCATGCTCTATGCTTTTGTCCATAGTCCTAGTAAATAACGTATACATACATTCATTAATTTTTTTCAACAGAATTTATGGCTATAAGACCACCTTGCCCTTACTTATATAGCCTATCTTTTCTCCCATTGTACATACCAGCTTCTTCTTTCTAAGTCCACACCTTCCACCCTGTTGCCCAAGCAAAGATTTTGTACTTGAAAATTTCCTTCCTACAATATGTTTCTCTCTCTTTATCAGGTAAGTTCCATCAGATGATATGCATGATCTATCACATCCTACCTTAAACTAACCCTCCCTCAGCATCATATTCCTCTGTAGCTTTGACTCTATCTTTCTTCTCTCCTGAGCAAGACTCTTCAAAAAGTTGGTCTTCCCTAATGTTTCAGTATCATTTCTGCCTCTTCGCAGAGATGACTTTTATGAAGAACAATGACTTCTGTGTTCTGCTATCAGAGCTAACCATTATTTCACTCCTCCTGTTTTATAGAGAAAGTTTCTTCCCTTTCCTTCCACCTTATGACATTGACCTGGTGCTTCACCCACCTAACTGGCCACACCATCTTCATTTATTCCTTGCTGGTTTCTCCTTCTCTTTAGCATTTTCTTTAAAAGTGGGAGTGCCTCTGGCCTCAGATCCTAAGCTCCCTTCTCTTCTACGTCCACATAATCTTCCAAGGCAACTGTAATAGTCACATAAATGTGGATATCCTCTGGAGACATGTCCCGCATACTGTAACAATGTGTGTCCTTGCATGAAAACCAGAAACAAAAATGTTAGCTGGAAGCTATTACTTATTATTTTAAATAGAAAAATAATTACAATGTGTTACGTGCCAATCTCAAACCCACAACCAATTTTCTAAAACACAATAAAATGATTATATGCAAGTAATAAACTATTATGTTAAAATAAAAAGTACTCAATACAGGTTCTCCTGATCAGCAAACCATTAAAGTGATGTTAGCAGGTACCTACTTTGTCTTCAGTAGTATAAATGCTCCAACATCTAACACATTATCTGAATACTGCACCCATTTGTTAACATTCAAAATTTTTTAAAATATTTGTCTGGGGGCACCTGGGTGGCTCAGGCGGTTAAGTGTGAGACTTTGGCTCAGGTCATGATCTCACAGTTTGTGGGTTAGAGCCCCTCATACGGCTCTGTGCTGATGGCTCAGAGCCTGAAGCCTGCTTTGGGTTCTGTATCTCCCTTTCTCTTGCATGTGTGCACCTCCCCCACTCTCACTCTCTCTCTCTCTCAAAAATAAACATTAAAAAATTATAAAAAATAAAAATATTTGTCTCTGTGTATCTTCCTCCCAGCAGTGTCCCTGTACTTCCTACGTCATCCTACCTTTGACTCAAATATCCAACCCCTTACGCTCTTGTCTTCACTTCTCCCTCCTCTCAAAATAAATAGATAAACTTAAAAAAATAGAAAAGTTATTAGAAAGTTAAAAAGTTATGATAAAGAACAATATTATAAGATAACACAACATTAAAGATGTAAAATGCCTTAGAATAACTCTAACAAAATTGTGTCTAAGACCTTTATGAGAATATTGTTAAATTTATGCAAATAAAAAATACAACTTCAATGGAGAAAGACAGCATGACCATGAGTTAAAAGATTAAATGTCATGAAGGCATGAGCTCTCCTTACATGAAGGTATATTTTAAGTACAACTATGATAAAAATATCAAAAGAAATTTTAAGAAAACTTTAAAAATTGATCTTAAAATTAACAGGGAAAGTTATAACCAACATAACCAAGGATATTTTCAAAATGAAGAAGGAGGGGGCCTTGGTAACCAGATATCTATATTTTCATGAAGGGGTAGCTGTTAAAACATGAGGTAAGAATGAATGGCTAAATAGGTCAGTATCTCATGGCCCAGTAAGAGGCCTGTATGCACGGTGTATGTGTGGCTACGTGTAAGACAGGTAGCTTAACGTTGATATGTAACAGATAATTGAACATATTTTTTGTTTACTTGTCAAGTAATGGATTAAGTGAATAAATGAAAGAAGCAGATTACAGTTCTGTTCATTTTGGCTATTCTAGACCACTCCCTAAAATCGGGGCTCAAGAATGGCTATCCATCTCTAAAATTCCTTATCTATGTTTGCACTCTTAGGTTTAACAGGAGAAACTTAACAGGGGACCGTAGGGAGGGGAAGGGGGAAAGAGAGTTGGGGAGAGAAAGGGATGCAAATCATGAAAGACTATTATATACAGAAAAGGAACTGAGGGCTGAAAGGGGAGGGTAAGGTGGAGCAGAGCACTTTTGGGGAAGAGCACTGGGTGTTATATGGAAACCAATTTGACAATAAACGATTAAAATATAATAAATAAAATAAAATAAAATATGTAAAAAAATTCCTTCTCTAGTAGAAAGGGGACAAAAAATAATCTAGAGGAGAGTAGAGCAAGTAGAAATCATAAAGAGCAAAGACTAAGTGCGTATTTTTAGATTTGAGGGCAATGTGAGCTGTTTTGCAAACCTGCCAGGCAAATGTGCACCGACTCAAAGCGGAGCGTACTTTCATGGACACAACTGGATGGCGGTCAGTTTTGTCACAATTGGTCCAGAGTGTACTTTGTCGTATAACTGAAGGCTACTTGGAGTTAGGTGAACAATGAGAGTTTACAGTCAGACAGAGCCAAGTTCAAATCACTCTGATGATGACCAGTCACTAAAGCTCTCTGGGACCTGATATTTTTGTCATTAAATTCAGCATGATAAGAGGCAGCGGAGCACAGCAGTAAGAAGTGTGGTTTCTAGATGCTATGGGCTCTATTCAAATCTATTTTGTAGCTGTGTGAACTTGAGTGACTTGTTTAACCTCTCTGAGCCTCAGTTTCGTCATCCATAAAGTGGAGAAATAAAAGTACCAACCCCATGGGGTGCCAGGGTGGCTCAGTCGGTTAATCAAGCGTTTGACTTTGGCTCAGGTCACAATTTCATGGTTCGTGAATTCGAGCCCCACGACAGGCTCTGTGCTGACAGCTCAGAGCCTGGAGCATGTCTTCAGATTCCGTGTCTCCCTCTCTCTCTGGCCCTCCCCTGTTTGTACTGTCTTTCAAAAATAAGTAAATAAATGACATTTAAAAAAAAGAGTACCCACTCCGTAGGGTGTTTGGAAAGATTAAATGACTTAATATAGCTAAAGCACACAGAAGAATGCCTATTCTATAGTAAGCCCTGAGGCTGGTAATAGAACTGTAGTAGAACTTACTTCCAAGAGTTATGATGAGGGATAAATAAAATGACATATATCAAGTTTTGGACACAGTGCCTAAAACATCCAAAGCGCCCTATAAATGTTATTTCCCATCTTCCCCTTACACTGTCTTCAAAAGGAACAAATGCTGCCTCAGAGGTGGTGAGTTCCCCATCAGCAGAAGTGTCCAAGCAGAAGTTGGTTAACCACATCTCCAGAATGTTACAGTGAAGCATTTGAAAGTAGGCACAGACTAGGATTAGGCGATCCCTGAGCTCTCTTTCAAATTAAAGATTCCGTGATTAAGTCGGAAACTTTGGAAAGTCTGTCAAAGGGGAATTGTGGGTAACCAAAACTTTCCTGAAATTTCCAGCTCATTTTCCAGGATAAATGCAGCCCCCACCTCCCCAACACAGCACATCAAATATTACCACGCACACGCACACACACGCATGTACACAGAGGCATCATTCATACGTTGTAACATAAATCTTTTCACCACAATGACCACGGTTGTCAGTGAAAGAAATACTCTTGTTCAGTCCAATGCACTTGGGTAGCCCAAATAAACAATAGTATAATACCCAGCATTTATTCAGCACCCTTTGGGGCAAGGGCTCACACTTTATACATATTTCTCGTTTATCATGGCCGCATTCCTGGGAGACAGCCTGCCCCTCAGAGAGGCAATGGTATTGGGCTTTTTTGATTTCAAGCCTGGCTGATGGGGAGCGCTGCTGCTGTCTGCATGTTAGAACGTGTAGTACTTAAACGTCCTTCAGCCTTTTTGGGTCTGACTAAGTGGTCCTTCATGACAGACTTCTGGTGCCCCATTGGGACCCACAGCGCCTCTGGCCTCAGAAGTTTCTGATCACCACCACCACGTGGGGGTTTCTCCCTTTGTGCATTAAGAACAGTATGTTTCAGCCCACAGCGCCCCCTGGAGGGCCCCGCAGCACTTGCATCCAGTCTGGGAGCAAACGCCGGAGCTTTAGAGGTTGAAATGAATCTCAACCCATGGCACTTACCAGCTCTGTGACCTTGGGCAAATTACCTAATCTCTCTTAGACATCTAAGCTAGGCAACAGGCCCCATAAGACATAATTTGCTATACTGTTATGACACTAATGTGAAACAAAACTGGTAAAATCCCTGCCATGTGGTAGAAGCTGAATAAAAGTATCTATTATTTTACAGGTGTCATTTTGCCTCCAGATTACCAATCTTACTGTTTCTGTACATCTAGTGTTGTGAACTTGTGAACTGAATTGTATCCCTCTGCTTTCTCCCAACCACCAAAATTCATGTGTTGAAGTCCTAACCCCAGTGCCTCAGAGTGTGACTGCATTTGGAGATGGAGTCTTTAAGGAGGTAAAGTTAAGGAGTGCCTGTGTGGCTCGTTTAGTTGAGTGTCCAACTCTTGATTTTGGCTCAAGTCATGGTCTCAGGGTCATGGAATGAAGCCGCAGGTTGGACTCTGCGCTGAGTGTGCAGCCTGCTTAAGATTCTCTCTGACACTCCCCTGCTTTTGCTCTGTGAAGAGGTGAAGTTAAAATGAGGTGATTAGGACAGGCTCTAATCCCATATGGCTGGAGTCCTTAGAAAGAGAGGACATTAGAGCAGAGACACAGAGGAAAGGCCACCTGAAGACACAGGGACACGATAGCTATCTACTAACGGCCTCCAAAGAAACTAACCCCACCCACACCTTGATCTCAGACTCACAGATGTGTGAGACAATAGATTTCTGCTGTGTAAGTGACCTGGTTTGTGGCGCTTTGACATGGATTTGCTAGCAGTCTAAAACCTCAGTTTGAGTCTACAACCATAAGCCCCAAACCTCAGGTCATGAGGTCCTTTGAAAGACAAAGGTTTGGGAGAAACAACTATGTCTCAGAAGACTGCTTAAGCAAGCAGAAGCTGTGATTTACACAGGAAGACCGTTGGATAAGCCCCTTGGTGAGCAAGCCAAATCAAAGCCATTTTCTCCATTGGCAGATGAATCAGAAAGATTACTAGCTTTGGGTCAGAGGTCAGAGAGAAAACCCCACTTCCACGAGCTTTCAGCTGGAGGAACTTTGATAATCATTTATTTCCACAGGCTCTGATTTTACTACAGTCAATTTTCCTGTCTTCCAAACCAGAACATCCTTAAGAGTTAGTAATCTTTGAACATTCAGGCATAGCCCAGTTAAACCAGTTGATACTGGACAAATTGTAACATGTAGAACTCAAAGATTCTCTTTGGAGCTATTCTCAAATCTTCATTTCACATCAAGCAAAAAGGTAAATCCACCTTTCAATGAATATTGTTATTAATACAGAAGAGACAAGATGTAGCGAAATCATGGCAAAGGGAGCATTTGTATCTGCATCTTCTACATAAATGCCTTACACAAGAGTAGACAATAAATAATGTTTTCATAAATGGCCAGATCTCATTGTATGTGTTTTATAAACTTAGTATAAAATAAATGTTGAACTGAATGATGTACAAAGTTCTTGAGCTATATATATTCAGGGGAAAAAATATCTCTGGATGGGGCACCTGGTGGCTCAGTTGAATGACCAACACTTGATTTCAACTTGGGCTATGAGCTCAGAGTCACTGGATCTAACCCTGTGTCGGGTTCTACCCTGAGCATGGAGACTGCTAGAGATTCTCTCTCTCTCTCTCTCTCTCTCTGCTCTTCTTCCCTATTTATGTTATCTCACTCTTTAAAATTAAAAAAGAAATCTGGAGAAACAATGATGTTTTTGAGAATTAATAGTTGACCTCACTAAATAGAGCACAAAAGCCATTCCCTGAGGTCATTCATCTAAGGCAAGAGATGCTAAAAAGTCTCAAATTTTGTTCCTACCCTACTTTGCTTTAATAAATCTCCTCCCCTTGAACTTAGGAAATAAATGGGAGTTACTATGCTTTTCCTAAGACAACACTCTGACATTTTATGTGTTGCTTTTTTAAGTGTTGCTAAGAATAAGACCATCCCCTATCAAAATAATCGGCTGCCTTGTGAGTGTTAAAAATTAATTAATGTGTTTTAAGTGCTATAGGTTTCTAAGAGAAAATTCTCATAAGAATTTTGGGTTGTTATCATGTTTATGTTTCAATAAAAATTGTCAGAAACAAAAAAAGTGTCTTTGGAGGACAACTTTATACCTCTGGGACTTCATCACGAAAGCAGAGTGAGTCCTATCTCACATTTCCCCATGTATGTTGAAGGATCTCATAGAACAGATTCATCTAGTGGAAAGGCCCTGAGTTTGGCACTCAGGGGGTTCTGAATCCACATCCCAGGGTGGTTACTTGCTAATTTTGGCATCTAAAGAAACTCTCAGCCTCAGTTTCCATTCCCATTCTTACTTGGTAAGATGGAAATAGCAATAAAGCCAACCTTACATGACCACTGCAAAAATAAAATCATTGCTGAGAGGTGCTGAGTGCTGGGCATGACATATTGGAGCATGTAACTCCCTCTCCATCTAAGAGCAAATCTGTTTAGCAAAAACATAAGAATATCAATTGTCAGTCTTAGTCTCTTTTCTAGATACAAGAGCGGTATCTGATGACATCTCCAAATATATACAAAACACTCGCTAAATACTATACACCATGGCTGTGTTCTGAAGCCCCTAAACTAGCCAAAAGGGAAGCTTAGTTAGTCGGGGGGTGCCTTCAAAGGTGTGTTAGCTATTTTAGGCAATGAGGTCCAAGCAACAAATAGACACACACACACACACACACACACACACACACACACACACGCGCACGCACACTTCATGAAACCTACCCTTGCAAAGCTTGCAGTTCAATGAGGAAGACAGACATACATGGGATAAGTGAATGTCTAGCATGTTGAGTAGTGATCAGTGCTAAGGTGTAAAGACAAGAAAGTGAACTGCGCCCGGTGTGGGTTACGGTTGCAATTCCAGCAGGAGCAGCCAGAGGCACCTCATGAGGAAGATGGCATTTTTCTAAGTGTGTGTAAGAAGTGAGGTCTTTAATCAGATGTCACCTCCTCAGTGATAAGATGTGACCAGTGGCCAGCACCATAAGTCACTGCCAACAGCATGGAACCATAATAGAGAGCCGGACACAGGACTGTGTGTCTCCTTCACAATGTCCTGGTTACTTTTACCCACTTTCACCTGGAAAATGGTCACAGCCCTTTAAGAACCTACTTTCCATGCTCATCAAGTGGTCAGTGTCCTTGTGAGCTAGCAGTGGTAAAGGTCTTTGAAGACTATGCTCATTTCATGGTCAGAGGATCTGTACCTGAGACATTTAAAAAGCAGGCAATTAGGGAGATAATGTTGAAAACATCGGTTAATCAATCCATTGCATGGTTGCAACTGCATATAACTCGCTGAGATCGGCAGCCTAGAGGGCTCGGTGGCCAGGGCCGCACAGTCCATCCATCCTGATGAAATGAGCCACAGAAAGTAAGCGCTCAGAAGCAAAGCACCAGTTCTTTCCAGCTCTGCCCTGGAAAAATGTGTGTGGCTCAGTCATCCCATCCCATGTCAGGCTCAGCCCTGGAGGATAAAACAGAAGACAGGAGAGAGTTGGGTTTCTCATTCCTTCAGCAGAGCCCAGGTCTGCAGTCTGGTTAGCTCATCTCACCTAGGCTAGGAGGGGGGATGAGAAAGAACGGGTTATAAGAAATTTCCCTTCAGGGTTGGGTGGCCTGTGCAAGCTGGGGTTTCTGTGCAGCACGATCGTGGTTTCTGCTCGCTCTGAAGATTGCCAGAATGCTTGCAGGGATTAAAAACAGGAAATCCAATGATCCACATAAATGATATTTTCCTAATGGTAATATTCCGCGCATTTAAAGGACACAAACCCTGGAATTGTGCAGGGGAACGGGACCCCTCCTGGTCTTCCTTTCATGTCAATAGCTCCACTATGTGAGTCCTATGTCATTTTTTTACACCCACTCAACGTGTGACTGTCAACTTAGGCAATGTGGGTGCCGACAGTGTTGCCTTTACCGCTTGTCCCAAACTTGTGGGGTCATTCTTTGTGTGACCAGTCGCTCCCATTGGCTGCACAAAAGAGTCATTCCGAAAGTTTGGAGCGACACTGCAAATTCCTTACAATGTCACCCATGCCGTGTGCCCCCTTCTAAGAATTCTGCCTTTGACTCTATATGCGGTCAGTTAACTAGGAATCATGACGCAGACATCGTGCCGCAGGGGCAGGTTGGAGGGGCATCTCTGGGGGCTGAGTAAAGTGGAAAAACATGCAATCCAATTCAAAATATATAGTTCTGTGACAGGAATAAAAAAACAAGAAAATTTCTGAAGATCAATTTGTACAAATGATCAAGACTCTTTAAAAATATTCTTACTCTTGGAGAACCTGGGTGGCTCAGCCATTTAAGCATCAGACTCTTGATTTCAGCTCAGGTCATGAGATCCAGCCCCCATTGAGCTCTGCACAGAGCATGGAGCCAGTTGGTTTCTCTCTTACCCTCTCTCTCTGCCCCTCCTCCTCCCCCTAAATAGATAAACATTTAAAAAATATATTCTTACTCTTGAAATTAGCTAACCTACTGTTAGAAATCCATCCTATAGAGCTCAATTAATATTTAATTATTAATTAATTAAATATTCAACTACCTGAATATTCACCATTGTTCTCATTCTAGGAAAAAGGTGAGGAAAAATAGAAATATTCAGGTACAAAGAATAATGAATAAATCTTGATATATCAATAAGATGGATGATTGCACAGCTAGTAATGGGAATTATGTTATAATGTCCTATGAAAAATATTAACATACAAAATTATACATAATAGTAAGATTTCAAGTTTCTGTCCTTGACAGAAGATTTGTATGTATGTTTCAGCATCTGTGCATGTATTGAGAAGGTGGCCTCAGATATCTGGGTGGTGCTATCAATGATATTCAGCCTATTCTTGAATAGAAGTTTTGTCTTCACTCAATATGAAGCATCATATTATATCATATGATGTCATGATCAGCAGTCAGGACCTTCCAGCTCAGCAGACAAATCCAGTCCCCAATCTATCTTTGTAATTAAAGTTTTATTGGGTCAAGGCCAATTATTTGTTTATATATCACCTATACCTGCTTTTGTATGATAATGAAGCTAAGTAGCAGTGACAGAGGCCAGAGGGGTCTCAAAACCTAAAACATTTACTATATGACTCTTAGATAAAATGTTGGGGAGCGTCTGCCTGGCTCAGTCAGTTAAGCATCTGACTCTTGACTTTGGATCAGGTCATGATCTCATAGTTCATGAGTTTCAGCCCTGCATCAGGGTCTGTGCTGGCAGCGCAAAGCTTGCTTGGGATTCTCTCTCTCTCTCTTTCTCTCTCTCTCTCTCTCTCTCTCTCTCTGCCCTTCCCCTGCTCACTCTGTGTCTGTCTCCCTCAAACAAATAAATAAACTTTTAAAAAATTTTGCCGATTCCTCATAAAAATGCAAATTGATGATTCTTAACAGAGGGTATGTCACCCCCATTTGTCAATGTCTGAAAATATTTTGGGTTGTTGTGAGAATGGTGGTGGTGGTGGTGGCATCTAAAGGGGTTGAGATCAGCAATGCTACTAAATATCCTGCAATTCACAGGACCGCTACCACAACAAACAACTGGCCAGCCCAGAATGTCAATTGCTCTGAGTCTGAAAGAACCCGATGTAGATGGAGAATTAAACCAGTCTAATATCCCCACCAGATTATCAGATGTGACCAACCTAAGCCTTCTTAGATCCCTTCATGAGGTGAACTTTTCAATGAAACTCCAAGAGTTTAAGCACCTTGCCAGAGTTCACACAGCTAGTAACGAATGAGGTCAACATGCCACCATCTTATTCCAAAAGACTGGAAAGGCAAGGCAAAGGGATCCTTCTATATGACAGATTGCTCAACAAATTTTCAAGTACTTCCTTAACTCTTGTGTTTGCCAGCTCAATCTTGTCCATGCACACCTCCCTGAGGGCCCTTCAGAGACAAAATGGTGGCCTGGGCCCATGGTGATCCCAATTCAGCATGGCAGTTCTTATGTTCTTAAAGTCTGCCCTGAGTTGAAATTATTTCACTCTACATGCCTTGCCCTCATTTCAAAGGCTTCTAAAGGCCCCCATTTTTAGGTTACAAAAACAGTTCTAAAAACCAACTTCTGCCAAATCACAAGTAATTGACTAAATTATGCTTCCTAATCACCCATTTTTCTTTGCGTCTCAGCCGTCAAACCCCTTCTCGTGATGTGCTGTGGGGCCCCCAGTTTTCCAGCCTCTTCTCTGGTGTCATTCTAATTGGCACTAATAGCTTCACTAAAATTCAGGCATCAAAAAGGTCCCACCAATCAGTTTATCCTTTGACCCTGAGTGCTGGCTTCTCCATCAAGTTCAGGCATTACTAATCCACCTAGTGGTTAGCCCCGACAGCTTATTTTGTCTACAGCTTTTCTTCTTCCACTAAGAGCTAAAATGATGGCCAGCTGTATTCATTAAAGTGCCCCTTCCCCTCGCTGACCCGTAAACCCGTCATGTGGGGCAGCGTCTGTGACTCCTCATGGCCATTGCTGGTTGTCTTCCCTAGAGTGACCTGTAAAGTAAGGCCCATTCCTGTGATCCCTCCACCCCCCCCCCCACACCAGCCCTTTCTTCCTCACACCTGGGAGGTGAAAAGCCAGACTCCTTTGCTGAGCCTTCAATTTTGTCACCTTTGTTTCTGTGCCAGGGTGAAAGATCAGACAGGTGATAAGAGTGAGGTCAAAGCCAGTGCTGTCAGAAAGTGGTAAACAGGGGGCCTTGGAGGGGATGTACCTTAAAAGGACTTTTTTATGTGCGCTGCCCCCCCCCAAGCTAATTCTACCCAAAGCCACACCATAAACAAAATGTCCTCTTTCTTGGACAAAGAAATGCACTAGACACCTGAAGGATATTTATGACTTCACTATTCTCTTCCTTAGAATAGTCGGCCTGCTCACATGTCGGGGAGCATCCTTGTCTTCATCCTCCAAACTCAGAGTGGATTCAGTTCATTGCCAGGAGCATCCAGATTTTTCCATTGGTGTGCACTATCTCTATAATCCCTAACATCCTCTAGGAAAAACGTTGCTTGGAAGAATATATGAAAAGATTATTTTGTCTTCAGAATATTAGCTCTTGTAGTAATCTTTTGGGGTAGAAGGTATTTTGACTTCCAACAAAGTTGGAAAAGTTTTTGGCATCCCGTGGACTGGAAAGATAATGATATGAATCAGGGTCTGAGTTGGAGCCCAGGAGGCAGCACCGCTAATTGATCCAGCATAATCACAGAAGCAACATTTCTGCTGGTCCCCCAAGAAGGGAAAGCATTTAGTCAGATGAAACAGATAAAAGGCATAGAGAAAGGTGTTCAGAAAAAAAAAAGATCATGAATGACAATACGGATTCAAAGAGGTCTTCCCTGCCCACCCCAGCCCATCCCTCAAAAGAAGGAATATCAGGAAGATAGAAAACACTTGGACTTTAGATTCTGAAAGGATTGGATTATCAACCTAATTTTACTACTAACTTGGATGAATTGTCAAACTGTTCTGGATGGATTTCTTTGCTACCCAGTGGGTTTTGACACCCTCCAAACTATGGCATAGAGAGCTGTATGAGACTGTGTGAAGTTTTATTGCATTTCTTTCTCACAGCAGCCCTAAAAGCAAGGACAGTTATATAATCATCCGTGTATCACCTATGATATAATTGAAGTATAAAAAAAGTGAAAAATGTAGCTAGCATGTGCTGGAATAAGATTTGCATCTTTGTAAATAGACCCAGTTGGTCCCTCTCCCTACCTCCCAGCCTCAAAAGATGAGTCACATGAAGTGGATAAAATAGGAAGAGCAGCACTTGGGAATCCACATTTATCTGGTAATATTAGACTCCTCCACTTTCACCATACTTTTCTGCAGCCCCTTTTAGCCTTACTAATCCTAGCAAGAGTCTTCCCTGCATAAAAAGTTTTACTCTGAGCTGAGGCTCAGCTTATCCCTAGCAGGTTGATATTTGTTATGGACTTGTCTTTCCTCAAAATAGTTCTGCTTTAATAGATGAGAGTGGGGATATAGACATGTATTCAGAGTTTGGTTAAAAATTAACCTAATCAGAACTGTTGGGTTAGTTAAATAATCTGATTAGATACCCAGACATATCCCTAGAATGAACAAAGTTCTAAACATGACTTCAAAAGACAAGAACAGTCCAATAAGGGGCTTGAGGTATATACAGAAGATAAACACACACACACACACACACACACACACACACACACACACAGATGAAAGAGAACAATCTGGAGAACAGCGAAGTGATAGAAGGGAGGTTGAGGCAGCAGGGAGACAGATGGAGAAGCTCTTACTATAAACCAAGAAAGAGTTGGAGTGATAGAAGTAACGACAGAGTGGGGCGGAGTGATTTGAGAAACAATGAGTACATGGATGTCTGGGCAAAGGGAAAGTGGGAGAAAGATGATGAATGCCACAAGGTTCTGCATTAGGAAATTGGGTGGATTCACTGAGAAAAGGGCATAGTTGAAACCACATTTTGGGCAAAACTGAAGGAAGGGGTAGTATGGACAGAAGATGATGTGTTTCATTTTTGACATGTTAAGTGTGACACAAATCTGGGTGCTCATGGTGGGAATGTCCATCAGCACTCAGACATCTTACTCTGGAGATCAGAGATGAGGTTGGGCTGAAGATGGGACCTATCAACAAACAAAGAGAAGACTAATGGCTTAAGCCTTATGAACTCTGTTCTTTGGCACTTTCTAGGAATTCGCTGTCTGTTTGTATGTAAAGATTGGCTCCAAGGAATGGTTCACATGAGTGGTTGTCAAACAAGGCGCGTTGCAAAGTGAAAATGCTGTAGGAAAGCCAGTGGATCACCTCCCTGATGACAGGGACAGTTACGTAAGCCTCCATGCCAGAGAGCCACTGTGCCAACTTTGCTCTTTTCTGCTTAAGTGTGAATTGTCTGAGACCTTTCCAGACAAAGCACATCATCCTGTTTCACATTCTATCAAAGGCTTTTAGCAAATATTAAAGAATTTGCCAAATTGAGCTGGGACAGCCTCATTGAATTTGATAGATTTTTGCTTTCTTATACTGCCAACTTTTTCCAAAAGCTTAGCTTTATAAAAATAGTAAATATGGAACATTAGCAATAGTGATACCTAATATCTGTGTTTTTCATGTTCTAGGGTCTGTGCTAAGCTCTTGACATGAACTATTTGATTTAATCATCATAAAGACTAAATGAAGTTGTAGTATCAGCTATTACCACCACAATGCTGCATAACAAATCACCCCAAAACTCAGTGGCTTAAAATCATTTATCATCTCAGGTCAGCAGATTGACTAGGTTGCATCTGTTGCTCTAGGCTGAGCTTTTCTGGGCAGTTCTCCTTATCACAGCAGACCTGGGATCAGATGGGGCAGCTCTGCTGCATATGTCTCTACACTGCAGTCCAGATTATAGAGACAGGAGAAACAGGTGTGCAGGAGCACTGCTAGGCTTGAAACTGGCACAGCCTCCCTTCCACCCACATGCCTATTGGCCAAATCAAGTCACATACCCAAACTTCTGCCTTCAATGACACAGAAAGAAAGGGTAAAATAAAAATTGGGCCAATAGATCCATCTACCACAATCAGTTACCTTTATCATTCCCATTTTAGATGTGGAATTCTGCATATACAAATGTTTAAGCTTAATGTTTCATCCTTTTCTTCATTCATTTATCATTTTTCTTCTATTAAAAACTATGCTATTCCAGCATAGTTTGTTGCCAAAGCTGCCAAACCAGAAATTCATGACACAGTCCCTGTCCTAAAGGATCCTGCAGTGTACATTGTGAGAGAGACGAACCTATAAACACATCTCTGCAGCATGGGACATCAGCTTTCATAGAAGCCTCTACAAGGTGTTAGATAAGGAAAGGGTTAACTCACACTTCCTGGAAGAACTCAGAAAACTATGTGGGTGGAGGAGATGAGAAATGATGTCAGAACTTGGTCTTTGAGGATGAGGACATGGTCTTCAGTACATCTAAGTAAATGAAAATATATGAAAGGAGAAACAGAGAAATGATATTCTCACTGCAGTGTAGAGTTTGAATAAGAGAAAGAGACATGCAAAAAAGATGGAGACATCTAACAAAACCATCATGAGGTCCGAATGAGGACACCAACTTTGGCATATGGGCATGTACAAGTATGGGAATGCCCAAGTGCAGGCATGCACACACACAGACATGCACACATTCGTATACACACACAGGCATGTACAGGCACACACATTCACATACACATACATGCATTTGCACATACACACACACACACACACACACACACACAGGCCAACAATCACAGCACAGATATTTGTAGAAGAAGGACTAAAAAACCAACATGGAAGCAATTTTAGCCACTTTCTCTAATTGCTCACCTGCTGGCCCTGTGGGGTAGGATTTCAGCCAGGGTGTCACACACAGTGAAATTCATGCTGTGACCTTAGCCACTTCTCTCTCTTTCTCAGGTGTGGTTCAATCTCTTACTAAAGACCCCCTTACCCTCATCTCTGAGCTAGGATGGGTACTTCTGTTCATAACTGTTGAAGTGACTGTGTCATAGTGTCAGGCATATTTATTTTTTTTTAATTTACCATTCCTTTATTTATTTTTTTCTCCATAATATTTTATTGTCAAATTGTTTTCCATACAACACCCAGTGCTCTTCCCCTTAAGTGCCCTCCACCATCACCACCACCTCTTTTCCCTCCTTTCCCTTCCCTCTCAACCCTCAGTTCATTCTCAGCATTCAATAGTCTCTCAAGTTTTGCATCCCTCTCTCTCCCCAACTCTCTCTCTCTCCTCCGTTCCCCCTGGTTCTCCATTAGGTCTCTCTTGTTTTCCTGCTAGACCTATGAGTGCAAACATATGGTTTCTGTCCTTCTCTGCCTGGCTTACTTCACTCAGCATGACACCCTCAAG
>NC_043700.1:185651964-185695028 GCF_006229205.1 Suricata suricatta | reverse complement strand
CTGTTTTTGTGCCAATACCATACTGTCTTGATGATGACAGCTTTGTAGTAGATGCTAAACTCTGGGATTGTGATGCCTCCCGTTTTGGTTTTCTTCTTCAATATAACTTTGGCTAAACGGGGTCTTTTGTGGTTCCATATGAATTTGAGGATAGTGTCAGGCATATTTAAAGGGAGGAAGTATCACCTAAAGGTGCCCCTTCAGGAGGCCGGGGGCCAGCTCTGGTGGAGCTGCAGCACCAAACAACACCTAAGTTTGCCGAGTGTGTTTTACATGCTGAGTGATGTGCCAAGCACTGCATATACATTATCCCAAACATTTCTCACAGCCTTAGAAAATGGGAAAAAATCCAAAAAATAACAAGAAGTTTCAAATGTGTGTGTCTTTTAAATTCCTACTGTTTATTAAGTACTCAATTGTGTCTGATTCCAAAGTTCAAAAATCTTCCATTAGACCAGACCCATTCCCAGGGGCACATTGATCTTGAGTCTGAGTGCTTTGTTAGGCAGGCAAGAGGGTTGAATAGAAAGGTGGGGAGGAAGCCTGGCTTTGAACGTCAATTCATCACTAATCTCCTGAACAATGCTGGGCATGTCCCCTATCTTCTCTGAACTTCATTTTCTGATATCTGAAGTAGAGATTATTAGAGATACTTTTGAGGTTACTGTGGGGCATTAATGAAATGACATATGGAAAATGCCATCAAATTTTGGCAGCATAACTTGATTTGGGATTTGTGTGCACTGTGATTTACTCATGGAGCTCTTTGTGGAAGACCTCGGAGATGAGGTAGAGCAGCAGGACAAAGAAGGACACGGAGCTATGTAAGAATATGGTCCAGATGTAGTGTAGGGTCAGCCTAAATCCCAGAGGAGCTCTGGAATATAAATTGCACCACATAGTCTATCCTGCCTTGAGACAAGAAGATAGGGCTTTTGTACTCCTGCCCCAAATAGTCAGTATCCTTTAGATGGTATGCAAGAAAGTCTTACCATCCAGACTCTTCTGGGCAAGATGACTTCCATCACTAATAGGCAATCTCTCAGGGAAGGTTGTAGATGTGAGCTATTAGCTGAAATACCTACAGCACCTGGAGCATGAGCACTCTAACCAAACTGACTAAAGGGATTCTAAGAGGAGCCTGATTGGCACCAATAGCATCTTTAACAGTCCACCCCTTGCAGCATCAGATTCATTTAATACCTTCTTCAGGTTAGTTACATCATGTGGTGAGCTGCAGGATTTGGTTGGTCACCATGTATGGTGGGTGGTCTGAGCCCCCACAGTGAAGCATAGAGGAGAAAGAGGGTGTAGCATAAAAAGTGATTGATAGCTTGGTTCCGAAGATCAATTGTCTTGAACCATCAACAGTCCCTGGTTCCAGATACTTGGCCTTGAGGTTTGATTTTCTCTGTTACTTGCTGTATAACCTCTGTGATCTACTTAAGCAGATTTGTTTCATCTATGAAATACAGACATTCATTGTAGTGAGTAGAATAGTGGGTCCCAAAAAATATGTATATTTCTGTAACCTAAGAATGTGAATGAGTGTGAGATAAGCATCTTTCAGATGTATGTAGATATGGACCTCTGGATGAGATCACCCCAGATTAAGTTGGCCTTAAATCCAGTGATCCAATGCTGGTTATCCTTTAAGACACAGAAAAGGAGATGCAGAGACACATTGAAGGAAAGGCCCTGTGAAGACAGAGGCAGAGATGGGAGTGCAGCCATGAGCCAAGGGATGCAAGGGTTGATGGCAAACAGCAGATACTAGGAGAGGGACATGAAATGGATACGTTCTCTGAAACTTTAAAAGAATCTGCACTGCTGACACCTTGATTTTAGACCTCTGGCCTCCACAACTCTGAAAAAGTAGATTTTTCTTGTTTTAAGTTAAGCATTCATGATCATTTGTATTAAAAAATGAATAAAATATCCATGAGAGATTATAGTGAGAAGTTAACTTAGTTAACATAAGTAAAGTACCCAGGACAGAGGCCAAAGTATTGTAGGAAAATTTAAAGCATTTGCTTTTATTGTATTGTATTCTATTGTTAGAATTGTATAAACACAAATGCACCCAGAAGTTGTTGAATATTATTTATTGCTGATGGTATACATCTATTATACAACCAAAGTGAAAGTATCAATTTGGGAGCCCACGCACAATTCCAAGTGGAAGACTGGCACACTTGGACTCAGACATTGCGAGAATTCCTTCAATCTTTTAAAAATAATTTTAATGTTTATTTATTTTTGAGAGAGACAGAAAGACAGAATGTGAGTGGGGGAGGGGCAGAGAGAGAGGGAGACACGGAATGCGAAGCAGGCTCCAGGCTCTGAGCTGTCAGCATAGAACCCAACATGGGGCTTGAATCCACCAACTGGGAGAGATCATGACCTGAGCCAAAGTTGGACACTCAACCAACTGAGCCACCCTGGCACCCCTACTTTCAGTCTTATTAAGTCTCACAATAGATCAAGCATTTTCTCTTAGCAATCACTCACTAAATGTGAAACCATTCAAATGGGATTCTACATGCCCTTTCTTTGTTTAAACACAACTCCTCGAATACAGTTGCAAGTTTCTTGAGGGTTTGGGATGTCTCCATGGATATAACCTGAACTAGAGTGCATTTAGGCATCTTGCCTTACCCTTTCTAAGAATGAAAGTCTACATGTAGTGCATGAGCAATTCCAAGCAAAAGTACATGTTAATAAGCCAGTATTTCCATGGTTTCATATTCTATTCTTTGCACACTGGATTCTTCTAGAGATGAGGGGCTGAAGTTGGAAAGATTTTGAAAAAGTTTAAGAGAAGGAAAGGTTTCTCTAGGACATCATTTCTGTTTTTATTTTTTAAATCTGCCAAACACCAGTGAGTGCCCTTACTCTCTTCCCGAAGTGCTAGAGATTATTTAGATAAACTCAGTTATAGGTGGTAATGAAGGTCTCCATTCAAAACCCGCTTTTGGGTGTAGTGATTCAGAGTGAGAAGTGTTATATTTGATTTCTTCTCACTGTAAAATCCAGATTTTGCATGGCTATAAATTTCCCTTTACAGGAAGGTTGCCAGGGCCAACATTTAAGTTTAGTGCAACCATGCCTAATGCTATATCCTGGCATTTTAATGCCCCCCCTCGTATCCCCCTTTACCTGCCTTTCTTCCATTACACTTTGCCTTTTATGATGAATTGAAGAATCATTCTTACCCTAGGATTTAGAGTCTCATATTTTTTTTGATATGGACAGAGGCACTACAGCATTTTATTTTATTTTTTTGTTTTATTTTATTTTATTTTTTATTTTCTATGTTTACCAAATCTGTATCATACACTCCATCAGGCAGTGGGCTCCTCTGTGCTTTTTCCAGAAAATTAAAAACATAAATTAAGTATAAATGGCCAAAGCCACAGAACAAGCCAGGCCTTCTTAGTGTCCACAGAGAGGAGTTCTATTATCACCACTTGCTTTAGAGAAGGGGGAAGTTACCTGTAATTCTTGTTCTCTTGAAGGTGTGTGTTTTGTAATAGGTCCCCATTCACCACCCTGCCTTCCCTGAGGAGTTTTTAGCTGCTTGATTTTTTTGGCTGCCTAAGAACTGTCAGTGAGAGGCTAGCACATTCTATGACCCCTGGGGTAGATAGATTGCAGCTCTAGGGAGGGTTTATACTCTCTGTGTTTCTGGATTTTTATTTTGCCTTAAGCTGTATGTTAAAAGAAGTCCACTCTGGGAAGAATGACTGCATGTGGAGGGCCATGCTTCCCTAAAGATGCCACGTCTCCATCAGTAGAAACCCCCCCTCTTTAAAAAAATGTGGCAAAAACATGAACATTTTTTTAAGGCCCCAGGCTTCCTAAAGCTTCTTTTCTATTACCTTGAACCTAAACCACGCAGACTAATATACGTAAGGAAACATCTTGGTCTCTCTCCCTTCCCAGTTCTAAACCTTCTTGGAGCAGGAGCGAATGCCAATTCATTTTAAGCCCCTCGGCATCTCCTACTGATGGATAGTGGCTGCCTGTTTGAGGAGCAGTGGAGGCCAGGTGCAGACTCAGCAGGAAGAGTGTGGTGATCGATCACTGCCTTGGGGAAGAAGGAAGTGGCAGGACATGTGCCATGTATTTGCCATTCCTGGTAAGGACCATCTTATTCATCTTTGTATCCCTGTGCCTAGCATGGTGTCTGGCACAAAAGTGTACTCCATAAATATTTCTTGTACGTAACTGAAGTTTCCATCCAAATCCCTCTTTTTCTGTGGCAGAAGGAATAGAGGTGGCAAGGTCATCATCTATTGGTGAGACGTAATAATGGTGGTGAGAGGACCCTCCAAGGGTAGAGTTTTCATGGAGCCAGTAAGTCCCAGTACCTTATAATCTGTTCGGATACTCTGCCATGGACTCAATGCCCCCGTCCTGTACGAGACTTTCATGACCATCAGATCTTTGCAGTTGCTCTGTTTACTTTTCCAAAGAACTAAATTATGGTCTCTATGTACTAGCTGCCAAGTGGTATCCTGCTGGGACCCATCTTTCAGGACCCCAAGATGGCTCTGCCTCACTACTGACAACCAGGAATATGTTGCTTGTGTAATCAATCTTTTGGGTTAGACCCCCTACAGTCTACCCCCCTTTTGATCTCAGGAGAGCCTTTGGACCCTGTGCTCAAAACCAACTGCAGGGCCATTGCAGAAGCACCCAATTTCTGAGGTCATTCAACAACACTTTGCTCTGCTGCTTCCTACATCCCTTTACCCCCATTGCCCTTCACCATCATGCTTCCCTGACTTATTATTTCATGTATCTGATATCTCCATAATAGCACAATCTCCATCATATTTGATACAGCAGTGAAATAAGTTGTTTACTTAGAGTTGGGAAGTGCTGGCTCAAGCCCCCCATAGCCCACTTTGTTTTTTCTTTGAGAAATAATTGACACATATCACTGTATACCTTTATGGTGTATAGCACAATGTGCTGATTTACATGTGTTGTGAAATTATTACCACAACAGTTTAGTTAACACCCATCATCTCATATTTATACAATAAAGAGAAAAGAGAAATTTCCCCTTGTGATGAGAACTCTTGGATCTACTCTTTTAACAAGTTCCCCACTTATCATCCAGCAGCGGTAGCTGTAGTCATCATTGTCCATTCCATCTCTAGTACTTATTCATTTTATACCCAGACATTTGTGCCTTTTGAAAACCTCCCTCCAATTCTTGCTATTGCCCAATGGATTAAGTCTTGTCTCTTTTATTTAGTATCTGTGTGACCCAAGACTAGTTAATGACCTGCTCTGTGGCTTATTTTCTTCTCCTTTTCTTTTCTTTTTTTTTAAGTAAAAAAATGCAGATAATAATAGTACCTATCTCAATAGGCTGCTGGAAGGATTAGTAATGATGCATGGATACTGTCTGGAATCTAAGAGAAATTCAATAAATAATAGCAATTATTATTATGATCTCATCCCAGGATCCATACTGCATTAGAATTAAGGGGACAGATGCACCCTCAAAAGGCATACAAAAGAACATAAGGACAGACATCTAGGTTATCATACCAAAGATATCAGAAACCCTTTTAGACTATATTTATAAAATGGCAATGACCTCCATCAAAAGACAATCTTGATCTCTAGAAAAAGCCAGTTGTGGATTATTTACTAATAGAAGAAAATAGAGTAACTAAAGGGATAGTTGGAGAGTATTACATAGCCTTAATTTATATCACCCTTTATTCTTTCTATTTTCTTACTTAATCCTCATTTCAATGCTTCTGTTTCATAGCTGAGGCTGTAGAAGCTGAAAGGTGTTAAGCAGCTTGCTCATGATTAGATTCATCAGCTAGTTATGGACCTCAATCCTGTCCCCAGGTCTCCTACCAGCCCTCATTCCATTGCACCATGTTGTCTTCTTACAGAGATGTCTGAAAGGAAGGGTTTAGGGCCCTTACCAAATTAGTTGGGACAGGCCTGGGAGGACAGAGCTTGTCACTCACGGTGAGGACTTCGCTGCTTTACAAGATGTGACAGTGCCTGGCGAAGATTTTCCTGACACAAGTTCAGCCCCTTCCACATAGAGCTCCTGAACTGAGGGTCCTTTTCAGGGGACCCTGACAATTGAGGGAGCTTGGTGTCATCACATCATCAGGTCATAGCCAGGCTCAGAGTGCCAGCCTCTGCAAAAACACACCTGAACAAGCATCAGGGGAAGGAGAACACCTCTCTCTAAGCTGGTGTGAAGTGTTTGATGGAAGAAAAATAACAAATGTGCCTGCCATGAAGAGGCAAATTTTAGCTGTACCTGTTAGAGCAACACTGGTCTTTTTCAAAGGCACCAATAGCCCAACACTTGGGTTTTTCAGCAGCTCCTCAGAAATGTGTTTGAAGAAAGATGACTTCTGAGAGGGCAGTGTCTGGAAGCAAGTTGTCAGCCTTCTGACGAAGGGAGATTACTTACCAGCTCTTTTCCACAAGCTGATAACCCTGTCTTCCCTCTACGACTTTCCACACAGAGTACAACAGTTGCCTGGACTTTTGTGGTTTCGGATCAGAGATCAAAGGACAGAAATCTGTTGGTTGCCATGGAACAAAACCCACTCAAACTAGCTTCTATTCATGGGAGTTGGGAGGTTGTTGGAATTACTAGAATATCTTGTGGAAAATAAGGGTGGAGAATGTAACCAGCCTCATAAGCCACTGAAGGCAGTAAAGGGAATGTTTTCAGGATCGATTGAGATCTGTACACTCTCTATCTTCTTCAATTTTGTCACCGTATAGTCTGTTGTTGTTGTTTGTTTTTGTTGTTGTTTCTTTTAAATCTATGCCTCTTGAGCTGTTCATCTCTCTTTATGTATGGCTTACACATAACTATGAAACAGGCACTCTAGCCTACACATCCCACCAGCTAAGATATTTCAGAGAGGTTGGCAAGAACCATTGTGTCCCATGCACTATTTGTGAGTAAAATAAATTGAGGAACTCAGAGTCATTTTTTTCTGAAACAGGTGTTGTCTTCTGTAGAAAGAGAGAGTCAAAGAATGCAAACATAGCTTTAGGAATCACCCCTGTGACTAAATAGTGGATCATTGTCACAGCAGGACCATAGGCTTGTGGACCTCCCAAAGATGGTCATGTAGAGTATTATGTCATGGGCTTCAAGAACATATCAGCCACCAATAATGTCTCAAACACAATGGCCTTAAGAAGTGTGTGTCTTTTGGGGCACCCAGGTGGCTCAGTTGGTTTAGCATCCAGCTTCGGCTCAGGTCATGATCTCACAGTTCGTGGGTTTGAGCGCCACGTCTAGCTCTGTGCTGACAGCTAGCTCAGAGCCTGTATCCTGCTTCAGATTCTGTATCTCCCTCTCTCTCTGAGCCTCCCCTGCTCACACTGTCTCTCTGTCTCTTAAAAATAAATAAAAACATTAAAAAAAATTTTTAAAAAGAAGTGGGTGTCTCTTTCTTATAGGCTGAGAAAAAGAAGCCTGAGAAAATGAGAAGCCAACTTGCTCAACATTACACTTCTAGAGCAAAAGCCATGAAAATCAAACCCGCCTCCTTTATTTCAGAAGCTTTCACAGATAATCAGCTCCCTGGGTGAATATAGCTCTGCCCAAGCTCTAGTCCTCAACTCACAGTCCTAGACTCATCATGCACAGATACATCAAGAGTAGAACCATCTCGTTGGATAGACACACACTTAGGAGCTCACACTAACTGTTGAAACATAAGATGCCTGTCTACTGTTGAAACATAAGATGCCAGTCTACTGGTCTACAAGGAAATGATCCACCTTAACTCATATGAGAATTCTCAAACAGTTTGGAGGTGTACTACCAAAAGGCTTACATAGGAAAACAGATTATCAAGTATACGGAATGAGAATATGGGTATTTCCTATATAATTCAAATATTTCAGCTTATATGAAGATAGTACCTTGCATGGCCACCTATATAATTATGATGGACCAACTCCCAGGTCCTGCTTGGTTGTGCCTCCGGGTCTGAGAATCCTCTATTCAGTGCAGCTCAGCAGTGCTTGTTTCTAAGACTCTCTTTTCCCTTATTTTCTGCTAAGTGACCTTCTTTATGATTGGCAAATCATGTATCCTTTTTTTGAGTAGGCTCACCCCTTTCATCACGGCTTACACCTGCCTGGGATCTAATCTATCTTTTTAAAACCATTTTTCATACCTCTCCTCTGACCCAGTTGTCTAACCATTTTGCAACTTAACTCTCTGAGTGAAGCCCAATTCTTGGGGTGTGCTTTATTCTTGTCTCCTGTACCTACCACCAATGCCCAGATCTACGTATTTAAAATGCAACTGAAAATTAAAGCCATTACAGAAGCTTTCCAAATGGGCAAATATTTGCCTCAATTATTCTATTTACAATTCCAAAAATATTTCTTCTGTTGAAGTCTGTGTACAAGAAGTGGCTCCAAAACCATTTTTAAGGGAGTTTTGACATCAATGAAACGTTATGTTGGCAGGGTTAGTGAAGTGCTTGATTAATAAAGAGTCTCAGTGTTTTCAAACACATATTCCAAGCAGCCTCATTTGAAGAAAACCACAAACGGAGAATGCTTTGCTGCTCACAGTCACAAGGGGGTTGTGTATTTCATTCCCGCTTACACAGTCCGCTTACTTTGGAGCTTGGGTAGGAAAGAAACATGGCCAGCAGAAATAAGGCTACATTCAGTGACCCTACCCTTCCACCCATTGGCCTGATGGGAGAACTTTTTTACCCCTCTTTGCTACTGTTTTCTTAGTTTTTAACCTTTTAATACTTAGTAATTCTCTAAAAGGCCATCCTGAGAGAATAGAGGGGGTTTACCTTAGGGCTCCATTGTGCTAGCATCTGGGGATCCTGACGTTCCTAATTTCAGAATTTCCAGGCAGCAGTGTTGGCGTCCTATACAGAAACGTAATTGACCATGTTCATGTTAATTACTTTGAAGTGCTTTCCTCTTTTCCAGTGCTCTACAAAAACATAGCAATTTAAATTGGGTCATTATTTCGTATGTCTAAGATTCTACTCAGCTACTTAAGGTATCCATAGAAATGTAGTCAGAAGAATTAATTAAAAGTAGGTTCTTTTACTTGCAATAAAAGAAAAAAGCTAAGTGAAAAGGTGAAATGAAAGACTACATTGGCAATGTAATTACTATAACAGGGACCTATAATAATAATTTAGAAATGACAAAATATCATTGTTAAATCCCTATTTCATTCTACTAATATATTTTAGGCACCAGCAGTGTGCCAACCATCTCCAGTTTTATTTACCAATGCACTTCACTTAATGTGCTCAACAATCCCACAAAATACAGCATCACACCAATGAAGAACAGAGAATTTGAGTGACTTACCTAAAGTCACATAGTTAGGTATTGGGAAAGCAAACATAAGGACACAGATCTAAATTTTTCCACCAATGCCCCTATCGTATACCATGTTTCCCAGGAGGGAGATATAATTTAGACATTAATAGCTCACAAATCTGGCTACTATATTTATTTTTGCCATAAATTTTAATCTACTCCTACTAAAACATTTATAAGAATAATTACTACTCTTACACAGCAAATATGAGTGTATGTGTATGTACATTTTTGTTTAACTTTTGTTTTATGTTCTTAGCTATTAGAAGATGCTGAAATGGTTAGAGAGAGGTAAAACACATTTCATTCATTAGTTTGTTGAATTGTACAAGTCACCTACTATCCCCCAGTCAACTTGTGCTCTTGAAAATCCAGACATAAATAAGACAGCCCAGTTAAATTCTCAAGCAGGAGAAAAAAGAAGAACTAAGGTCATTCAGGTCATTTTTCCATGGCATTGACCGGGTTCAAGACTTCATCCCCCTATAAAAGCCTATGACAATGAAACACCCTGTTTCCCTATCTTCATTCTCTTCCTTTCTAATTAATAAGCTAAGTTGTCTTCTAATTAATGAGTTGGGGTTTTTTTCACTTGGTGTATCACTCACCTATTGTCACATAAAATGTTCTAAACTTAGTGGCTTAAGACAGTAGCTATTGTGTTTATTCACCATTCTGAGTCAGGGATTCAAGCAGAGCTCAGCAGGCTCATCTCTGCTCCATGATGGCTGGGGATTAAGTTGGAACAAATGGCTTAGGACTGACCCGGAAAGCTGGGTCTCTCTCTTTTCAAGGTGTCACCTGGAGTAACTTGTCTGGCGCTGGAAAACCCAAGATGGCTGTCCTTCCATCTGTCGTTTCGGTGCCAGATGTTGGCAGAAATGCCTTGGTTCCTCGCCTCCTGGTCTAGCTCTCTCTGGTGGCTTATCTCTCCAGCAGGAAATCCTGACCCATTTTTTATAGCACATGAGTCTCCCTTGGGCAAAACTGAAGAATATAAGTCCTTTGTAGACCTATGTTTGGAGGGCCCAGAACTTCGTTTCCATCCCCATTAAATAGAGCAAATCACAAGGTCAAAGAGATTCAAGTGGTGGGGAAGTAGACTCTACCTTCTTATGAGAGGGCAGAGTGCATATAAGGGAAGGGGAGGAATTATTGGAGGCCATCTCTTTAGACAACCTATTACACAACATGCTTGCCTACTCAAATGACTTCCATAGTTCTTTATTGTTTACATAATAATACCAAACACCTTTGCCAGGTGATTCAAGACATTCTGTGACAGGGTTTAACTTCCTAGTCATGAATTATTTATGAATTACTTTGTCTTTGTCAAACCCTCAATGAATCAATTTATGGAGGGTCCTTGGTGTTTCATCTATCCATTTATTTTCTTTTCCGATATACGTATGAAGATATAATTATACATAAAAGCAGTTAAAATCATTTAGGGGGAAATACTCATTTTGGGGGGGAGGCCCACTTGCCCCATTCTTTATCCTTGAAGTTAGTCATTTTCCTTCTTCAGTGTTAGACATATGAACCAAACCTGTACATGCAGAATATACCCATCTCCTTGGCCACACGCCTGATGCAGAGATGGTAACATGACTAAGCACAGTCGATCAAAGCCTCTTTGAGAATTTTGTGCAACAATCTGAAGAAGGCATAGCTACAACCTCTGATGTTACATGGACACAAAGTTCCAAGAACTCCTGGAACTTCTAAAGCTATCTTTAATACTGCAGAGAGGTAGTATGCCTGAAATGCAAGACAATGAAATGGAAAGGTGAGTCAAGAGATGATGAAAGAGAAGAGAATTTTGTCCCAGACTTAACCCTTAAAAAGCTTTGAATCACATGAGCCAATCCATTTTGTTTGGTTAACTTGGCAGGCATGTGTGTTTTTTTTAATCAAATGAATCACGACCAATATAACATTCCTCCATGTTCATCTGAACCATAGAACACTGAAATATTCCTCTGGAAACTTCTTAGCATCCAGGATCTTGGCTCTTGATCACCTGTTAATCTGTTCACCTGTTATTCTGTTCATCGACCATCACATATGGACCCAGTTCTTATTAGCTTCTTATCTCCTTGATTGCATTTACTGCTCATATTCAGCCTTTTATTTCTTGGCTTTATTCTTAGTGTCTCTACTTGACTATTATTATTATTCCATTGACAGCTTCTAACAACTCAGTTATCCTCCTCTGCCTGCCTTTTCCACCCCAAGTCTTGCCAGTCTCATCCAAGAGCTACTGATTTGACTCCCCCCAATTTTATACATTTTCAAGTTTTTTCTTAAGTATGCTCCCCATTTTAGATTTAAATGACTCTATGCTAATAGTCTGGTACACCCTTATAAACTTCATGTTTGCCCTGAAATAAATGTAAATTATCAAACCACAAGAAAATTTAGAAAGCCTAAAGTGGCCAACCAACATGGAATAAAAGGGGAAAACAGCATAAAACATATTACTGTACCAAAGCCTCTGTTTTCACATAGTTTTGTGTCCCTGTGTTTTTGAGTTAAAGTTACAGATTATTTATACATTTAAACTGGTTCAGAGACTATATAGAGGAGTATTGCTAAATTTATCAGGCTGAACCAGAATAATCTGATATGGAAATACAACAAAATGAGCCTATAATTAAAGATGAAAGAAATCAAACTATAGATACTGTCACCAAAATGATGCCAATTCCTTTCTAAAATTCCAGAAAATTTAGCCCACAGTATGGTAAAGAATAATACAACATTGTCAATTATATGTTTGGCAATATTTCATGACCATTTCAGAAAATAACTTTTAATAAACTAGGAATGAAAGGATGCTTCCTTAATGTAACCTACCTAAACCAATAAAGGCATTTCTCCTAAAAATGGGACAAGAGGCAATTTGTATCTTGCCCTTATTATATGCAGTTGTTCTTAATGATTTATACAGTGAAAACATAAGCGATTCTTATACATTCTGATTCCAGAGTCTGAGCTTTCTATGTGATTTTTAGCTCTCATTAGTGTACATCCTTGGTTTTCTTTTTTTTTAATGTTTTTTATTTTAATTTATTTTATGTTTTAATAGTTTTTTTGTCAAATTGGTTTCCATATAACACCCAGTGCTTCTCCCCACAAGTGCCCTCCTCCATGACCATCACCCCCTCCCTCCCTCCTCCTTCCCCTTCAGTCCATGGTTTTCAGTATTCAGTGTCTCCCTTGATCTGTGTCCCTTACTCTCCCCCACTCTCTTTCCCCCTTCCTCTCCCCATGGTCCCCTGCCAGGTCTCTCCTGTTTGACCTATGAATGCAAACATATGTCATCTATCCTTCTCTGCCTGACTTATTTCGCTTAGCATGACACCCTCAAGGTCCATCCACTTTGCTACAAATGGCCAGATTTCATTCTTCCTCATTGCCATATAGTACTCCATTGTATATGTATATACCACATCTTCTTGATCCATTCATCAGGTGATGGACATTTAGGCTCTTTCCATGATTTGGCTATTGTAGAAAGTGCTGCTATGAACATTGGGGTACATGTGCTCCTATGCATCAGCACTTCTGTATCTCTTGGGTAAATCCCTAGCAGGGCTATTGCTGGATCATAGGGGAGTCCTATCAATAGTTTTTTGAGGAGTCTCCACACTGTTTTCCAGAGCGGCTGCACCAGTTTACATTCCCACCAACAGTGTAGGTGGGTGCCCGTCTCTCCACACCCTCGCCAGCATCTATAGTCGTTTGATTTGTTCATTTTAGCAACTCTGACTGGTGTGAGGCAGTATCTCAGTGTGGTTTTGCTTCCTTGGTTTTCAACTTGTCAGCTTTCTTCCCTGCTTCTAATACTAACACTTCAAAGCTTCTTTTAAGAAACTGCCTCTTGGGACACCTGGGTGTATCAGCTGGTTAAGGATCTGAATCTTGATTTTGGCTCAGGTCATAATCTCACAGTTTGCAGGATTGATCCCCATCCTGGGTTCTGTGATGAGAGCTCTGAACCTTTTTGGAATTTTCTGTCTCCTTCACGCTATGCCCTTCCCCCTTCTCATGCTCTCTCTTTCTCTCTCTCTCTCAAAAATAAATAAATAAATGTTTTTAAAAAGCGACTTCTAACCTATTACATGTAGTCTTGGTGGGGATTCCAGCCAAACTGTCTTGCCAACCTCCTGACCAAAAAGTAGGCCTGCAACCAAACAGTCACACCCCTAGCCCCTCTCCCCTAATTCTGTGGAATTTATATCATTAATAGAATAATCAAATGTTCTAAATGGTTCCAAATGACTCACCCTGAAGGGTGTGATCTCAGTAAGCTGTGCTTGTATTCCTTGTATCTTGTTCTTCTCAAGATACTACACATTCCTACCTTTCAATCTAGTCAATATGTCTCATCCTTTCCCCATATCATGCAATCCTTAAGCATCCAAATTTTGCTCATATTTTGAGACAAACCATAATCATTACTTCCTATTGAAACCTCCCCAAAGAGATGAAAATCCCATGTATTTCTTTCTCATATCCCAGCACTTCACCTCTACCTATCTTGCCACTCTAATAGCTTTCTACCCATGTTTTACTTAAATATAAATACACTTTACCTTTACTCTAGACATAAGGCAATCCATGTGTCCTGTTTTCAGGACAATTAGGATAGAAAAAGTGAACCATTAAACAGGAATGGAAGGCTAATGCCAGACCAAGATGTTTTCTAAACTTAGCCTATTAAACTCAAGAAGATAGATAGGGTGTGGTCACTGAAAATATTTCTGAGAAGGCCCTGTATGTATGAAGCCTTCTTTGAGCTTCTAACTCCATCTGTGAATTGTGTGGTCAGAACCCAATGACCAATGTGGTCAGCTGAAAGTACGCCCACGGCCACACACATGGAACAGACTGCCAACAATAAATGACAGCAGCATCATTGTTGGAAGAAGCTAAATAAAAAATGTTCATCATTCTTAAGGTTTACACTTCTAAGCCTTCTTTGTTTTCTTAGTGGATGACATCTCTCAAACCTCCAAATGGCCCTAGTACCAAAGCTCATGGAACACAGTATCTTAGGCACAAGGAAAATTCAGTCTTTAAAATTAGACAAAATCCAGTTTCAGTACTGGTCCACCATAGATTTGTTACATGATTTACCATTCTTTGCCTTTACCCATGAAATGGGTATACAAATACTAACCAGGAAGTGCCATTCTGCAGATCAAATTCGATCATTCATGTCTGATGGCCACCACAGAGCTTATCAATTATACGAGCTCATGGTAATAATCGTCTTCTCTTTTACAAATGTGAAGTGGAAAAAACTGAAAAAAAAAAAAAAGGTTCTATCCACTGAGGATGGGTATGGTCGTATAATAGACTGAATAATTGTCTCAAAGATATCAGGAAACTTTAAATGTTACCTTCTATGGAAAGAGCATGTCTGCAGAAGTGATTAAATTAATGACCTTGAAATGGAGAGATTATCCTGGATTATCTGGGTGGACTCTGAACGAAATCACAAGTATCCATATAAGAAGGGAGCAGAGAGATTTGGCACGCAGAGAAGAAGATAAGGCGATCTGATTAGGGAAGGAAAACTGGAGTGAGGGAGCCACACACCAAAGAATGATGGCCGCCACCAGGAGATAATGCTCATGCGCCAGATTCTTCCCTCACACTTGTGGAGGCGTGAACCCCTAATGATGCATCTATTTTGGCTCACCTCAATATGGATTTCATACGGCAGACCTCCACAATTCTGAGAAGAAACTTCTGTTATTTCAAGAACAGGTTTTTTTAAATAGCAGTCACAAAATTACTACCTATTTTGATATAAAAAATGTATGGTGCTTTTACAGTAAATACCCAAAAATGTAGAGTTGGCTTTGATATTGGAAATTGATAGAGTCTACAAAAGGCTTGAGATGCATAATAGGAAAAAAAAAAGATTGCCTTAAACATACTATTGGTAGAAATATGAAGAAGAAAGTCACCAATGATGAGGCCTCAGAAGACAACAGAGGAATGTGCTATTGAAATCCTGATATAAAAGGCACTCCTTGTTACATAGAGTAGAGATCTTCATGAAATTGTGTCCTACAGCCATGTGGAAAGCAGAATTTGTAAGTGATGAGCTGATGAACTTGGATACTTAGCTGAGGAGACCTCAAAGCGACATAATGAAGGCATAGCCTGGTTGCTTCTTGCTGCTTACAGTGAAATGAAAGAGAAGAGAAATGAACGGAGAAAGAAACTGGTAAGCAAAAAGGAGGCAACATTTGATGACTTGAGACATTCTCAGTCTATTGTAAAAGATGATAGAAAATTCACAGTTAGGAAAGCATTTTCTGGAGAGAAAGACAGCTTGCAGCGGGATAATGCACAAAAGATGAAAGCATTCATGAAGCAAAGCAGCCTCACAAAGAAAGCACCAAGACTGGAGGCCATGTCAAAAGATTTAACCTTAGAAAAAAAAATTTTTTAAATCTTTCCATGAAATTAGTTAGAAGGAATGCATGAGAATTAGAATATTTGTCCCTTACAAGGACAGCGAAGTGAGTTATTTCACATCTGATGATCTGTGTTTTCTCTGCAGAATGGGAGGGAGGGGAGGGAAGGGAGGGAAGGAAGCATTACCTGCTAAAAGCAAGAAAGTGGGTAGCCATGTAGAAAACTCCAGAATTTATGTCAGGGCTTGAATTGGATTCATTGGGATGATGATGACTATAAAAGGACCAATAAATACCAATGGCTGCAACCAATATTTGTTACCCATTTACTAGGCACCAGACCTAATAGTAAGGATTTTTGGAGTCCCTATCACATATCACTATCCCAAAATGCCTAGAAAGTAGATGTCATTATTATTTTTAATTTTTACTGTGATTTCTATAGTATATGACAGAATACAGCATATAACATCATATACTATGTATTATGTAGTAAATGTACAATACATAGACATATGTTATATTACATATAATTAATATGTCATAAATGTATGTTTATTTGTTGTTATTATTATTTTACAGATGAGCAAAGAAGCTCAGAGAGTAAATTGACCAAACACACATACCTAGTATACATCAGACCATGGAATCAAACCACGGTCTATCTACTGCAAAGTCTGTTTTCTTAACCATAGTATTTACATCACCATCTTAAAATGTTTTCTAAAAAATTCCTCTCAGAAGTCTGCATAACTTTCCATGACTATTCCTCATCTTCTCAAATCAACATCATTGGCTCAAGTCCCCATTTTTCCACAAAAGGGGCCCCTCCCCTGATCATGAGACCCTCCACCGCCAACTCTACCACACACATATCCATCCTTGCTCTCTTCAGTATTCGATGCCATGCTCCTCTCTTTTCTATGCACCTCTTCGCTCCATTGCCTGCAATGACACCACAGTTCTAGATCCTATTTCTTTTAGGGGAGCCAGGGGGATCATATTTTCCACAAGCACAGTCTGAAGGTTGTACTGATGAAAATATTGACCAGAAAGACTGCAAAGCTGGTCTCCATTCTTACTCTATCATGGAGCTTCTGAGTGGTCTTGGGCACTCACCTTTTCTCTACACCTCAATTTGCTCATTTCCAAGTAAGGGAGATGATCCAGAGAGTCTAAATCAGCTCCCACAGTCTATAATTTCAAGTTCATAAAAAGGACATTGAGAAGGAGAAATCTTGGCTGTCTGCCTCAGGGAAAAAATAATTAAGATATCACTTTGCAAAAGGAGTAAGTGAAGTTCAACAGCATCATGCCTGTCTCTGCCTGGAGTTGGCTGCCTCTCCAGGTCTGGCCTCCCTTTTGGACACTATAAATTATCCAAGGACATAGGCTAATTGACACAGTTGAGAGGAGAGGGACACAAATAGTCCCAGGCTTGGAGAGTGAGACCTCTGTGGGGAGGTTAATAGAATTGGAACAGCTCACACTGGAGGAACGGCCGCTGAAGGGAGCCATCATTCTGCCGACACATTCATAAAAAGATATTGTGAGAAGGGCAGGGATCAGTCTTCGTATTAATCAACAAGGGCAGAATGAGAATTAACAAGCTGTAAGCTGCAATGAGGAATATCGAAGCTAAATATCAGGGAAAATGTTAGACCATGGGGAGCAGTTAGGCAATGGAACACACTGCTAAGGGAAGCCATGAAGTCACTCTAATTGGGGACATTCAAGGCAGAGGACAGATACACATCTGTCACAGGAGAGGGAATTCCAGAGGGAAAGTGAGAGCTGACTCTAAGAGACCTCAGTGACCTCAGTGTAACCAGTCCTCAACTTCAATGGTGGAGCACAATCTAGGGTCAAGTGTGAAGGCCAAGTGAGGTGAGATTGGTAGAGATAAAGGTAGAGTCAGGAGGGTATAGTTGTTGAGACCACAGTTTTTGGAGTTTTCATAAACTGGATTCAAACCCTAACTCTGTTACCTACCAACTTGCACAGTTTCCTTTGCTATGAAATGGGGACCACGATGACCACCCTGTAAAGGCTACTGTAAGGATTACATAAGTCATGTCTATAAACCACTTAGCATGGCATCTGGGACATGGAAAGTTCCAGCAGATAACGTTTATGATGAAAACAGGTGCTCTCTGGGGCAGAAAGTGAGACAGAGGGAAGGTTCCAGTGCCCAGCTTGTTCCAGTGGTGTGTCTTCAACCACTGAGGAGGACAAGGCTCAGTGTCCAGAACTATGGTATTCAACCACTTATTATGTCTTCCTTGCAGGAAGCATCAGTGTTAGGAGGAAGGCATTTTAAGATTTGATGGGGTCACATGTGTAAAAGACAAAATGCATTTCTGACCTGCCCATGTCTTAGGGAGTACCAGAGGCCCAAAGCTAGAAAATGAGTTTGGTACCACTCAAAGGGTAGGAATCGCTCCGTTGGTAGATGTTCTCTGTGTCTCACAGCATGCCCCTTAAGCCCACCTCTGAGTCTACCCACAGTGGTGGACAGTCCTACATAAGCTCATGCTCAAATTATGACAATGGCCTACTTCTAATGCCAATCTTCCCACTGGCTGCTTTGTAAGGCAGCCTTTCCTGAAACCAAGAGAGTCAGACCTCTGCAGAGGTATAGCCCAGAAGGGTAGCTTTGTTAATGCCTGCGAGGTACCCCTCAACTAACACAAGCTTGAAGCCAATGGATATGTGACCCCAGCTTCCCTTCCTTCTGGCAGAAATTCTGGGATGTACTGACTCTTCAGAGATCCCCCCAAATCAAAACTCCTCTGCCTATAGCGGAAACACCCCTCCTATCAGTTTTCATTCACACTCTGATTTAGTTTCCCCACATCCTCATTCCTGCTCCCTGGGATTTCTTTCCAAATAAACTACCTGCCTGCAAATTCCTGCATCATGTTATGTTTTGCAAGGAAAAAAACCGAAGGCAGTGTCTGAAAGAGACAAAAACTCAGAAGGTCAGAAATGAGAGGGACGCTTCCACAGAGAAGCTTTGTATATTTGGACTCACCGTGATGAATAATTGGCATAAGCATGCATCCTAAGTCTTTAGTTTTGAACATATGTTGCCATCTATTGGTGTTTTAATTAAGCATTGCCCCTTCTGATATGCCTTCCATCCTCCTCATGGAGGTGAAACAAAATTTCAAGACTTTCAAATGCCTTCTTTCCTTCTCTCTTCTCATATCTGTCATGGTCGAGATGCTATCCTGGTCTTTTAATCAGTATTTTTATGGTTCAATGTATTGAGGAATTTACCTTCTAAGATTTACAGAGCATTTTGAATTCAATTAACTTAGTTTAATTCAATTAGAATTAGTTTCCATCCAACTCCTCTCCACTTCATGTGGGTATGTGTCTAATCTTCCCAAAGAATAGGAACGGACAGAGGTCATGGACACACCCAGCAGCATATACCTCTCATTTTGTTGTCTGGATTTGTGTATTATAGCTGCTCCTAGCTGTAAGGGAGGCTGAAAATTGAGTGTTTCATTCTAGAGTGGAAACAATAAGTAGAAAAGGAGTAAAGAATGAACAACTAAGAATAATTTAGTTAGCCAATGGAAAAGATTTTCTGTAACTTTATCAGATGAAAAAATTTTATGGAGATTGAGGGAGCTATCGAGTTGTATTTAAGGAAACTATGACCTGTTAGAGATCATTTAAAACTCTTACAAATATATAGGTGCAGGAATAATAATCATAGTTGTTTTCATAAATTCTGCTGGTACCCGGTATATAAAAGGAATGGTGTTATATCTACCACCCCGAATCTCCCAGTGTATTAGATACATAAGGAACTTGCAGCCTGTTAGGAATACAGACGGAACATTGCAGTGCAGTGTGGACAGTGCAGTGACTGTGGTGTGCATCCAGCATTGCGGGAGTGGAGAATTGGGGTTGGAGCACCTAACCCAGCTCTCTTGATGCCATTCAGAGAAGTCTTCCTGGGAGAGCTGTGGAAGGGTTTTACAGGTAACTGGATTATAGGTGGTTGATTTTGCTTCGTGTTGAAAAAGAACCACTAGAGTTATAGTCAAGAGAGGAGGTAATCTAATGCATCTTTTTTAAAAGCTGTCTGTCAGTTATGTGCAGAGTGGAAGTACAGAGACTGGTGGCCAGGTCCCTGCACGTGGCTGGGAGAGAAGGGTGGCTTGCTCTGCAGCTAGAGCTTTGGAGAGGCTAAGTAGTGATCAAATTCAGAATATGTTTTAGAGCTATTGCATGCCATTGGATTGAATGTAAAGTAGAAGGGAAAAAGAGTAAACAATGAAACCCAATTTTTTTCTGCTTTGGTAGTTGGAATCCTGTAGGTTTTCCTTACTATGATGGAGAAGACTGAAGGATGGATAATGTGAGAAGGGAGATCTCTCTCTCTAAAAATAAATATTTTAAAAAAGAATAAATGAGCGTTCTCACTGAATATAAAAAGCATAAATGACTATAATCATCTTCTCATTGTCTACATTTTACAGATGCTGAACGTGAAATGGTAGGCACTCTCAGCGCATCTTCTAATTTTAAGTCTCTAATTCTTGCCTCTAGACCAGGCAGAATTGATTAAATTGACTTGGTTCCATAGAGTCTTAAAAAAAAATCTCACTTGTTTAAAATGTTTATTTATTTTGAGGGAGAGAGAGAGAAGGAGAAGTCTAAGCATGCTCCATGCTGTCAGCACAGAACCAGACACGGGGCTCAATCCCATGAACATGAGATCATGACCTGAGCTGCAATCAGTCGACATCAACTGATTGAAGGCTCAACCAACTGAGCCTTCCAGTCACCCCTCACTTTTTAAATAAATTTCTCACAGGTGTTAGATACAGAGTGGAATACCCATACCTTGGCAAATCCTGGTGCTTACAGAGGTTATTGGGTGAGTTTTATTAATATTTGATTAAACTGGATTATTGAAGAAAAGTGTGTAGGTACTGGGGGACATTACCAATAATAGTCCATATGTAGAGTCTTTCCATTTCAATGATCCTTTTCATTCCTTTCTTTTTCTTAAGATAAAAGGACTAATCGCTCAGAGTTAAGTCTTTGTGCATAATTTAAAATTGAAGCTAGAATTGTGTGAGCCACAAAATTTGATGCCCATTTCCTCATAACTTATCTGAAGTAGAAAATAAAAACTCCATGTTGAAAATATTATGAAGTATATATTTAATTGCACAAACTTGATTCAACAGGGAGTAATATGTTCAGATAACAAAGAGTCTCAACATAAACTCAGTGTTTATTTTGCTTTCCTTTCTTTCAATTCATGTGTACCCTTAAAGACTTGCTGCTTATGAGTGTGTTGTGATTATAACCACTAAATCATGTTATTTGCTTGGGATTTTCAAAGTTGTAACTTCTCAGTCAACATCAATCTGTAGCCTGTTTCAGTTACACTCATTTGCAGTGATTAATTAACCTTGTGGAAAAGCTGACAGTTCTCCTGGGGATCATTCTTTGTTATTTTTTACCATGCTTTTTTTTTTGTATTAAACTACTTATGTTTATATCTCCTGAGGCCATATAATTTAATACTTGGTGATTTCAGATAGATTTAATTGGTGGAAAACCTTACATACTATTGCTAATGTAAGAGAAAGGCTTAGGGAAAGCCAAATTGAATTTAGAAATTATCATGCCATGGTGTTTGGCAATACCTACTATGCTAGTCTGTATTTTTTTCAGATTATTCTCCTCAAAATAAAGACAAGTGATTTCTATGAAGGAAAAGTGATTTTGCACCCCTTACCTAGAACAATGTCTGCCACATACCATTTTTGTAATTAATTCTTTTTGAATGACTGTTCATTTAGTTAAAAGCTATGTTTACTATTGGGATGCTCTTGTTTCATTTGAAAGTATCATCGGGTTTTTAATTCTTATTTTTATTTTTATTTATTTTTTAATAGTTTATTGTCAAGTTGGTTTCCATATAACACCCAGTGCTCTTTCCCACAAGTGCCCTCCTTAATTACCACCACCTCTTTTCCCCATCCCACTCCCCCTTCAACCTTCGGTTCATTTTCAGTATTCAATAGTCTCCCAGGTTTTGCATCCCTCTCTCTCCCCAACTCTCTTTCACTCTTCCCCTCCCCCTGGTCCTCCATTAGGTTTCTCCTGTTCTCCTGTTAGACCTATGAGTGCAAACATATGGTATCTGTCTCCGCCTGACTTATTTCGCTTAGCATGACACCCTCGGGGTCCATCCACTTTGCTACAAATGGCCAGATTTCCTTCTTTCTCATTGCCATGTAGTACTCCATTGTGTATATATACCACATCTTCTTGATCCATTCATCAGTTGATGAACATTTAGGCTCTTTCCATGATTTGGCTGTTGTTGACAGTGCTGCTGTGAACCCTGGGGTCCATGTATCGGTTTGGTCATGTAATGGCATGGCAGCAATCCCCAGTTACACGTGTACAGCACTTTACAATTAGCAACGTGGAGGTGCCAGCCTGGTTCAGTCAGTTAAGACTCCAACTTAGCCTCAGGTCATGATCCCACAGATTATGAGTTTGAGTCCCACATCGGGCTCTGTGCTGACAGCTCAGAGCCTGGAGCCTCCTTCAGATTGTGTCTATCTCTCTCTGCCCCTCCCCTGCTCACCCTTCTTGTGCTCTGTCTCTCTCTCAAAAATAAATAAACATTTTAAAAAATCAGTTTAAGAAAATAAAATAAGCAATCTAATTTTCAATTCTCAAAGTGCTTTCACTCATTGGAAACTCACAGAAACTTCACGAAGCAAAGAGTATTTATGTCTTCATTATGCAGTGAAACAAACCAAGGCTCTTACAGAAGGAATGACTCAACTCAACATTGGTCTGAATTTGAATCCGTGTTCTTTCAATTGGACCACAACTGGTGGTTAGAGGCCATCATGACAGCCTCTAGAAGGCTAATGATGTATGTGGCATTAGCAAGCCCACTGTTCTGGATGGGGTCTTGTGCAGCAAGGAGTGACCACCACCTGGAAGGGTGATACTCTAGCACCATGGTAAGAATTAGTAAAACTGGGGAATGGAGATGGGAAAGAAGAGAGCCCCAGGCACAGAACTAGAAATTGCACTCATTCCTCCACCATGCTCCTTCTCCTGTCCCCTGCTTGTTTTTCTTATCACTAACCTGGAATTACTGTTTATACTCACTGCCCTCCTCCTCACCCACTACCTTGTGAAGGGGCAGGGACTCTGTAACTTACACACCTCTGTCTCCCCAACTCTTGGAAGAGACTCTGGCACGCTCTAGGCACTTACTGCATATCTGTGGGGGTAAGGAGCTACATGTGCAGGGTACATTATGCAGCAGTGGTCCTTTTGAAAAACTGTTAGCCCTTTCATCTCCCCAAAAGATGGTCTTTATCAGATGCTGATATTTGACTGTTCTTTATTTATTTACATGGAGATTTTTATATAGTTCATCTTGATAGAACATGGAGAAGAAATCTTGAAGGGGGGAGCACTTAAGGTTAGAAACAAAGGAAATGACCAAGTTAGGGAGAACTTGACATGGTGAAATATTGTATAGATTGACTGATGAATAGATAAAGAAGATGAAAGGTATATATATGGAATAGAATACTAGTCTGTGATGAAAAAGAATGAAATCTTGCCATTTGCAGCAATGTGGGTGGAACTAGAGAGTATTATGCTAAGTGAAATAAGTCAGACAGAGAAAAACAGATATATGATTTCACTCATATGTGGAATTTTATAAAGTCAACAAATGAGCATATGTAAAGGAAGTAAAAATAAGATAAAAATAGAGAGGAAGGCAAACCATAAGAGACTCTAAAATATGAGAACAAACTGAGGGTTGCTGGAGGGGAAGTGGGTGGGGGGATGGGTTAAATGGGTACTTGTTGGGATGAGCACTGAGTGTTCAGCACTGAGCACTGAATCCATAAATCACTGGATTCTACTCCTGAAGCCAAGACTACACCCTATGTTAACTAACTTGAATGTAAATAAGTTTTAAAATATATATTGGATAGAGCCTATGAAAAATTGGTTGTCGTTGATGGGTTTTAAGTAGGGGATTGACATGACCAGAGAGATGTCTCTGATAATTTGTAGCAAAGGATTTAAAGGAAGAAAATAGAAGTCAGAAGTTAACCCAGAAGTCATTGCATCAATTGTCAAGAGACAGTAAGTGCCAAAACCACTGGTTGGTGAGGCTCTGGCTCAGTCCCACTTTGCTCCCTTATTCCAGACTCTTTCTCTAAATTCCTTCTAGGTGATAGGATCAATCTGGCCTCCTGAGTAGATATCAGCCAGCCCCGCTTTTTCACCATTTCCTCAAGCATGAAATGACTCAAATATATTTGCTCACAGCTGAGACAAGTGGGATTTCCTTGAAAACTGGGGATGCATGAAATGGAAGGAGATACCCAAAAGCACCTCAGTAGAGTTTTCTGATCTGACTGAAGCCAGTTCACTCACCACAAGATCTCGGATATCCCACTTCATCACCCTTTTGAATTCTTAGGCCCTTTGTCCACCCTCTCCCTTAATAAATGTGCCTTGTGTCATTTAAGACACTTTTAAGGGAAAAAGAGGCACTATTTAGAATGAGCATATCCCAGGACTTTCCCAGGCAAACTGGATATAAGTCCCCCTAGACACAACTAAAATCTCAATACACAAGCAGGTCATCATATGTCTGTCCCTGCGGGTGAATTTTGCAACTTTGCTTGGGGTACTCCACCAGGATAGTACAGTGTATAAAGTCAACTAGTTATATCTGTTTAACCATTTCCATGCTAACGTGATTTGTGCTTGTTCTTTCCAGCTTTCAGATATCTACTTGGTGTCTTCTGAATGTCATAAGAATCCTGTGGTAGACAGGAGTCTGGGTTAATATGTGCATTTATAGGTAAGGAAACTGGGGTCAGGGATATTGTATCTAAAAAACAATGATGAAGAGGAGACAAAACACCAATCGTAGGGTAACAGAACAGATTTCTGAGCCCTGGGCCATCAGCACTGTTTACAGCAGCACTTCTCAAAGTGTGAGCAACAGAGGCTTTAACCCTTGGTTGTGAGAGTACATTCTAGAAACTTTGATCACAATTTAGCAGAATTACTTTGTGTCCATTGAAGCTAATAAGAAAATCTCAAGCTTGTATTTTATAAACTTTTCTTTCTTATTGTATTTTTTAGTAATTCAGCTTTATTTTGCAAAAGCATCAGTCCATGACAAATTGAAAATTTTAAATATAAATCCTTTACTATAGCTCATCTGAGAAATGTGGGGCTCCAGGAGACCAGGCAATTACTTAAGCATGCTGGGTTTCGGCTTCATCACGTTTAAAAATGGAAAATAATACATCATTCCACCTCACAGTTGATGAAACAATAAAACACTTAAAGTAATAACTAACATTTGTATAGGTCCTAAGGGTAGTGATTTTTAAGATAGGCTCAGTAGTAGCCCTGAGAATTGACAGAAAATGAGCTAGTGGAGGGTAGGGCTTGGTAAACAATGTCCACACCACCCTGGCCCAACCCCTCACTGTCTCTTCAAGCTAAACAGGTTTGCTTTCAACTTTTTTATTTTTTAATTTTTTTTATTTAAAATTTTTTTAAATGTTTGCTTTTTAGAGAGATGAAGAGAAAGAGAGTGAGCAGGAGAGAGGCAGAGAGCAAGGCAGACACAGAATCTGAAGCAGGCTCTGGGCTCTGAGCCATCAGCACAGAACCTGATGCAGGGATCAAGCTCACAAACCATGAGATAGTGACCTGAGCCAAAGTCAGACACTTAAAAAACTGAGCCACCAGGTGCCCCTACCTTTTTTCCAAAAAATGTTCACCTCTTTGAAATATAAGATTTATGCTCTAATATTGCCAGTAAGGAAAGGTGTCCATTAAAAAAAATCCAACTTTTCTAGAGTGTCCAAAGTGCATTTATACTCATTTCATTTAATCTTCACAAAAACCACATGATGTCTCGATTATTATTTCACAGATGAAAGAAAGAATGACAAGCTTACAAGGTGGACAGTTGGTAAGTGATGGCTACTGACACAAACTTGAGCCTTGGGATTTCATGTCCTGGTCTCTTCCTGGTAACTTGGCAAGTATAAAAAACATCTTACAGTTTCTGGTGTGTTATTTTCTTTCCTTCTACTTCTACATTTCCTTGCAAAATATTGGCTCACAAAAAGAACACTCAAAAAAGAAAAAAAAAAGAACTCGAAGATCACCAAAAGCATACATTGTGCTCCGGAAATTTGTATTTCTTAAACAATAAACTTAGAAATATCTCCTTACTGATGCTTAGCTCTCTCTCTCTTTCTCTCTCTCTCTGTTTATGTGCGTGTGTGTGTTATGGAGTGAATTGTGTTCCTCAAAATTCCTATGTTCAAGTCTCAACCCCCAGGGCCCCAGAATGTAACTGTATTTAGAGAAGGTCTTTAAAGAGCTAATAAAATTAAAATGAGGTCATTGCACTGGGCCCCCATCCAATATGGCCAATGTCCTTACAAGAAAAGGAAATAGAGACACAGACAAAACAGAAAGAAAGTGATGTAAAGACACAGAGAGAAGACAGCCATAAACCAGCAAAGGAAAGATACCTGGAATATATCCTTTCTTTTAGCTCTCAAAAGGAAGCAAATATCCCAATACCTTAATCTTGGACTTCTAATCTCCAGAGTTTTAAGAAAAGAGATTTTGGTTGCTTGAGCCACCTAGTTTATGATACCTTGTTATGGCAGCCCTATTAAAAGAATATAGTGAGTGTATTATATTTACAATGAATTGAATCACTTGTTACCTTTTATGTTCCAGGGAATAAATACACATCTTTTTATTGTCTGTTCCATAGATTCAGGATAAATTGTGTTTGCATTCCAAGGCAAGTGAATCACAATTTTGAGCTTCTTCTCTTTTTTTGTTTTCTTTTAGAATTTTTCATTTTCAGAGAAGTGCTAAAGCCCATAAATAAGTGTTTTGCTCACAGGAACTGAAGCTAGCTTTGGAGCTAGCTACCCACATTTCCACAGAGACCTCAGTGCCATCCGTGAGGCCATCAGAAAGGCATCTATCATCCCCAGACTGATTTTTCATCTTAAAAAGGGAGAATTGTAGAGGATTATCTCTAAGGAAATGCTTTATGGGTATAAGAACACTGAACTTGAAGCAAAACTGTCTGAATCCAAATCCTGATTTTATCAGTATCTAGGTATGTGATATCAGACAGGTCTTTTAGCTCCTTTGGGTTTTTATTTACCTTTTTGTAAAAATGCAGCTCACATACTGAAATCACACTGTGGTTATGAACATGTGGCAAGGCAATAAATTTGACTATAGCTGGAACTTTGAAAACTCCAAATCGTAGTTGATTTTATTCTCCTTTCAGTTCTGAAATGCTAGGTCTGTAAGCACTTTGATTGGACTGGATAGTATCTCAAAACATAATTTGAACTAACGTCTAAAGGCCAAACAGGATTGCATAAGTAGAAAGAGCAGTTCAATCATCCTTCATTTTTATTTCTTACCAAGGTATTTTAAAAGGCAAGAAGGATGTCTTCTGGACATTACCATGAGATGCCAAAGAGTGATGTCAGTCAGTGTGGAAATCGATCATCGTCTTTTCTAAATATCCCTGCTGCAGGCTAGGATGTCTTGGATATGTCAGATGTTATTTTGCCTCTCCAGCTTCCTAGTAACAAGCATCTCCCAATTTATGGCCAATAAAAATTCGCTCTTTTTTAAATGCTGAAGTTTAAAAATGCTGCTTTGGTTGATCATATTATAAGCTCAAAAACTGTACCCAATTTTTCTGCTACTAGATGTGAAGGCAGATGCCTTTAATTTCAAATGAGCAATTGAAGGTAGTACAGATTCTCAATGAAATGATAAGATCCAAGTGTATTCTTAATACTCATAGTCAAGCCTTTGCGACTATCTTGTAGAGTCTGATGAGTGTATCAGCAGAGGCTACAGTTCTCCAGAACAGACTGGTCCCTAGAGCAAAGATGGAGGTGGAGTTGAGTTAACAACTCAGAAAGATGAGAAGGTATTGAATAATTCATCCATTCACTCAACAAATACTTGTTAAACATCTATTAGATGCTCATTACTGTACTCATAAAAAGGGAAAAAGTAACTTGGCTTTTCTTTCTTGATCAAATTCAAAAAACATGTTGATGGCCTAGGGCATAATCTTCTGGGAATAAATATGAATATAAGAAAGGCTTTTCCCTTCATGAATGCATAGAGGAGACATACAAAATTACTTATTATACACACAAGGGCCAACAGCAAAATCAATGTTACTACTTTATAAATAGCAAAGTCAGTAACTGACCAACTGACAACCCATTACGGAGCACTGTTGAAGACTCCTTAGGAGCCTAAATCTGAAGCACAAGGTTAAAGCCAGACCTTTGATCACCCAGCCCCATGATATCTCAGCCTTGGAATCTTGCTACCTTTGACCTATAGCAAAGAGAGAATAATTTGTGAACACTCCAGAACCCTTCCTTGGTTTCAGAGAAGCATAGACACAGAGAAAGTGAGACAAAAGAAACAGAGTAAGAGAAAATGGCAAAGAAATTTGAGAGGTATGAGAGGAATCCAAAAATAATTTTTGCTTATTTTACTAATCATATTAATGATTTCCCTCCTTTATCTGGAAGTTAAGAGATCAGTGAATGAAAGGTGAAGACTTTTCCTTCTCTTACATGTTAGAGGGAAGAAGCTAGAGACAGGGAAATGAGTTAGAAAGCTATTGGAATTTGCCATGGAGAAGGTCCTCCAATGGACTCTGATGCTGTTAAAGATGGAGGTATATCTGAAATTGTTTGTGTGAGGGGGAAATAAAAGCCATAAATATGGAGTCTTTGAACAACAACAGCAGAGCCTCAAAAAGGAACCACATTTTTGAAGCCCAGTCATCTGATGTGATGACTACTAATTTACTCAACATTTTAAAGCACCTACTAGGTGCATTCATTGCACTAGGCTTGTTGATCCATAGATACAGACATAATCTCTTTTGGGTGTTATATGTAAGTGACTGATCACTGAATTCTACTTTCAAAACTAACATTTCACTGTATGTTAACTAATTAAAATTTAAATTAAAAAAGTAAAATGTAAAAAAAAAAATCTTACACTTGCAAGCCGGCCATATCCATAAACACACAACATGGTTGTCACCATAAAGGATGAACAGGCCAGACGGAATCCTTGCTGTGCCCCAAAATGTGGAGTAAGACTCCACAGAGAGTGAACATGTGAACTGGGTCTTTGAAGCAGGAGAAGGGGCTTGCTGAGCAGGTTGACAACATGAAAGGAAAGTTGACTAAATGGTCAAAGGAAAGGAAGCATGGCAGAACATAGCGTGTGCTGAGAACCATTCATTAATAGTCTTTTGAGCTCCTGCCCTAGGTGGAGACACAAGAGTGCATAATAAAGTCTCTGCTCTTATGAAGATTTCACCATGGTTATACAGGAGAGGGATCACAGACATAAACAAATAAATAATAAAGATATTATTAGAAATTAACACATGTGATCTAGAAAATAAAATCGACTAATGGCATTGCTCTAGGACCTATCTTATTTGGGGAGAGGGTCAAGGGAAGTGTCTTTTGGTCATGACAGTTGAACTTAAATGTTAGGAGGGATTCAGTCATGTGAGGATGAGAGGTAAGAACACTCCAAAAAAAGGAGATAACAAGAACAAATGCTCAGAGACCAGAACAGATCTGGAAGTTGCAAGGAATAGGTCAAAGGTCCACAGAATTGGAGTTTATGAATAAAGAAACGGGAAGTGGTCAGATCATGTGATGCCTACAAATATTTGACATAGCGAAGCATAGAGTGGGGAAGCTGGCACCAAGAGCAGATCATGAAGAAGTAAAGGGTCTTCACTATGGAATCAGAACTCCTCCCATTGTATTAGTCCAATCCTGCAGCTATAAGAAATACAATCAACTGAGTAGCTTATAAGCAATTAGGACATTTTTCTTTCAGAGTCTTGGAGGCTGAGAAACCTAAGATCAATGAGCTGGCAGATTTGGTGATAGTGAGAGCTCGCTTCCTCATAGATGGTAGTCTCTCTGTGTCTTCACGTGGGTGGCTGAAAGGGTGCGGAAACTCTCTGGGGTCTCTCGTACAAGGACACTAACTTCATTCATGAGGACTCATCTCTCCTGACCTAATTGCCTTTCAAAGGCCCTGCTCCCAATGCCATCATCTTAGGGGTTAGAATTTCAACACATGAATTTAAGGGAGATACAAGCATTCAGCCCATTGTACTCATGTAATTGGACACTAGTGAAAAGGAACAAGATTATTGGGAATAAATTCTAATTTCCTTTTTGTTAGCCAGCTGAGTGGTTGAGGCCCCCTCACCCAGACACCATCTAATCCCTCAATAGCTTAACAATGGTCTATAAAGGAATGTTCACAGCAGGCAAGACTAGGGATTAAGTATCAGTATAAATTGTCTATGTGAGGCTGGAATGCAGAGAGAGGCAAATACACAAGGCTGGGGTTTTCTTCTTCTTCTTTCACAAGCCCCTTGGACACAAAATGTCCTCTGTGAACTAGCCAGGAGAAAGAAATCTGGCTTTACAGTGCATGTAATCTGGAAAGCAGGGAAAGACTCATTTAAGCTGTTATTCAAACAAGTTTTATTCCAATTACTACTTTCCTCTCTGTCAAAATCAATTATTCTCACTGTTGACATGGCCAGTGCTTGCTGAGGTGATAGAAGCATCTGCCTCCATATTTTTCTCCCGATGTTTTCTTTCTCGGTCGCTTTTGGTTGTGGGTTGTTCTATAGTGTTGTTGTTGATTTTCCCACTGCAGCCAGCGCCACAGAGTTGCTTTTACATGGCCATAAAATGAAATGAATGTACACAGGAAAGAGAGCCTTCCAAGTCAAGTACTGAACAGCTTAGCTTAACATGCACTCAGTTTCACAAGCAGAGACCTGTTTGCTCTCATTGCTTAAAGACACAGTGCCCATTTGCTTTGTGATATCCCCCACATCAGTGCTGGACTCTAGCCAGACAACGACTGGCAGGTCAGCTCATGTTTGCCTTGTGACCCTGGGAGAAATGCTGGTCCCTGATGACTCTGATGGACTAATTGTAGCAGCACACTGAGTTAATCACACCACAGTTGGGTGCCTGTCAGCACGCCTATGACGCTATCAACTGAATCTGTTGAGTCTTCATGACATAGAGAAAAAGGAAGTGAAAAGAGAGAGCTTAAGTGTTTCCTAGTATGTGGTATTAAATTGAATTTGACCAATGTTCATGCAGTCAAGTTGGATCCCTTTCTGTTCTGTCATCTTGAGTTGCCCTGTGTTATTCTTTGCCCTGTCTTCTAAAAGTCAGGCATGAATTTCAAAATGATGGCATATGTGCATGGTTTTAGGGACTAAAATTTTAATAAAACTTATTATATTGGCAATGAGAAAAAATGAAATCTGGCCATTTGTAGCAAAATGGATGGAACTAGAGGGAGTCATGCTAAGTGAAATAAGTCATGCAGAGGACAGATACCATATGTTGTCACCCATAGGTCTAACTGGAGAAACCTAACAGGAGACCATGGGAATGGGAAAGGCAGTGGGGAAAGAGTTGGGGAGAAGGAGTGAGGCAAATCATGAGAGAGTTTTGAATACTGAGCACAAATTGAGGGCTGAAGAGGGAAGGGATAGGGGAAGCGGGGTGATGGTCATAGAGAGGGGAACTTGTGGGGAAGAGCACTAGGTGTTATATGGAAACCAACTTGGTAATAAATATATAAAAATTTTTATCATATGAAAAACTTTTAATTTTTTCAGTTGTAGGTTGGAAACATCTCTTAAATCCTATATTATTTTCCTATCCATATTTTAATGGACTCCAAGAAAGCTGGTGTAAAACTCAGTAGGATGACAGTAGGGAACATGTGGGAAGGTTCAAGGTACCCCTACTTGTTTGTATTACAGCCATACTGAATTTGTTTCCATCCTCTGCTTATTTCCTGCCTTTTTTCCAATTCAAGATTTTGCTCATAGTGTTCTTCGGCTTGCCTTGGTTTTAGCTTTTACCATAGCCTATGTGACTTACACAACAATTTATTTCTTACTCTTCTGGAGGCTTTCCTTATACCCTCATGTGACACAGGGAGAGTGAGGATGTCACCCACTTCTAAAGCTGCCTCCACAATTTGAAATGTTTGTTACAGCAGCACCCCCCTTTCAGTACCAATTATTGCCTTGTCATATACCTGTCCCACCACTGTATTTTGGAGGAACATAACTTGCTTGGTTTCACAAGTCCACAGTTGGAGAGAAATTTTACCTAAGGATAAATCCTACCTGGAATATTACCTGAATCTTATTTATATGCTACTTAGCATTTAGGTTCGACTTTGGACTTTATAGAGTTGATGCTAGAATGAGGCTATTGGAATAGAAGAATTGTGTTTTATATACAAGGATTACACGAATTTGGCGGGGGAGTCAAGGGTAGAATGCTATTGACTAAATGTTTATGTCCCCCACAAAATTCATAAGTTGAAGGCCTAAAGAGCAGTGTGAAAGAATTCTGAGATGGGACCTTGGGAGGTGATTAGGTCATGAAGGCAGAGCCCTCATAAATGGGATTAGCTGCTTCCTGAAAACTTTGCTTAGAAATCTCTTCCTTTAAATACCCAGTTTCATTAGTCTCAAGATCCACCTTGCACAGAACACTAGAATACAAATTTAGTCAAGTTATTTGCTGCTTTATAACAAGGATAGCCTTTTTCCCCCATTATCCCGTAACATGCTCCTCGCTCCCATCTAGAATCTCACCAGAAAAGCCTTGGCCATCCTTATTTCTACCAACATTTACGAATTCTCTCAGGAGACAGAAGCTTTCTTGCAGTTCTCCTCTTTCCTTGCTGAGTTCCCACCAGAATCTCCTTTCGTTGTCCATTCATGACATCCTTGGCTTTTTCTAGCCTGTGCCACAAATCCCTTCAAGCTGGTACCTCTCACCCACTTCTAGGGCTACCTCTACAATTTGAAATGTTTGTCACAGCAGCACCCCCCTTTCAGTACCAGCTATTGCCTTGGCTCATTTCAGGATGCTATGATAAACATCATCAATCACAGTTCTAGAGGATGAGAAATCCAGGATCAAGGAGCCAGCAAATTCAAAGTGTGAATTCAAAGCACCCTTTCTGGTTTGCAGATGATCACCTTCTTTCTGCATCATCACATGGCTGAGAGACAGAAATCATCTGTCTTGTTTGTCTTTGTATAAGGGCTATATTCAATAAGCTAGTTCCTGAAACTCTTTATTTGCCAGATTTGCTTGCATATCCATGAGTTGACTATATTTGAACCAGAAGTCAAGGAGGCAAGAAGTGGAGAGCTCTTCTTGTCTGTTGTATACACAAAAAAATAAAGTCATGTAAACATTAAGTGGCTTAGGGTCTTTTGAGGCAGTGATGTTGACTGTCTTGTCTGCCTCTTATCCATTCATCTAGTACTGGTGTATAATAACTGCTTAACTGCTAAACAATGAGTGATTTATTTATCAGTCTACTAACTAACTGGGGAAAATACAACATCCTCTACTGTCACAACTGCTCCTATAGGGTTTGGTCTCTAAGCATACAACCCTGTGCTAAGTGCACATAGGACCATCCAATAAAGTGCTGCCTTGTGTACATGCAAATGTTGCATGAGTGCCATTATTTAAATATTTTGAAAATATTTTTTAAAAGTGGAATCATTATCATTAGAAGAATAAGAACTTTATTTGATGTTCTCAAAAATGATCACATGGCTTTGAGTTCTTTGTAAGTTACACATGGAAGGAAAGGAATGGGGTCCCATAGTGTTTCGATGCTTGTGGCCCCTGAAGTTATCTCTGGTCATCTCTCCATGTTCTTTCTTCATCACCTCCTACATCCTTTACCCTCTGAATTAGATTGTTTAGGCTCTTTCTTCCATCAAAGGACCTAATTTGGACTCTTGTAATGGCTACTGAGAGCAGCTTTCTTGGCCTGGAAAATCTCTGTAAAAACTACCACCAGCAAGCTCTTTCTGAGATACCCACTCAGAAACCCAGAAGCTAGATGCAGTCTGGTCCTAAGTAAGAGGCAGACCTTCACCCCAGAGGTGTTTATTTTTCTATAATCAGTTAGTGAAGCAACACAGACATTACAGAAATGCTGAGGGCTCTCTCCCCAAACACCAGCAGAATGAGGTTAGAGAAGCACAGAGGATCCCCTGGTGAGTCTGGGCAAAGTTCAAGACAGCCCTGGGCTTTCTCAACTCTGAGCTCAAATCTCAACAGCTCACCACAAGGCCTTCTGAGTGACTTTTGTCCCACTGACATTGGGCATTAAAGGAAAAGATAATGACCAGCCCCTATGGCCTGAGAACGACAGATAAGCATGTGGGCTGCTGTCTACCCAGGGTTGCAAAGACACTGAGCATCTATGCTAGACGGTCTCAGAATAGAGTCACTGAATGCAGATAAACCATCTCTATGTTCTCTTTCACTGGTGGTGTTTTATCCACTACTAAATGACTCCTGTCATGGGATCTTAACCACTTTCTAATGTTGCAATTATTAAATCAAAAACTTCGATTGCTGGATATGCCTACCAAATATATCCCAAAGAGATCTTGTATTATTCATTACTTTGCTCTGTGGAGGCAAAATAAGTGGGAACCTTTCCCTACTTTCTATAAGAAATCTTCAAATATCTGAAGATAGGAGGCTTAGAGACATAATTCTCCTTTCCAGGCCAACTCGACTTCTCACTCTGCTCCAGCCTGGTTTTTACCCTCACTGAAATTCTTCAACATGGCCACCAATGAACTTACAAATAATGAATCCTCTGAGCAGATTTCAGTTCATACCTCACACTCCTCAGACACATCTGAAAAGCATAATTACTTTCCCCTTGGAACACTTCTCTTGACACATCTTTCCCCTAGTTTTCCACCCACCCCCAACCACTATGGCAGGCATTCTCAGTCATCCTCCTGCAATAGTCTTCCTTGCTTTAATTACCCACTAAGTGTTGACATTCCTTGGATTCTTGTCTATGCCTTCTTCTTTTCTCACTACAGGAAAGTGAATGCATCCATCCCAGTGCTTCAACTCTCATCTACACATTAATGATACCCAAATTACACCTCCCGTTTGAGCGTCACATGACTCAACTTCACCAAAAAACAAACAAACAAATAAACAAAAACACCCCACTGGGGTCTCAAACTTGGTAAGTCCAAAACTAAGATAATTGCCTTCCTCACAATAATGACTTCCTCCTCTTCTGTGTTCTTGCTTTCCCCCCTCCTGTGCCCCCCAACATAATAAACTGCTTTGCCATCTATGTCTTCGATGACACAGTGAAACACCTACAAGTTATCCTTGGCCTAAGTAATTTATCCACCATTTTTCAGCAGATGAGGAATCAAAGATGGATTTTAAACCCAAGACTCCTGCCTTTTTGATTTGAAGCCGAATGGGTTTTCTTCATATATTTATTTTTTTGTATATTTATCTTTGTAATATATCTTTACTCAGGTATATATATGCAAAGACAACTTCTCAGAGAGCATTTACTATCATGTGATAAAATTAATTTCAGTGACAGATACAGCATCTATGTCCATTCCATTCCACTTCATATCATCTTCATACAAATACAGAATTTGATACATTCTACAATTGGTTGTGAAATCTATTTCTGTCAAGGAGAGGTGAGGCAACAAAGCAAAGTTCAAAGCTGAGGCCAGGAACCCTTTGCCAACAGTTAACTTAAACAAGGAGAACTTTGACACTTACATTAAGGGGAAACCTTTCCATGAATTGCTGCTTTATTAAATCCTTGCCCAGCAGATGCAGTTTAGGTGGAAAGGGAATGTGGGGTCAGATGTCAACCAGGATCTTCTTAAGATGAACTCAAAGAGCTTGCCTCTCCTATGTCAGCCTCCATATTTTACCTTATGACAATATTTAAGAATTGAATAGTTCTATGAAGGAAGACATGATGCCTTTTACAGCCCACAACCTAAGGGTTGCCATGGATGTGAACCTCAGCGTTTCCACAGCATTTCTAAATATTTGTAGAGAACCATTTCCTGCTTCAAGAATTACAAAAGTCTAACTTGGAGATTAAGCACTTTAGGGCTAGTCAATTATTTCAGAAGAGTTGTACTTTGTTGAAATCAATGTTCAAATATGCTACAACAACATTTGGGGTTGGCAAGCGTGCCTAATCTAAGAAGTTCAAAATAAAGTCTCAATGCTCCATCCTTAGAGCTCTTGGTTAGGGCCGGACAGCACAGTGGGCTGTTACATAGGAGGCCATTCTCTTGAAAGCAAGTGGTGGAAATTGGGCATGAAATCCTCTATTCAGGAAAATACAACTTGGTATTATCCTAAAATGTGCATGATTAGGTGAACACATTCAGGTAGAATAACATTTCCTTCCCAACCCACCCTCTTAACCTTCAGTCACCTCTCAAATGATTTCATTATTCAGGTTATAAAATTTAACTTATTTGCCTGCTCTTGCTGCGAAAAGTTTGCAAACTGTTCCTGGGATCTGCTAGATATTCTGAGGTTGCATCATCTAGTCTCTCATTTTTACACTCCATACAAAATATATTCACCATGCAGAGGAAAATAGTACCTGCCATTTATTAAATGTCTGCGGTGTGTCATATTCTATGTGAAGCTCTTTGTTGATCTTATCTTCATTAATTTTTATAAGTATTCTAAGAGGCAAGAGTTATTTTAAATATGTGCATATTCTGCCTTAATATAAAAAAATTCAAGAAAAAAAGATGAAGGTAAACTTATTCTCTGAAAGAGTGATTTAATTCTCAGAGGACTTAGGTAACTTTCTTGGGGACATACAGCTAAGGAGTGGCAGAATTGGGGATTTTACTCCAATAGACCCAACTCCTAGGTCATATGGTGTCCACCACACCATTAGCAGAGACTATAATTATTATCATATTGACTGGTGGCCCACAGTAGAATTGAAGGTGGCAGGGCAGAGCATGAAGTCAGAGAAGCAGAACCAGAAATGAGAAAAAAAATTTTTTTTAAAAATATCTGTGTAAACTGTTGCAGCTGCTCTGGAAAACAGTGTGAAGGCTCCTCAAAAAACTATCAATAGAACTCCCCCATGACCCATCAATAGCACTGCTAAGGATTTACTCAAGGGATACATACAGGAGTGCTGATGCATAAGGGCACATGTACCCCAATATTCATAGCGGCACTTTCTACGATAGCCAAATCACGGAAAGAGCCTAAATGTCCATCACCTGATGAATGGATCAAGAAGATGTGGTATATATATATATATATACAATGGAGTATTACATGGCAATGAGAAAGAATGAAATATGGCCATTTGTAGGAAAGTGGATGGACCTCGAGGGTGTCATGCTAAGTGAAATAAGTCAGGTGGAGAAAGACAGATATGATATGTTTGCACTCATAGGTCTAACAGGAGTAACCTAATGGAGGGCCATGGGGAGGAGAAGGGGGAAAGAGAGTTGGGGAGAGAGAGGGACACAAATCATGAGAGACTATTGAATACTGAGAATGAGGGCTGAAGGGGGAGGAGGAGGGAGGAAAGGAGTGGTGGTAATGGAGAAGGCACTTGTGGAGAAGAGCACTGGGTGTTTTATGGAAACCAATTTGACAATAAACTATTAAAAAATAAAATAAAATAAGATAAGATAAAAAATAAAAATATCTGTGTCATTTAATATCTCACAATGGGAGCACCATAGGCATTTTGGATGAATTTTTTTTTATTAAGCAGAATTGTCCCCACATTGTAGGATGATGCCTAATGCTCCTTCCAGATACTTAATGTCAGTAGCATCCCTTGTCACTTAGTCAAACAAAAACACCCTCTTCATTTCAAATGCCCTTTAAGGGGGTAGTACACTTCCCAGTTATGAATCACTGCTTAGAGATAGGGGGGAACTATAATTCTAATAATTATATATATTATTATTCTCATTTTTCCAGAAGTGGAAACTCTAAGTTTAATGCCATACCTTTGGAATGGAACCTATCACTGAATGATGCTAAATGTTATTCTTTTAACCTAATGATACCACTGTCATAATTGCCATAATATTTTTTCTTGAAAATATAATCTTTTACCTAAAGAATCATTTTTAGACACATATGCAGATCATTTGTTTCCTAAAGAAGGACATGGGTCTTCTACATTCTCCAGAGTATTCTTCTTATGATAGATGCTTGAATAACCTTCCTAACTTCATTTTCTACTCAGTTGATTGAAGACAAGACCCAAATAAAAGCAAGCCAACTTTTTTAAATTCCAGTATAGTTAATATACAGTGTTATATTAGTTTCATGTGTACAGTGTAGTGATACAACACTTCCATACAACACCCAGTGCTCATCACAAGTGCACTTTTTAATCCCCTTTACCTATATCACCAACCTCCCCCTACTCCCCTCTTCTCTGGTAACCATCAGTTTGTTCTCTATAGTTAAGAATCTGTATCTTAGTTTCTCTTCTCTTCTCTTCTCTTCTCTTCTCTTCTCTTCTCTTCTCTCCTCTCCTCTCCTCTCCTCTCCTCTCCTCTTCCCTTTGTTTACTTGTCTTGCTTCTTAAATTCCACTTATGAATGAAATCATATGGTATTTGTCTTTCTCTGACTTATGTCACTTAGCATTATACTCTCTAGCTCCATCTGTGTCATTAAAAATGTCAAGATCTCATTCTTTTTATGGTTGAATAATACTCCATTGTGTATATATACCACATCTTCTTTATCCACTTATCTATCATGAACCCTTGGGCTGCTTCCATAATTTGGCTATTGTAAATAATCCTGCAATAAACAGGAGGGTGCATTTATTTCTTTGAATTAGTGTTTTTGAATTTTTTGTACCAAGTGATGAGATTACTAGATCATAAGGTAGTTCTACTTTTAATTTTCTAAGGATCCTCCATACTGTTTTCCACAGTGCCTACAGCAAAAGGCAAGCCAACTTTTGTTCCATTTCTGCCTTGGACTCTAAATAGGAAAGACTTCATAAAATAAATGGTAATCTGGTAAATACTAATTGAATATCCAACATTAACTTAATATTTATTTAAGATTTAAAGAGTGGTCATACATAGGAAATGACACTGTGATTAAGGACACAGCAAAGTCTATGACATGGGAAAGCATTCAAAATGTAATCACACTTTGCTGGACCAAAAGGTTCATGTTATTTCCAAGTAGAAGAGTAATTTAGAGTTTCTGCAGAGTCTTTGCATTGCATGAGCAATGGCAGACATCTCTCTCTAACCAGTGTAGCCCCACGTTTGTTCTCTACTATAGTGTATGTTTCTAGAGTCCCCAGGAAAGCATAAACTCCCAGTAAACATATCACAAAACATTAGATCAAAATGCAGACTCTTCAGAGTGAGCCGGATTTCATTAAGGCAAGTCAAGGAATGCGTACAACCTCTCTAGGAGATTTAGTACAAACTTCAAGCATATAATCTGCCATGCAACTTTAACTCAGTCCTTCATTAACACCCAAACCCTCACTCCCAGATCTCTCTTTTCATCACTTTTTTGATAAAGTAGTCCTTTTTTTCTCCAACTAGCTAGTCTAATCCACCTATTACCACCACCCTAAACTCATGTTTTGCCCTTCTCTGTTCCACTTTTCCCCTGAAATTAAACTCCCATAAGTGTATGGGAGATTCCAGGGTCATCCATCCTCTGGTTTCCAGTTGGATACAGCAGCTGTAAGGGCAATCCCAAGCAGAAAATCAGGATAAACGGAGAATTTAGTGGAGCATTAATCTCTCACCCCCTCCCCATTGCTTCTCTGACTTGCTGTTGTGGTTCTTGCAGTGGCTGTCTTCCTCCTGGACCACAGTTTCCATAGGCATTTATTTTTATATGGTGGGGGCTCAGTGGGCTTTGTAGGGAAATTTTCCCAGTCTCTGAATGACTTAATTACCCTTGATGATTCCCCTGAATTCTTCCTAAGCCTTGATAAATGATTCCCCTTTTTGAAAGTCTCCAAAGTCAAACCATCTGAATGGAATTTAGTTTTATTGGGAGTTTAACCAATGTGGTTAGTCTCTGGGCAACCCCTGTTCAGCCTGGCAACTTCATCACCTACATAACCAAAGTTCTGCAATAGTATTCCTCTGTTTACATTCTTAAAGCTGTTTTTCTTTAGACCATGCCTAAAACTCAAAAAGCCACTAACATTGAAAAGATGTCTGACTCAGTAGTATCAAAGGAAAATCAAAATTAAGACAATATACTAATCAAATTGACAAGAAATAAAAAACTTCTGCACAGCGAAGGAAACAATCAGCAAAACTTAAAGGCAACCTGTGGAATGGAAGAAGATATTTGCACATGAAAGATCTGATATAGGGTTGGTATGCGACATATATAAAGAACTTATAAAACTCAACACCCTCAGAATGAATATCCAATTAATAAATGGACTAAAGACATGAATAGACATTTTTCCAAAGAAGACATACAGATGATGTTGGTGCTCAACATCACTGATCTTCAGGGAAATGCAAATCAAAACTACAATGAGATATTACCTCACACCTGTCAGAAAAGCTTAAATCAACAACACAAGAAACAACAGGTGTTGGTGAGGATGTGGAGAAAGGGGAACCCCTTGCACTGTTGGTGGGAATGCAAACTGGTGCCGCTCTGGAAAACAGTGTGGAGGTTCCTTGAAAGATTAAAAATATAATCATGCTATGATCCAGCACTTTCACTACTTTACCCAAAGAATATAAAAATACCAATTCAAAGGAATATATGCACCATGACATTTATTATAGCATTATCTACCAAGTTATGAAAAGTGTCCAAGTGTCCATCAACTGATGAATGGATACAGAGGTGGTGTGTGTGTGTATATATATGTATATACACATACATATATATATATATATAATTGAAGATTACTCAGCCATTAAAAAGAATGAAATCTTGTCATGTGCAACAACATGGATGGAGCTAGACAGTATTATGCTAAGGAAAATAAGTCAGTTAAAGACAAATACCATATGATTTCATTCATATGTGGAATTCAAGTAACAGAACAAATAAGCAAAAGGAAAGAGAGAGACAGAGACAGAGAGAAATCAAGAAACAGACTCTTAACAATAGAGAACAAACAGATGGTTACCACAGGGGAAGTGGGTAAGGGGATGGGTGAACCAGGTAATGGGAATTAAGGAGTTCACTTGTGATGAGCACTGGGTGAAATTGAATATGAAATTCTTGAATCACTCTATTGTACACCTGAAATTAATATTATACTGTGTGTCAACTAACTGGAATTTAAATAAAAACTTTTTTAAAATAAGAAGAGAAAACACTTATATCTTAAGGAAAAAAGAAACAGTTGGCATGACTATAGAATTAAGATGCACTTATATATTTCTACTGGAAATTAAAATTAAAATAATGAATTAAAATTGAAGACAATTTATATCACCTTACATAATTGGGCATTTACGTACCTAGCACCTATAATTCCTAATAATTAGAGAAAATCTTGCCCTTAATACTCTTGTGTGAAGGCTTGCAAAAGATTTAACATATTTTCAAATATTAGTAATAATCAGAAAAAAAGAAAAAATGCCAAATGACAATTAACAATGGTATGGATAACAAATTATGAAGTATAAATATATATGTGATAAATTATGAAATATCTATAATGGGAAAAACTACCTTAGAGAGCTTTACTGGTTATTATTTAACTGTTCTATGCCTCAGTATCTTCATCAGAAGAACAAGGAGCTGACACTGCATATCCCTTGGGCACTTTTGTAAGGATGAAATCAAGTAATTTCAATAAAGCATTTAACAGTGTCTGACATAAAAAAAATTCCAACTATCATATATCCTCTTATTATATTATCAATACAAATAATGGTTTTATCACACAAAAATTAATTCAAAGAAAGCACAGTGTAAAGATTGTTGTGTACAGTGTGGACCTGACAGAGTTTTTCTGAGATGGCCCCATATATGAGAAAGAACACTCATTCACGTGGTCAGCATCTCATATAAGCTGCCCAAAAGGTATTAATGAGATCTTTTACTGCAAGGTCATGACCTTTGCCAAAAAATGTCCAAAATACAAACTAAGTGGCCAGAAAAAATAATCTCCTGGTCAAAATTAAGGCTTAAACAGAAATAATTTATGACATTGATAAAGTTCTTTTTCTACCTCTAAAAAGCTGGGCATTAGCTGAGTCTCACTGTGTCTTAATTTCTAAATCTACAGTAACAGCTTACAGACTGATCTCTGCAATCCAATTGCTAGAGATTTTGTCTTATATCCATTACCAACCATATGACTTGACTTAGTAAACTCTCTATGTCTCAGTTGTCTAATGTATAAAATAAAGATAATAATACATAGAGTGGTTGAGAATATTACATCAAATAATATTTATAAAAGTCTTCACCCAGTAGCATGTACATTAAAAATTCTCAATAAATATTTTGGCTAAATTACAGAAAGAACCTAAATGTCCATCAACTGATGAATGGATCAAGAAGATGTGGTTTATATGTTCAATGGAATACTACTTGGCAATGAGAAAGAATGAAATCTGGCCATTTGCAGCAATGTGGATGGAACTGGAAAGTATTATGCTGAGTGAAATAAGTCAGTCAGAGACGGACAGATATCATATGTTTTCACGCATATATGGATCTTGATAGGCTGAACAGAAGACCATGGAAGAAGGGAAGAGGAAAAGAAAATATACTTACAAAGAGAGAGGGAGGGAGGCAAACCACAGGAGACTTTTAAATACAGAGAACAAACTAAGGGTGGATAGGGGTTGGGGGAGAGAGAAAATGGGTGATGGTCATTGGGGAGGGTACATGTTGGGATGAGTACTGGGTGTTGTACATAAGCCAAATGGACAATAAATTATATTCATAAATATATGTTTTATATTTTATATTTATAAATATGCATTTGAATATAAATATATACTTATAATTTATATATTTATTTACGACTTATGATATAATATATATAAGCTATGATGTATTTATGATTTATAATATATATATATAAGCTATCATTAGTTATCTGTCTCCATCATGTCCATCATGGTAACTATTTAACCCCTGGGGGGTCACTCCCCATTTATCTCTATGACTCCACATTC
>NC_043700.1:185462613-185651864 GCF_006229205.1 Suricata suricatta | reverse complement strand
AATCAGAAACATATGAGCTTAATTTCCCTGAAAATACATGTGGGTTTAAAAATGAAAGGAAAGGAATCTTGGCACACTTTGCTATGCCAAACCCAAAATGTTAGAAAAACATTTTAAGATGGTAGGATGCACAAATCCTAAATGCAGCTCAATTTGCTCATCCTTCAGTGGCCTGCTCCCAATGTACCTGTTGAGTCTGGTCTGCCATAGTCATAATGAGGAAAACCTAAAAAAGAAAAAAAAAAGCATATTGGCATAAGACAGGAAACCAGGAGTTCCAAGTCTCAGCCTGGCTCGGCCACTGGCTAGCTGTGGGACTTTAGATTAATCACTTAGCCTTCCTGGACCTCAGCTCAGGAAAATAGTTCATGACTCTCAGACCTCACAGGGTTGTTAGAAGCTGCTAGAATAGAGTTTAGGAATGTGTCAAGGCCCGAATGGTAGGGACCAGACCAAAAAGTGAAACAGTGTCCTCAGTGTGGGATAAGTGTCCAGATGAGCCCAGATCAACATGCCCAATAAAACAGGCATGAGCAAGAGGAACACACACATGACCAGCTGCAGATAACGCTTTAGCAAAAGGAAGCAACCATCTGTGGTGAATTATTGGAACTCCTCATGCTCACCAGTATCTTCAATTCCCTTTTATCTCCTGCCTTGTACCATACCCACAGAGAAAAACGCCACCATCAGATGGCTGGACACCTCAGGTAAAAAGTCCTCAACATAAGATGGACTCTCAGAGATCTTTATCAAGTCGTTTGTTTCCATTATTTCCAAAAGAGCTGTGCTCTTCTCCATTATGCTAACTTCAGACCCATCAATGAACTCAGACCCTCTACTAAAACTACAATCCTCGTATTTGCTTCTAATTTGAGGACAACCAGCATATTAACTAATAGGCATTATTCTCACCTCTCTATTTACTTTTGTCAATACCTACCTGTATTATTTAATTTTTGCTGTGCAACATATTACCCCATAACTTAGCCACTTAAATCAACATTTATCATCCCAGAGAGTTTCAGAGGGGTGGGAATTCAGGAATGTCTTGGTTAGATGATACTGGTTCAGGATCTATCAGTTTTGGGGTGCTTGGGTGGCTTAGTCCTTTAAGCATCCAGCTTCAGCTCAGGTTATGATCTCATGCATCAGGCTCTGTACTGACAGCTCAGAGCCTGGAGTCTGCTTCAGATTCTGTGACTCCCTCTCTCTCTGACCCTCCCCTGCACGCACTCTCTCTCTCTGTCTCTCAAAAATAAATGAAAAACATTTAAAAAATTTAAAAAGGATTTATCACAGTTTTACACTCAAGTTGTCAACAGGGACTATAGTTGGATAAAGTCTTGGGTGGGGCAAGGGGTGGGGTCTACTTCCAAGCTCTCTTACCTGGTGATTGACATGTCTCAGCTTTTTCTTGGGCAAGAGGCCAAGAGGTAAAGAGTTTTTCACCACATGAGTCTCTCCATCAGTTTCCGAACATGTTTTCAGGACATGAAATTTGGCTTTCCCCAAAACAAGTGACCAGAGAGAAAGAGAATATACCTAAGACAGAAGCCAGTCTTTTATAAGCTAATCATGAAGGTGGCACACCATCGGTTTTACTAAGAAAGTATGAGAAACTGTCACAGCCAACAAGAAGTTATGGAGGCTGTAATGTAGCATCCAGGATAGGATACTGGAAAGAAAATAACATTAGGTCAAAACTAAGAAAATTTCAACAAAGCATTGACTTCAGTAACAATAATATATCAATAGTGGTTCATTGATTATGACAAATATACCATACTAATGTCATATGTTAATAATAGGGAAAAGTGGGGTGCCTGGGTGACTCAGTTGGTTACATGTCCAACGCTTGATATTGGCTCAGGTCTTGAGACCAAGCCCCACAGCAGGTTCCATACCAAGCATGGAGCTTGCTTGGGTTTCTCACTCTCCTTCTGTCTCTGCTCTTCCCCAGCTCACAGACACATTCTCTCTCAAAATAAATAAACAGACAATAAAAATAATATGGAAATGGGTATATAGGCACTCTCTACCACCTTCACAATTTTCCTGTAAATCTAAAATTGTCTTTAAAAAGAAATGTTCTAAAAAGATGTTCATTCTCATTTTTAAAAATGAATAACTTTTGAAAGGTACCATTCTTACACATTCTACTAGCAAAGGATTTTTAAAGGTAGAGAAATTCAGTATTGCCTAGAAAACAGGTACTCACACTCAAAGTATAAATTTATATAATTTTCGAGAAAGCAATTTGTGTTATGTAACAGTTAAAAGAGGAATAAAATTTGATCTAGCCATCTCATTTCTAGAATGTATTCCTTTGGGGGCTCCTGGGTGGTTCAGTTGGTTAACCGTCCAACTTCGGCACAGGTCATGATCTCACAGTTCATGGGTTCAAGTCCCCATGTTGGACTCTGTGCTGATCGCTAGCTCAGAGCCTAGAGCCTGTCTTCGGATTCTGTATCTCCCTCTCTCTCTCTCTCTTACCCTCACCTGCTAATGCTGTTTCTCTCTCTTTCTCTCAAAAATAAATAAAATATTTAAAAAATTAAAAAATATATAGAATATATTCCTTTGATGTTTAGTGCTTTAGTGAGCAATTGTACAAGGATGCTTCTTGAAGCTAAATGCTTATCAATATGAAACTAGGCAAGCATATGGTGCTGTACCTGCATATCCAATACTATCCAGTCACTAAAATTATATACCCAGAAATATTCTTCTCATATCCCAGTTTTGGTAAAAATTTGCAGTGCGGCCCTACTTCTGTAACTGTAGTATGATCCTATGGGTGTAAATTTGCATACATGCACACACACCCCTATGTATGTATATAGATGTTCACATGTTAGCAGTAATTAATGGAGAATATGGCATATAGAGTTCTTACCATCTTTATATATTTTTCTGTTTCTTATTGATTTTTCCAAGTATTATAAATTTATTTTATGTGTTAAAGCCACATATTTGTTTTTAATTTTCAGACACCTAAGGCATATCTTACCTTGGCGAATGAGTCAGTAACCATGAACCCTCTTTTGCCCTGAGTTGAATACCCAGGGAAAAAGATTCTCAAAACCCAGCCCCATTTTCTGACTGTAGCTCTTTGTGTGCATGTTTTTCTTATTTAAATTTTTTAAATGTTTATTTATTTGGAGATAGGGTGCAAGTCAGGGAGAGGCAGAGAGAGAGAGACAGAGAGAGAGAGAGAGAGAGAGAATCCCAAGCAGATTCTGCACTGTCAGGACAGAGCAGGACTCAGGACTAGATCTCATGAATCATTAGATCCTGACCTGAGCGGAAACCCATGGTCCCAGAGTCAGACTTTAACTGCTTAATCCACTGAGCCACCCAGGTGCCCCTGACTGTAGCTCTTTTGATCTTAACCAGGTAGAGGTGGGTGGGAGAAGGGTTTCAATGTGAACAAAAGGAAACTGAACAACTTAAGCAGGCACTTAATAAATACTTCTTGCAAAAATGGATAAATGAACGTAGGGACAGTAAACATTAGCAAACCAGAGTATGACGGCCAATTTTTTCAACACACTAGTAGAGTAACAGGTTCCTAATTATAAAACATTCTTTACAAGGATTATTCATCTTAAGATATAGAATTGTATACATTTTACTCACCACTAAGTGGATTTTTATCACTTTGATCTTTCTCAGAAATGTTCATTCTTTCTCAAATGCACACTATAAACTCTCTTACAAGGTGTTTATTTTTTCTTTGAAAAAAAAACTACTAATTCTTCTACATGCCAAAATAAGGAATATATTATATGGTAGTTAAAACTAATATATTAAATTGTATTAAAAGCATTTTATTAATTTCATAACTGGAATATTATACATTAACAATAAGAATGTTTTGACATTAAGAATCTGTCAGTATAATATCTAGAGATATACCTAGATCTCAAATAAAATACCTGGAATATTTCTATAAAGTAGAAAATTTAGGAAAATTTTAAAGTGAAGCTATATTCCAAACATGGATCCCTCTCATCAGCTGATTGCATTAGACACATATTAAGAAATACTTCAGTCTCAGGATTATTTTCCCCATTTTATGCCAATATCTGGCAATTTCAGGGAGAGAGCATAAATAAATACAGATAGGAAGGTTGATCTTAATCAGGGTTTTTAAAAAATATATAAGAGAATGTAATTATCATTTGACAATTGCTCCTAAAGATATAGTTCTTAAAAATAAATAAAATCCAGTTTTTCCCTGTATTTACCCCTGGTATTTTTTTGCTTTTCCCTTTTTTTCTTTGTTTGCTCATTTGTTCTGTTCCTTAAATTCCATTATATTATGCACAATGTTGCACAATGTTTCTAATTGTATAGTATAATATATATAAATATATAATGTATTGTATATAAATATATACTGTATAAAGTAATATAACATACAAAATATTGTAATTTTTAAATGTGTAATATATAAAGATAAATAAATAAATAAAGCCCACACCATAATGCAGTAAATGACATCTTCAACCCCCTAAAAATAAATAAACATAGAAAGACACTAAAGTAAATAAATAAGTCCCTTTTTTTGAAAAGGAGCACAAAGCCGCGAAACAGGAAACTGAATTAAAATTCTTTAGTACTTAAACCTGCCTAAGTGAAGAATTTCCACAGGCCTGATAGGGATGAACTCAAGCTTGGCGGTAGGAACCAGTGTCCCTGTGGGTTTATCGGCAGCAGCGATGGTTAAAATCCGGGACCTTTATGACCTGCTCCATGGAAGGTTTACATTGAAACTGTTATAAATTATTACAGAGGTGAAGCCAAGCCAAACAGTCCAACATAAATATATCTGCAGACACACTGGCTACTATATATTCTAAACACTGTCAGTAAATGAATAAACAGAGGTTTCTAAATCATTTAAGAAAATATATTTATTCACAAAATCAATAATTTTTATTTTTTTGCTTGGACCCCTCCATTTAAAAAAAAATGACCTATTATATCAAATATTTTGGAATCTGTAAATCTCGTGGACTCCAGGCAGCTCCTTTCCTGCAATAATGACCAGAACTCCATGTGCCTCTGAGTGATGTGTGAATGTTTTTCAGTTTGGATACTTGACTAATCGCTACCTGTTGAAACTGTTCCACTGCATTACACAGATTAAATATTTGGGTCCCACCATTTCGGCAGATGGACTCTGCATCTGTATAAAGGGACAAAGAAGTGTAACATGACAGTCTGATTTTCCTGGGGTTTTGGGGAAAGCAGCAGCCGTTGGCTTGCCCCTATGGGTGAGTCACAGCCAACCAGAGGAGACCAAATTTTGTGGTCTGCTTTTATTTGCCTAGTCATATAACTCAGGGCTTTAAGTCTGCACATTGTTGACCAAAACATTAATTGTGGCAAAATAGTTTGTGTCTGTACCGACAAAGTAAAACCAGAGTAACCGACATGTATGACCATGAATTAGTTTAAACAAGGAGGAAAAAGCTCCAAACCTCTGAAGTTCAAGTCATTGAGAACTCTGCTGTTGAAAAGAGCCTCAATAGAAATGAGAGATTTGGGGGGGGGGGTTGGAAGAATGGAGGGGAGAGTGGGGAGGAGGTAGCTGCCTGTTAAAGTAGTAGGGATTGGAATTCAAAGCTTTTCTGGTTAATATTTCTTTCTCTCTGTGCTCCGGTATTAATCAAGGTAATTGTCTTTCTCTGTCATCTGAATTTCCTTATCTATTAAACAGAGCCAACTCGTGATAATCCAAAGTCCGGTTTTCCTAAGAGTAACTTGCCTTCACTTTTTTCTTTAGCGATAGGTAGTATCTATGAAATTTTGATATAATCAATGAAAATTGGACACAGGAGAGAAAAACCCAAAATTGTCAAACTAGGTGTCATAGGATATGAAAGCTTTTGTAGGAGACTATGAACGGAGATCTCCTAAGACTCTGAGTTTAGGATGCAGGTTTCAGGGTGTGAATAAAAGTGAATGCTATTTTTTTTTCCTTCCACCCTAAGAATGTCCCCTTTGAAGCTAAGGTGGAGACAAAACATGCCCTCTTCCCAACGCCTTCATTGCATACTGTCCAGGCCAGCTTCAGGACCTCAGTGCAGTAGGGTTAAGTTCCTATGAGTGAGGGAAGACTGTATCTTCTCTTACACAGGCCCCACACCCCATAGGGCAAAACGATTTGCCATCCTACATTTTCCAGGGCCCTGGCGGCAGTAACATGTGATAGTGGAAGATTATAAGCATTCCTGATTGATGGGAAAATCTTCCAGATCTCCAACTGCCATCCATTGGAATGGGCCAGGACAGGCTGTGTTTGTTTGTTGGTTGGTTGGTTGGTTTAGGCAGGAAGTTTTTAATTATAAAAGAACCACCTTTCCTGGATTTACAATAGAAATTAATGACTATCCCACCTATGTATCTTTAGAACTAGCTCACTGTATCAGTTTCCTAGGGCTGCCATAACAAAGTACCATGGGGTTGGGGATGGGGGTGGGGTCTCACACAGTGACTGCTCCCTGCTGCTCTTCTAGCGTCTGTGATGACAGGCACTTCAATTTCTGCCTCTGCTCTCACATGGCCATCTTCTCCCTGTTTGTCTTTCTGTCCTTCTTTTATTTTTTTAATTTTTTTTACATTTATTTATTTTTGAGAGACAGAGCATGAACAGGGGAAAGGCTGAGAGAGAAAGAGACACAGCATCTGAAGCAGGCCCCAGACTCTGAGCTGTCAGCACAGAGTCCGACACGGGGCTCAAACCCACGAACTGTGAGATCATGACCTGAGCCAAAGTTGGATGCTCAACTGACTGAGCCACCCAGGTGCCCCTGTCTATCTTCTAATAAAGACTTCTAACAAGGTCTTCCTACTGTGGGATGATCTCCTCTTCATTATCTCTGCGATAACCCCGTTTCCAAAGAAGGTTACATTCTGTGGCACTACAGGTTAAATAAATAAATGAACTTTGGCATATAACTGAAGGGAAACAGTTCAAATCCTAACACCAATCTATTCATATATCATGCTTCTTCCAATCTATAAAAATATTTCAGCCTCAAATGCTCATAACTAGCGGTCCCCAAAGGGTAGTCCTATATGCAATATCTTCACTAGAAACCTGTATGGTGAAAACTATTTTCCTAAGATATTTAGAATTAGTTGACTTTTTCACTCTTATTTTTTCACAACTCTATGGTAAACGTTTCTATATTCTTTATAATATGTGATGACACCCTCCTTCTGATGACTAATAGAATCAGTGTGTATTCTTATGCTTTTCTGTAATTTTCTAATGTTGTAGTTTTAGAGAATAAATGTGTACATTTTCTGAGATCAACTCAGGCTTATTCTTTAGTACCTCTGCTGTGCTTTTAGCTTTACTTTGGAAATCTCTGCTTTAATCTCTGTAATCCATTTTTGTCCAAAAATCATTTGTTTGAAATTCCAAAATTACCTTGTACCAACATGAAAACAACAGGCAGTAAGTACACTTTGTTGTATTTATTTTTACATTTGTGTTTTAGTATCGATCATTGGCTTAAAAAGGGAAATCTGAAGATTTGTTCTCACTCTCTCTCTGCACCATTTACCTCTAACTATATGAAGCGTATACTGAAAAAGATATGCTGAAAACTGTCATATAAGATAAGTATAGAGAGAACTATAAGTAAAAATGCGATTGTGAAAAAAATATTTTACTTGATTACATATGATGTAATACAACATTTTTTAATACTATAATGGTGCCCGTTAAATTAGGATGTTACTCTGAAATCAAACATCCAGAGTTGGAAAAAAAGAAATTGAATATTTTAAATAAAGGCACACTAAGCCCTTTAAGCCAACAGCTGCTTATTACAACTTTTCAAACTAAAATAAAAACCCCATAGACGCATCTTCTGGGTACGTTATGGTGCGTTGGCTGAACACGGGCAGTCAGAAGCTAGGAGCTGAAGAAAACCCACAGAGTCGACATTGCCGAATGTCTGCTGGAGGAAGTCAGTAAAAGAAATCACAACACGGCCACTTTTCAGTGACACAGTAACTTGGCAAATTAAAGATGTAGCTGCAAATATGAGGACTGAGTTAATATCTTAATACAGAATTAAGCTATTTTTCACCATGATGGACCCACAGGAAATTTTTTTAAGTGGATGAGAAAACTCAGTCTTACTTAAGAACGTCTTCAATAAAGCACTGAAAGTTTTAGTGTTATTAAATCTTAGCTCTTGACTACAAGCCATGTTTTCATATTTTGTGTGGTGAAATGGGACATAACCATATAGCACTTCTGCTTCAGAGCTCAGTTTTTTGGTTACCTCCAGAACAAACACTGATGCAATTGACTGACTTCCAAGTTGAACTATTATTTGGTGGGTTTTGTTTGTATTTTTGCTTTTTCATGAAATACCATTTTCGTGTGAAAGAATGACTGACAAGCTATGTTTATTCAAACTTGATTATTAGGCAAACATTTCCTTGAACATTAGTGAAGTGTGGCCGTGTCATCAAGAAAAACAACATAGTGGGGCATGGGATGCCAAAGATAAAACTCAAGCTTAAAAGTGAAAATTAGAATTTTGGAAATCTTGTATCCTCCACTGTGAGGTAGACAGCTTCTCAATCTTTCGACTCTTCTGATAAGATTGGTGGCAATAGTAACAAATGCAAATCTTAGTTATTACTTTAGATCTGGATAATTTAATGACCTAGTTTTTCAAGAGTATACAGTGTTACATAATAGGTCAGGTTGGACCAACAGATTTTAGTGTAATAGAAAACCGAAAGTTCATCACTATGGTTCCAGATTACACATTGTTTTTATTTTTTTGTTTATTTTTGAGAAAGAGAGACAGAGACAGAGATGGAGAGAGAGTGTGTATACAGGGAGGAGCAGAGAGAGAGAGGGAGTAACACAGAATTTGAATCAGGCTCCAGGCTCTGAGCTGTCAACACAGAGCACAATGTGGGGCTTGAATTCACAAACTGCAAGATCATGACCTGAGCTGAAGTCTGATGCTTAACCAACTGAGCCACCCAGGCGCCCTGGTTCCAGTTTACACATTGTAACCGACCTGTTAAAAATGACCATTTGGCAGTTTTATTGTAGTGTCCAAGAAGAATGTCCACAATTATTTGTAAAGCTAATTACAGTGCTCTTTCTTGGTTTATTTATACACCTGTGGGAGGCTGGATTACCTACACGTAATTCAACCAAGACAACGTGTCACAAGGACAGAATGCAGAAGCAGGTAGGAGAGGAGCTGTCCTCTTTTAAACCAAATACTGAAAAGGTTTGCAAAAAACTAAAACAATAACATTCTCCTCACTCAGATATAGTGATTTTTCACCAAAGTATGTATGTTAGCATTTCATAATTTATTATTACTTTTAAATGAATTAATAAATATTTTAGTTTTTCAGTTTATATACACATATTAAATAAATATAAATACATAATTACATCCCTGGGGTGTTCACAATATTCTTAATAGTAAAAGGGATCCCGAGATCATAAAGCCTGAGAACTGCTGATCTAAAGAAACAATCACTGATAATCTTGCCTTACCCGTCCCCTTGCACTTTGAATCTAACCTGCTTTAATTCAGTTTCGTATTCTTTATTTCAAAACCATAACTCTCTCCTTGCTAGTATAGCCGTGTGAGGGAGAGTCACTCCGTCACTCTCCAAGAGACTAGATTAGAAGGGCAGGGGAGATGAAGGAAGGAAAGAGAAAGAGGAGAGGGGAATGGTTGGAGAGGTAAGCAGCCTTTCTAATCCTCCCCCTGTAAGAGGATCCAGAAACTAAGATGTTCATAGCTGGAGCCGGAAGGGGCTTCCAGGAGCCGGACCCAGTACTGAAGCAACATCAGTTCTCACCTACTGATGCTGTTAAATAGTTTTAATCATTCTGACACACACAACTGTTAAGAAGATTAAATAACACAACGTATGTAAGAGGCTAGCACAGTACTTGGGGCATAAACAAGCTAAGCATGTGAGTGTTAGTTTTTGTTATATTTGCAATTTCCTCCCCCTACTCCTAACACTGCCTAGACCTTGACTTGTCTTTTGAGCTATGACTATATTTTGCCCTATCTTTTCACCATAGAGCATCATCCACCTTGAGTTATGCAATAAGGGATGAAAACATCTCCAGAATATTCCAAAACACTGTTTGCTTTGGGATGCAACCCAACACCTTTCAGAGGAGCCTGAACAAAGTGTTCAGAGCAAATGCATACCTTCTAAGCATTGGCTTTTGCTGCCCTTCGACGGTTGCTAAAGGAAAACGAGCGAACTTGCAAAAATACCCCTGAGAGAAGTCTTGGTATTTGAGCCTGGCTCAAGACAGAAAATATGAAAAGCCCTGTGTGAAAACCTGTCTCTAGTTAGAGACCTCTGGCCAGCAAAGACTGACCCCAATACTCTTCATAAAGCAAACAAACCTCTGAAAACCTGGCCACTCACTCCCGAAGAAACTCAAATTCCAACACTGGGAATCGGACTTATTACTAATACAATTTCCTTCATGAGGAGATGTTGGACACAGAGAATATCCCAACGAAGGCAATTTCGATCCCCAATCCTTCCTATTTTATTTAAGCTGTAGGTGTATTTACACAAAAGTTTGGGCAGCATTAAGCCACAGCTAGTCAGAGAGCTCCTGGACGCTCAGACGAACTCATCCTTCCCCACTTGAAAGGCATCTTTTGGCCCTAGAATTAGCCAAAGGGGTTTCCGGTTCACAAGGAATCCAGGACTCTAGCACAACATGGCTTTTTGCTTTTCCTTTTTTTTTTTTTTTTCTTCTTCCCCTACCTGTTCAACCAACAAGCAAGCTAAGACATTAAGTACTTTTCCACGGCTCTCCACAAATGCAAAATTCTGCTGTTGCTCACATATAAATAAGGCCTTAGAGTTAAAAAGTGCTCTCTTACCTGCTTCCTCATTTCGTCCTCACAGAAACCCTGAAAATGAGGTCGTTGGAGGTCCCAGTTGTTGTGGGGTAAAATAAAAACAACTGCATTTGGAGTCAAGATAATTGAGCTCAAAGTTCAGCCGTGCTGGGAACTCACCATGTGTCTTATACCAGTTAAGGATTAGGTGAACTACTAGAGATTAAAAAATAAATAAATAAACAAATAAATAAATAGGTCTATTTATCTGGCATATTACAGAATCCAGAAGTTTACTGTCCAAGGCTGGTAAAGTGAAGCCTAATATTTTATTGCTCCACCATCCTTAACATGTGGCTTCCACTTCATACTTTAGGGCCACTTTTTGGATATCGTCCATCCAGTTCACACTGCAGCCATCATAAAAAAAAAAAAATGAAGAAGAAAAGAGCAGAGGTACTTAACTGATATCCTCCAGGTCGCAGTATCTGGCTTCTGCTTGTCTCCCATTGGTTAGAACTTGGTCATGTGACCATGGCTACCCGCAAGGAAGACTAGGAAATGTAGTCTTATTTCACACCATGTGGGCAGCTAAAAATCTCAAGTCATATTGGCAAAAATTAATGAGAAAATGAATTTTGAGGAAGAATCAGCAGGCTCTGCTATAATCTTCAGCAAGTTATGTGGACTCTCTGAACCTATTTCCTCATTTGAGAACCATAGAAACCCTTACTTCAGAGGCGGTCCTTAAGCACGGACCTGGTCACAGAACTGGTTCTTAAGAATCTTACGGTCACAGATCACTCTCTTTGAGGCAGATGGTACCTGAATCGGGGACTTTATTCTTGTGATATGTGAGTTTCCAAAACATTAGTGTGAATTAAATAAGAATCCAGCAGGAGAGTGGAGATTTAAGTGCCAAGCACAAAGAAAGAGGCATTTTTGGATGGCATAGAGAAGGAAACAAAAGTCAGCACTAAGGAGGTAAAATCAAACCAACAATAATGTGGTAAAGTGGGAAGGGAAAAGACCAATGTGATAACTTGAACTACAGTTATTTAGTAGCATTGGATTTCTTTTTACAGTAGATGTTTACAGGGGTGAGTTTCTAGAAGAATCAGCCCAATTTTAAAGTCTGGTGTCAAAAAATAAAAAAATAACAAATAATAAATTAATAAATTAAATAAATACAATCTTTAAAAAATGTAGGGAAAGGGGTAGGGCTGCCTGGTTGGCTCAGTTGATAGAGCATGTGACTGTTGATCTCAGCATTCTGAGTTCAAGCCTCACATTGGATGTAGAGATTACTTAAAAAAATAAAATCTTAAAAAATATAGCCTAGTGTCAGTATAGGAAATGATAAGGACTACATGAGGATATTTGCAAAACAATTTTATGAACTATACAGTGCCACTGAAATGTAATAAATGTTAGTAGTGTTGTGAATAACTAATACTATCTTATCACATTTCTGTGATTTTAAGTGGAGACAGCACCTTAAATCTCAAGTCCAAAATGTATGTTTCTGAAAATGGGATTTAGAGCCAATACAGGCCAGGAACCAAAAAAGCTTACACTGGCTGAGAATACAGTACTCAGCTGCCCCCCAGTCCTAAGCAAAAGTGGGGGCTCTGGATTGGAGTGGAGGAGACCTAGTTTCCTGACCTGATACCACTCTTCAGTAGCTTTGCAGCCTTTGGAATTCGCCTCACCAAACTGACCCTCAGAATACCCAACTGTAAAATGAAGCGATGTGTATTTATTGAAGAGATAAAGTTGCATATAATTCTGGATCCACATATTAAAAAATATTAACAGAATAATTCTTCTGTGTCACAAGCTTTGCCAGAAGCTGATCAGCTATAATGCACTACCCAACGTAAAAGCAGTATTAGGCTGTGATTAGGAGTGTAGGTTTGGCGGTAGACCACCTAGAATCCTGGCTCTGCTTCTTGGCTGGGTGCATGATTCTGGGCAAGGCACTTACCCTCTCTGTGCTGAAGTTTACTTGTCTGCAAAAGGAGGATGACAGTGATGTGTGCTTCACAGCACTGCAGATGCATGTAAAGTGGTTCTAGAAGAGTTTCTGTTCAATGTATAGCATATACCTTCAATGTATATTCAATGTATAGTGCTTCTAAGATAGTGTTCAGTGTATATTACCTAGTAATATTATTGAAGCTAGAGGTGGTGTTCCAGCAAAAACGACTGCTTTGTCCACTTACATGTCCTTACTCTTGACTTCACTATCCAGATCCTTCAATGATTGCCATTTTGGGCAACAACTACATGACAAGCAATTGACAAAGACATGGAGATCCACTGTCTATTTCTTAAAGCAACCCTGAAATTGTGCCTATTGCTGTTGTCAGAAGAAACTCATGCTTTGTCTAAGCTCACACTGTTGACAAGCAGTGGACCTGAGGTCTGAATGGAGTCTCTTTGGCTCAAAGAACTGTGGTCTTTTGCTGGGAGCCATTCTGAAGTAAGGTGGGTTTGCAAGGCCTCCCACCATCAGATGGTAACCCGGTGTCTACACCACTCAACCCCCACTCAATTTCTGCTTGAGCACCGACCCCCAAGGCACCTGACTGACTGATATCAGGAGCGAGTAGCCTTCTGATGCTAAAAATATGTGAATAGTACCTTGTGAAAAAACTGTGATTATGGGAGCAATATTTCATTTCCTAAGAAACCTGTTTTTCTTCACCTCAAGAAAACAGGCTATTGACCCCTGCTCACAAAAGGACTAACTTTTGCCTTAGCTATGCTTAAAACATTGCCTTTTATTTGAATGCTAAAGATACCTTCCTTTCCCATGTGGTAAGCATCCAGTCACCTACTTCAATCATTATTGATAAAGATTATGCATGAGTCTTCTACCAATTTATATTCTGTGAAATTTTTACATACCAATGAATTTGTCAATCAGGAATCATTGTCTAAGGCAATTGCCACTCCTGCTTTGTATCCCATACATTTTTTCAATAAAAAAGGCTCACTCTCCCAGTCAGAGCAGAGATGCCAGACTGGAGAGCAGAGATGCCTGCCTGCTGATCAGAAAGAACCTCGTGGCTCTCTCATTCCCTTCCCCTTTTGCCAATTCCCATCTCATTTGTGCCGACACCATCAATCCTTCAGGAGAGCCCTGGACCTGCTGGAGCTGGACCTCGGAAGTCTTCCAGCTTCAACCTATTTTATTTTTGTATCCCTACCTAATATTTTCTAATTATTTGTTTATTCCACCTCTCTGACTAGAAGGAAAAGAAACTTTGCCTAATTCACCCCTAGATGTTACGTACAGCCTAAGCCCATGTTCTTTAGCATAACACTCAAGGTCTCTGTGGCCTGATCCTTACCTCTTCTCATTCTCCCTCATTGCTCTGTCATTGACATATTTCCTACATCTTAGTGTATTCTGAACTGCTCTTCAGAAAAGACCTGCCCTCCAATAACTACATGTTTCTGATCTTGCCACAGAGTCTGCTTTCCATGCTCCTCTTTCCTCTGCTCATGCTATGCAAGAACTCAGGCTTCTTCTTTAATATTCACTTCAGAAAAGGCACATCATAACTTGTAGAGGGAAGGTATAGTGAGTGAAGGCTTCACTAAAATCCATTGTAACTGGATCTTTATTTATAGCATCTTCCTATTTTTTTTAGAATAAGGATGGGGCATGCATTTCCTTCATTTTCTACACGACGCAAGTTTTCCCTCAAATTTCCAACTGAGGTCTCCTTCTTTAGACATTTATTGACCTCAGATATTGACACACTGACTTGGAGAGAGCTTCGCCTCTGAAGGTGCAGTGTATGCTGACCACATCCCCAAATATGTGTAATTGTTCCTGCTCCCCAAATGTAACCAGGTATTTTTCAAGACAATTTGCAATTTGGATCAGAGCCATAGATATGACTGAATAGAACAATTTGAAGCACACTAAATAAATGCAGCCAAAGACCTTCTGTGCATCTTAATTCCTAGTTTGAGCTCAGTTTTTTCCAACTACTCTTGAAAACATAAGTTCAGCTGCATCGCATCTCTTGGGGATGAACTATATGCATGTGCACATAATTATTATGTTCTAGTTTATGGCACATTTACTCCAAATTATCACACATACCTGACCTCATGCCCGCTCTGGGAAAACGGGACAATGGCAGTCAGTGTATTTGCATTACATGTCCTGGAAGTGAAATAGATAAGAGAAGTAAATGTTGTTAGTTCTTTGACAAAGGATGACTCTTAAAACTCCTGAAAAACAGTAATTTTAAAGATCCCACCTTCAAGTAATACCTTATCAGAGTGCTGGAAAGAATTTTGTGAAAAAGGATTTGTATTTGAATTGAAAGAATATCTTACCAACTAGACATATAAATGGGCTCTATGTAAAAATGTAGGCTATGTTGGTATTGCAGAAAAAGCACAGGGATGCAGCTGGAGCTCAAGACAAACTCCAGCTCAGTTACATGCTGTGTAACTTTGAGCAATAGCCTTAAACTCCACTAAACCTCAGTTATGTTAGCTGTAAAATTAGAATAGTAATAATTTGGGGGTGCCTGGGGGACTCATTCGGCTAGGCCTCTCACTGTTGATTTTGGCTCAGGTCATGATCTCATGGTTTGAGCCTCACATTGGGCATTGCATTGGAGTGTGGAGCCTGCTTAGGATTCTCTCTTCCTCTCTTTCTGTTCCTCCCCCACTTGTGTTCTATCTCTCTCTCTAATTAAATAAACTTTAAAAAGTTTTAAATAATAGTAATAAGTTGTAGTGCCTGGAGGAGCCAGAGTCTATAAAGAATATTATCTGTGTTACTTACCTTCCTTGGAAAATGGAGCCTTAGAGATGGCTGCAGGTATACACATAAGGAATTACAAAGAGAAGAGGCCTGTGATGTGATTGACAGATGTTTCAGCTAAAGCTGAGTAACCTCAACTCCTGAATCTAAGAAATCCCGACACCATAGTCATGGCAGCTTCAGAGGTGCACCGCTTGAGAGAAACCAACCAAAGTGCACAGCAGATGGAAGTAGATTACAGAATGCCACTGAACTTGAACCTTATCATAAAACTGCATTGGGAAGTTGCATAGCTACTTATCCAAAAATGTAAATAAGTCCATATCAGTAGTTTTTTCAAAACGTAAACTGACTTTTGGATAGGCACTAGGGAAAGTTGAGATCTCATCAAAATAAAATGAAAACTGTGTGTGTGTGTGTATGTGTGTGTGTGTATCCAGGTAGATTGGTGGATACTTCTCAGAAGGAAGGAGTAGGAAATGAGGGAAAAGGATGGCAAAGAGAGAAATAACTAGGATGCTAGAAGAAAACAAGGATATCCAAATTTACCTTAAAGTTATTTGCACTGATCTAAAGTGCCATTATCTCAAAACTTCAGGGAATGTTTCCATGCCTACTCTGGCCTTGTGTATATTGTATGCTTTTTTCGTTGTTATGAAAGAGAGATTGAGTTTCCTGGATCAATGGCAGGGAAAAGATAAAGGAACAGCCACAAACCCCAAATGAGCAAAGATAGCAAACTAGAGCCAAAAGTTACCCCAAGAATATGAACATGCCCCCTTTGCCCCACCATGTAAAACTCTCAGAAATATTAGGAAGAATATTGAAATTTTCTCCAAAAACTTTGAGTGGGGATTGAGATGATCTTACCTAGATCATAAGGGGTAGAAATAGATACAATGTTTTCAAAGAATGAGGTTATTTGAAATCTTTATGAGTGCATGCTCTCTCTGCCGCTACTCTCCCTAGTAATCTGCCTTAATCAGAAGTTTGCTTAAATAAGTGTCAAACTTTAAGAATGTAATGATCTTGAAGAACATTCTTTTGTAAGATAGGTCCTGGGTTTTTAGAAAATAATGATGATTTTGGCAAATTAAGAATTGCCTACCCAGTTTCTATTGACCAAGATGCCCTCTCCCTTAGGCCAGGGTGGAACATATTGACCACGTCTTTGTCTATTTCCTTCTCTCGTAAGTACTATTCTGATTAACTTCAGGTGACACTTTTTTCTCTCTTCATTTTATTAATACCATTCTCTATGACTCAACTTTATCATGTTCCTGTAGCCCAAACTTTGCTAGCTACCTCCATATTAGAATAACCTCTTGAGTCATCCCCACTATTATTTTAGGCTGCTTCTTTTAGGGTTGGCTAAATTCCCTCACCATGTGCTGACCTTGAAGTTTAGATTTTGGAATGTAATCTTACTTTTCTTGTTCCCAAGTTTTTAGAAGACAGGGAACTATAGTTCTGAGTATGGAAAACTAGTGTCATGAACTTGGCACCCCATCAATGCTCAATACATATTAATCTACTTTGTTCCTGTGGGACATAGAAGACCATCACAATCTATTAATGAATCGGCACTTCATAAAAGTTGGAAGTGAGTAGTGAGTTAATAACAGAGGCTGCTATATAAAATATATTGGCAAAGTCAGTTAAGAGCTATTATGTCTTTCACAAAGGAGTTTAGTAATGTGGATTGTAACTTGGGTCCAATGGTATTATTGAGACTGAATGAGATTATTGATTATTGTTGCAATCTATCTAGGCAAAAGAGCTTTGATTCTAAAGTTGCTTGGAAGTTAACATAAGTTAGTATAGACGCATGAAATAAAAAAGTGTTAAAGGTCCTCATGCCACTAATATGATATGTTCCTACCATGCTTGTCTTTATACATCTATTTCCTCTACTAGTTTGTGAAATCTTTGAAGGCAAGACCTGTGCCTTATTTATCTTCTATCCCCTCATACCTACTGCACAATGGTACCTCATGGATGTTTACAGAATGCACATGGAATGCACACTCCACCCTTCCATTTAAGAAATTACCTTGTCCATGGAATTACCATATTCACTTTATTGAATACTAAACATTCAACCCCCTTGGTGCGTGACTTTCCAGGGGCTAATATTTCTCCTCTTTCAGATTTGAGTTTTTGCAAAAGAATGAAGTAAGATTTGGAGGTTTGGGGGCTTGGGGATTTCAGTTTGTTTCATTTTGAGAAGATTATTCAAGATTTGAATACTGGAATGTTTGCTATTTAACAAAACAAAACAATACCTCCAAAGATGGGATGTAAAGAACAAAATAAGCAAAGATGTTTGGCTACGGTGAAATTCTAGCAGATTCAGAAAATCTTCACTTGTCTCGTTGTGCATACTGATGCTGCCTACACCTCCATGTTCAATGAGGGGAAAGAGCATGGCTTCCCATGAGTTATGGAGTAGCTCTAAGTAGCTAGCAAATGAAGGAAAATAGAAAACAGATATTGTGTTCCTGAAGGGGGATGAGTGGGAAGAAAATGAACTGAACATCTACTTTGTGCCAGGTGTTATGGTTAGGATAGTTTTCTATGGTTTCAGTACAATCCCGTAAGAAAGATATCTATCTGGTTGCAATTCCAAACACATAGAACCTTATATGCTCACAGTTACACAGCTAGTAAGTGGCTGGGGCAAAAATTCTATTTCTCCTAAGCCAGGATTTCCTGTGTATTTCTGAGTAAAAGAATCACCTGAGCCACTTGATAATATATATTTCCAGGCCTCCATCAGGATATCCTGCATTACACATTTTACACATTCAATGCAATCCCCATCAAAATTGCACCAGCATTCTTCTCCAAGCTAGACTAAACTGTCTTAAAATTCATATGGAACCACAAAAAAACCCCAAATAGACAAAGTAATATTGAAGAAGAAAACCAAAACAAGAAGCATCACAATCCCAGACTTTAGCCTCTACTACAAAGCTGTCATCACCAAGACAGCATGGTATTGACACAAAAACAGACCTATAGGCCAATGAAATAGGATATAGAGCCCAGAACTGGACCCACAAGTGTACAGCCAATTAATCTTTGACAAAACAGGAAAGAGAATCCAATGGGAAAAAGACAGCCTCTTCAACAGGTGGTGTTGGAAGAGCTGGACAGCAACATGTAGAAGAATGAGATTAGACCACTTTCTTACACCATTCACAAAAATAAACTCAAAATGGATAAAGGACCTGAATGTGAGACAGGAAACCATAAAAATCCTAGAGGAGAAAGCAAGAAATAGCCTCCTCAACCTCAATCATAGCAATTTCCTACTCGACACATTCCCAAAGGCAAGAGAATCAAAAACAAACATGAACTATTGGGACCTCATCAAGATAAAAACTTCTGCACCACAAAGGAAACAATTAAAAAAAAACTAATAGGCAACTGACAGAATGGGAAAAGATAGTGGCGAATGGCATATTAGATAAATAGCTAGTATCCAAAATCTACAAGGAACTCACTAAACTCCATACCCGAAAAACGAATAATCCAGTGAAGAAATGGACAGAAGACTTGAACAGCCACTTCTCCAAAGAGGACATCCAGATGGCCAACAGGCACATGAAACAATGCTCAGCATCACTCACCATCAGGGAAATACAAATCAAAACCACACTGAGATACCACTCACACTGATCAGAGTGGCTAAAATGAACAAATCAAGAGACTGTAGATGCTGGCGAGGATGTGGAGAAACGGGCACCCTCCTACACTGTTAGTGGGAATGTAAACTGGTGCAGCCGCTCTGGAAAACAGTGTGGAGGCTCCTCAAAAAATTAAAAGCAGAACTCCCCTATGACCCAGCAATAGCACTGCTAGGGATTTACCCAAAGGATACAGAAGTGCTGATGCATAGGAGCACATGTACCCCAATGTTCATAGTGGCACTTTCTACAATAGCCAAATCATGGAAAGAGCCTAAATGTCCATCACCTGATGAGTGGATCAAGAAGATGTGGTATATATATACAATGGAGTACTACATGGCAATGAGAAAGAATGAAATCTGGCCATTTGTAGCAAAATGAACGGACCTGGAGGGTGCCATGCTAATCGAAATAAGTCAGGCAGAGAAGAACAGATACCATATGTTTTCACTCACAGGTCTAACAGAAGAAACCTAACAGGGGACCATGGGAAGGGGAAAGGGAAGAAAAGAGTTGGGGAGAGGGAGTGAGGCAAATCATGAGAGGCTTTTGAATGCTGACAACAAACTGAGGGCTGAAGAGGGAAGGGGGCAGGGGGAAGGGGGTCATGGTCACGGAGAGAAGCACTTGTGGGGAAGAGTACTGGGTGTTATATGGAAACCAACTTGGTAATAAACTAAAAATAAAAATAAAAAAAGAGAAAACTCAAAAAAAAAAAGTCTGAGATGGGGGTTAGCATGTGAAATTTATCAATTACACCAAGGGGTTTATATGACCTAGCAAGACAGTCCTCTGCTGAACCACAATATCTTCCCACCCCAAAGTATCAAAATATCCCAGGGTATCAGAATAGTCCATGACAGAAAGAAGCTAAAAGGCTTTAAGTGTCTCCATTATCTCCTTTCCCTTCCAGCCTTTGTCTATTCATTTCATTTGATAGATAAACAGATATAGATTCAGATCCAAATATAGATGTAGATGTAGATATAGATAGATATAAGTATTCGTATCATGTCAACTCAGCTTAAATCACCTCTTTCCACAGACTGACATGCCAAGACGCTTATACAAATTTTCAGAAGCCCACTCTGGAGAGCATTTAGGTTGGACAATGTCATTCTAGAAAGCTTAAACAAAAAGGGGGAAACCAAATGGTTGTCCACATTAATGTGGTTTAAAGGGACCTAGATGTTCTCTTTCTTAACTCTCATTCCTATCTCTGCTTTTCTGTCTCTGCATGTTTCTACATCTCTGTGTCTCTGAAATGTGTATGGATTATCATGAATGCCTGCCTCTTGCCACTAAGTCTGAAGTGCTTATAGGCTCTCATATATTAAGGCAAGATTTCTAGAACCCTCTCTACAACAAGATTATTTTGAAGCAATCAACAGTTAAACTCTTGTTTGTGAAGCAATTTCCCTTGAAGTGCCGCAAATGACAGAGAAAAGTTATGTGGGCCCCTGGGACTTGTGCAAACAAAACCACAGCATTCTACAAAAAGCATGAGACTCTTTTTTTTTCTTTTCTCTTTCTTTTTAAAAATTTTTGTAGTGTTCATTCATTTTTGAGAGACATAGAGACAGCGTGAGTGGGGGAGGAGCAAGAAGAGAGGGAGAGAAAGAATCTGAAGCAGCCTCCAGGCTCTGAGCTGTCAGCACAGAGCCTGATATGGGGCTCAAACTCATGAACTGTGAGATCATAACCTGAGCCAAAGTCAGAAGTTTAATCGACTGAGCCACTCAGGCATCCCTCTTCTTTTCTTAAAGTTTCATATGACTTGGCTTTCCAATATTGAAGATATTTAAATATTAAATATATTAATTTAAAAATTAATTTACTTTAATTTGATAATAAAAATATTTAATAAAAATTAAATTAATGAAATGAAACAAAACTTAAATGTTTAGAATTAAATATAGGCTTTCCATGTCTAAGATATGTTGCCACTTGCTTTCATTAAAAAGTATATTTTCTTGGGGCACCTTGGTGGTGCCGGCAGTTAAGCATCTGACTTTGGCTCAGGTCATGATTTCACTGTGAGTTCAAGCCCCACATCAGGCTCTGTGCTGACAACTCAAAGCCTGGAGCCTGCTTTCGATTCTGTCTCCCCTTCTCTCTGACCCTTCCATGCTCATGCTCTGTCTCTCTCTGTTTCTCAATAATAAACAAACATTAAAAAACTTTTAAAGTATATTTTCTTAATATGAATAAAATTGAATCTCCACATATATTATGTATAATACATACAAATATATATTTTAATATAACTTATTGTCAAATTGGCTTACATACAATATCCATATGTATATATTTTTACACTTGTCTCATCTAAAGACTTTGCCATCCCTGTGCCCAGTTGAAGACTCATGGTATTCATCCACCAGGATGCATTTACACTTCAGCTTAAATAAGCTTACTAGATCAGCTAACTTTCCCAAGACAATGTGACCCAAGATGGTAATATGCTTAATAGCAAGTGAGAAAGACAAGCCATTAGCAGTGGTATGAGTTTACACATCCCTGGATGCTGAGTGTTAAATAAAAGGCACTCAATCTGTTGGCCAGTCCATTGGAGTAAAGGTATCCCTTGGGGTCAGACCTGCATCCCAAGTCCTCTCTCCCTTGACTCCAGACTGAGTAGCTATGCCTATTTTTTTTTCCAGATTACATATTGCTTCCCCACACAGCATCACATTTGATTCTCATATTAATTAACTCTATAGAACTCACAAAGCAGACACCACAGTGAGAAGCAGCAAGATTACAAGACTTGCCCAGAATTACATAGATAGTCCAGTCTCTCTTCACTCTCTCGTACTTCTTCCCTTCCCAGCAATATCTTAACCATTTTCATAGGCATAAGACGCATTTAGCCAATCGTGGCTGAGCTGAATTTATTATTCCTATTTAACAAGATCAGGAGTGCAAAGGCTAGAATTGCAGCTCAGTCCGTCCACCCTTCTGCATCTGGGGTCATTTAAAAACCGCACCCTGGTTGCAAAAATGCTAATGATAATTCGACTAGTATGTTTGCACCTCCCCACAAAACAACTTTTAGATTACAAACGCTGAACTGTGCACTGCCCAACTGAAATATCTTTTTCTGTGTTATTCCTGTAAAATCAAGAGACTATTCTTTTTAAATTCCAAAGGGCTAGACTGAAGTCAATATTTGTGAATATTAACTACCCTATTTTTTCTTCCAATCTGATAACAAGCAATCCGAATTGGATTGGGGTCTGCACTAAATAAAACTCTCCATTTACACGACCTGTGCTCTTTAGTAGAATGGTGGTATAAAAAAGGGTACAATTCAGCTCAGAAACCTTGACTCTTTATCGTCCATCAGTCAAGGTGAAAACCTCTCTGAAACTCCAGTGAGATTAGATTTAACGTAAACTTCCTGAGCTGAATTCCATTATTGCTAAAATAACTGGAAGGGAATCATTTAAATATTTTCCAGAATGCCAATATTGGGGCTTACTTGGCTTTTGACTAATAGAATTTTGAGAAAAGTTCATCCTCTTTCAAAGTGTCAAGAATTACTTAAGTTTTATACCTAAAAAGGACATTAAAGAGTGTTATTTCAACCTTCTTGCTAATGAAAGGTATCCTGACAGAACTGAATCAAATTTTACTCCATATGTCCAGTAATGGATTCCTTTACTTCCCAAGAGGTGTCCTTCCATTGTTGAATACAAAATTATGTTGGTGGATACAACCAAAGTGACGAGAAATGACTCTAAGGCCATACCTCAGGCCCCAGAAAAGAAATAGGTGATAAGCCTCTTATATTCTGATATCCAGGTTTGACACCGTCATGATGAAAACAGTTAATAGTTCAAACATCTGCTAGAAATCTCATTCAGTTAAAAGAAAACATGCAATAAGTTCATAACTCACCCAGTGATTATTTCCATTTTCAGGACATAGAGGAAAAGAAATACTGTGTGGACATTATTCATAAGCAGTAATTACTAGGTATATGGAAATGATTTAAACTTGAAAAAAAGAATTATTATATTATATTAAATTTCATATAATTGAGAAAATCAACTTGGTACAAAATTGAACATGAAGCAGCTTTCAAAGAGCCAAAAATTAAAGTCCATGTAACTCCATGACACTCCAATTCACTTACCCTATTATCTTTCCACCAGTTGGGGTGCCATGCACTATGCATGTATATGTGCCATGCTCTGTGAGGTATAAAGGGAGTAAAGATGAATATCTGATTGAAGGAGCTGACAATCTAGCAGACAAAACAAATAAATCCAGGATTCAGGCCAGTGATCCTAATTTTAAGACAAAAAGTTGTGTTCTCTTGACTTTACTCTTCTCCTATATGCATTACAAGATTTGGACAAGGGGTTCTTTGAGTCCTTACAGATGTGAGAGACAAAATCACCAGTGGGAGGGTTTGCTCCAACATTCATCTCAAGTCAGCACAAATAGCTTTAAAGTTTTTTGTTATTTACTTTTTTTTTTTGAGAGAGAGAGAGAGCTGTAGAGTACATGTTGGGGGAAATGGCAGAGAGAGAATGGAAGAGAATTCTCAACAGCCTTCTCATGGTCAACACAGAGTGCTTCATGGGGCTTGTTCTCATGACACAAACCAAAATTAAGAGTTGGATGCTCAATCAACTGAGTCACCAATCACCCCAACACAAACAGCTTTAAAACACCTCTAATGAGCATTCTAGGGATGAGAGAGGGTGAGAAGAAGAAAGGTAAGGAAACTAACACTTTTAAGCACCTGATACTATTAGTTGTCATTACACTGGGTGCTTTACATTCAATATCTAACTTTATCAAAAGAAAAATTACATGGGGCTAAGTGTTATTATATCAATTTTACACCAGAGGAAACTAAAGCTGAGTGGATTCTACTACATGCCTGAAATCACATACTGGAAAGTACCTGAGTAAGGATGAGACCCTTCAAAATTCCCAACAAAACTTCACATTGTAAGGCTAAGGCCAGTCTGTTTTCACAGGCTTTGAAAACTATATTCCACGTTCTGTTTTTCCTGCATCCCTTATGTGATATCATCGACCGGGTGCTGAGTCTGATTGAATTTAATTCAACACCACTTTCAACTCACGTTCCAAAAATGTATCTGCCAAATTTTGGAGATACACAGATGAATGAGACATGGTTTCTTTCTTCGAAGAATTTACGTCTAGCAAAGGAAAAGAAATGCTAACACAGAAAGAGAGCAGTGCAGGATGTATTTGGGGACATTAAAGCACGTGGAGTTCTTCACCAAGTCACAACTAACTCCCTCTGTGATGGGACTCTGCTAGGCTCTCTGTCCTCTGCCCTTCTCCCTCTCCCACTGGCCCCACACCTAGCCACAATGACATTTTCTCAGTTCCTGAACCTCTCACACAACCTTTCTTCTGGCCTTTACACACTCCGTTTCCTCTCCAAGCCTTAGCTCATCTGCCCACATGACTTCCCTTTCCCACTGAAACGCTCACCTGGTTAATTCATACTTGTCATCTGAGTCTCCACCTGTGACTTCTCCAGTTGGCAATAGATGCCCCTGCTTATTTTAGCTGCTACTTGGGTGAGCTATGATAAAGTTAGTGTAGATCAAAAGAGGAGTCCTGGGAAAGGATTTGCAAGTTTGATACCCATGGTTCACTGGAGAAGACACAGCCTGAGATGTAGGGCTACATGGAAAAGCACTGACCGAGGTCAGTCATGAAGAAAGGGGAAATGTGGATGGCACCTTTATGTGATTTCTGTGAGAAAGACCGGGCAAGGCAGGGAGAGCAAACTGATTGGATTATTTGAAGCACTCCAGCAGGACCTTGGCCAGGGGTTGACCCTGGTTGTCTGGTACCTGACTCTAGGGATTTTAGGGCAAGCAGACTAGTGGTCTGGAGTATGAGATCTCAGTAATTGAGGCAGTCAGGGACTGGACTTCATCTGCTGCTCAAGAAGGGGAATTAACTGTCTGGTAGCCAGGGTCCCCAAACTGGATCAAAACAGCACTTTTTAAAACCAATATATACTGCGTGCCACCTCAGACACCCTGGACAACTCCTATCATTAAGTGCATGCTGTGTTGTAATTGCATATTGAGTCTGTCATTTCCACTTGATTAAGCTATCTCTGTGAGGGTAAGAATAACCCTAGTATCTAAGATACACGAGATGGTTTAAATGAAAGGTTATGGCATTTAGGCTGTGTTTTGAAGGAGGAATAGGAAATCTCTAGGAGCAAGTGTGTTGAGTAGGAAACCTAGACAAAGGGAAGAGTAGACCAAAGGCTTTAAGATATTCCAGAAAATGTTTATATGAGAATGACAGATGTTGTTAGGTTTTTTTAGGTTAACATTCAGGGAGAAATATCAAGGTATGTAATGAGGTTAGAAAAGATAACTTGAAGTCTGACTGAGAAAAACTTTATGTGTTGGGCTAAGGGATTTTGATTCTATGCAATGGAGAGTCATCAAGTCCCAGCATTAAAAGATGGCTTGATCAGCAAGTTCCACAGGTAGCTTCTCAGTATGAAAAAGAAATAGGAAAGATCAAATGTCCCCTACCATGGCAGATGTCCAGGGTTCAACTGGCACAATTTAAGCAGAAATTCTTTTACCCTGATAGCCAGCCACCACATTCAGTTCCCTGCAGGGTTCATGATCAGATACAGTGTCATGTGTTGATGAACTCCAAAATTATCTACAAAGACATCCTTCAGCTCTTATTACCAATAGATTACATCTTGTTTTTCACCTCCTTTCTGAGTGCAGCATGAGGAGATGAAAAAGAAGCCTATAGGAGTATAGATAGTGCATATTTCCAAGTAATATGTAATGCATAATATATAATTGCTAGAGTCATAAAAGATCTGGCCTCTAGGCAAGTTTTATTTATATAATGACTGTCCAACTATCTTTAAATTACTGTTTAATAACTACTGTGCTCTCTTATTAAGAAGAAACCATACATGGTGTGATATTGTGCTATTGTTTATTATTTTTCTTCAGACACAGACATGACATATCTTTGGCCAGATTCAAATAAATAAAATAAACGAAAAGCCGCAATCTGTGAAAGATCGCAGGGTTTCCATAAGAAAACGAAAATGTAGATGCAGACATCTGATTTGCTCAGTCCCTTCATGAACCTTTTGCAGCCTGCTCCGTGTGAGACACAAAGGGCTTTTGTGACGCATATGCTGTGCATCACAAATGGAAAGCCCCAGCCAAAGAAAATATACAGTTACCAGAAGAATAAACCCAGGATGAAAAGCACAGAGGTAGCATCAATAGACGTCTAATATGCCATTGGCCCCATCTGGTTAGAATCACATCACCAAAATTAGAGCTGGAGTAGACCTTCCAGGTCATCCTTGGAACACCTTGCCAACTCAACAATCATCTTTTTGAGGACCAGGTCCAGTTCAGTTTCATGGGTCTCAAGAGACAAGAATTCCACAGATTCTGTGGGCAAGATATTTACCATATTTAAAGAGGCAAATGTAGTCACAGTAGAGACTTCAGTCAGTAAAATAATTGCATTCAGCCTTTGAAATATAATGCATTGGCTTTTTTTTTTTTAGTGGATATTTTCTCCATAGAAGACAAAGAACTTGGTGCTTAGAGAATCACAAATAAAATAGAAACAAGAATTGCTGCAAGCAGTACAAAGATTTAAGGGAACCTCAGAACCATATCAAGGGGCCTCACAGGATCAGTCCTAAGAAATTTTATGTCAGTGTTCAGTCTTCTTCTATGATAAGGCATGGGGTGACACAGAAGTCATCTCAGGCACTGGAGAAAGACATAATCAGAGGTACAGGCTCTCACTCTAGAATATAGAGGACTCTTCCTCATCTTTTGGAGATAGTGGGAAGACAATTGCATATTAAGAGAAATCCTGTGTGAAAAGCCAAGAGGTGGAATCAGAACACGTGTCCAATTTTCAAAGATCTGATAGTAGGATCAAAGATACAGCCTGTGGAGTCAGGAGTTTGGAAGGAGGAAGATAAGATCTAGTATAAACAAATTGGGATCAAAAAGAATGAGGAGGTCTTCTAAGTGATTCTGTTTGAGTCGTTTTTAAATAGTGAAAGTTTTTCTTCAAATGAAGCTCAGTGTGATTGGCACATATACAACATAGAAACACCAGCCTTTCTGAGTGGAACATGACACGGGATCCATTCAGTAAGGAATGCTGAAGTCCTCATGCCCAAACTTACCTATTTCAGTGGAGGACCTTGCCCTACATGGAACAGCCAGAATTTATTTAAAACACGAATTTGCAACAGTAGAGTTAATAATCAACTATGTTGAGTATTCCATCGTGGGACACATCAAAGGGGAAGAGGAATCATTCTTTAATAAAGAATTCTAGCCATGGAACTCAGAGCTTGTTTTATTGAGGGCAATATGTTATTACCTCACACAGCCACGTGACTAAGTTGTCCTCACAAACACCACAACCATATTTGCTTCAGCAGACCGAGCGTGTGGTTTGTTGCCCGTGAACATTGTCTGTGGCTTGATTTATGTACCAGCAAAGCAGGCCAGCCCAGATTCAAGGGTTCTAGATGGGGTATAGCTAAGAGACAGAATGGTATATGGAGTTGAAAAGAGAGAATACAGAATAGCCAAACTAGGAAACAGGAGAGGAGTTAGAAAAATAACAGTAACAAGATCAGCAAGGATGAAACTGGGTACTGTAATTAATGGTTATGCCATTATTATCATAACATGGTTGTTTTACTGAACCAAATGGATAGACCATCCCTCATTTTTGCTAACATAAATATGACTTTGTTTGGATTATGTACCCTCCTTCATCCAACCAAGTGTAACTAGACCAGTCAATAATTCCTTCACTTTGCCAATAATTGACTTATTGGGCATATGATGACATTGTGAGCAAACAGGAGATCTAATACACAACTTCTGTGAAGAATTTCCTGCTCTACAATGGTTTCACTGGAGTAAGATGGCCCCTCTTCTTTCCCTAGATGTTAAATCTGAGTAACTGAAACTATAGCAGTCATTGTGTGGTGTGAGAGAACTTCCTGAGTGATAATGTTGACACAGACAGCTTGAATCTTCCATATTCCACTGAATGACCCAACCTTGAACTGTCCCACCTTGTGGTCCTCTTTATGGGAAATATTACCTTTCTTCTTATTGCTTCAGTTAGTTGAGGCAGGAGATTCTGTTAGTAGCAAGCTAAGCATTCTGACTGATACCAGAGGGTAGAAAGCAGCTTTATAACCCAATCACAGTTGGAATCTCCTCAGCCATTTCTTGTACACATTGTTTGATCTCTATCACTGACCTGAAACTTGAAGCAGCAGATATTCACTCGGTAGAGATGGCCCAAGAAATATGATTGCAGAGGGACAAAGGCTGATTTTGTAAGGTGAAACCACAGTTCTATCACAGAGTCCAAGTGAACAGTTTATATATTTATGCCTATTGGACTGACGTAGACCACGTGGAAGAAAGAAAAGTCTTTGGAACAAAACAAGGAAAATTAATCAATAATGTGTGTGATCTCCTTGAGCGTGGGCACAATGTTTTCTTTATTGTTGGGGATTCAGTGCTCAGCAACATGCCTGGCGTATGGTAGGTTATTTATAAGTGCAGAATTAAGTACTTGAAGGAAACTAGGGATCTAGTAATTAACATAATTCTTTGTTTCATCTAGGCATTTTCCAGGTGTTTATGGTATAGTTGAATAGATAAGGCTTAGCTGGCACCAGGAACTAAACGCAAACACTAGTGCTAGTTAAGCATGAGCTGCAAACACGGCATACTCATGGGAGTCTGAGGCAGAGACTGTTTATTATTCTTTAAAATTAAAATACATGTTCATCTTCCCAGGACTGCAGTAAGAGTCACAATGCATAAATCTAAAACCTACATTCATGACCATCGCAGCTCACAATAATCTGACATGTCCTACCTTCTTTAACATTTCCTACAATGCTGGGCTCACACTAGACTACAATTTTCAGACTCTCTTGCATGGTATTTCCATGTGAAAATTTCCACATGACTAAGCCAATAGAATATAAGTGAACTTGATGGATGTCATTTCTGAGCATAACTTTTAAGAAGCAAGTGTGTTGTCTTCATATCCTCCATTCACTGTCCTGGCAGCGGGATGAAGATAGCGTTGAAGCTCAAGAGAGCACCAGAGTCACAAGCTGGAAGTACCTGGGTCTGTGATAAACAGTCAGCACCAGCCAGTAATAATATGTAGTTAAGATTTTTCTGTTACATATTATGCCATCTTTGTGGTCTACTTTAAAATTTTTTAATGTTTTTAATTTATTTTTGAGAGACAGAGAGAGACAGCACGAGCAGGGGAGGATCAGAGAGAGAGGGAGATACAGAATCTGAAGCAGGCTCCAGGCTCTGAGCTGTCAGCACAAAGCCTGATGCAGGGCTCAAACCCATGAACCGTGAGATCATGACCTGACCTGAAGCCAGACGTTTAACCAACTGAGCCACCCAGGTGCCCCCTTTGTGGTCTACTTTAAATAATCAACTTGTCCACACCAAGTTAGCTGAGAAGCACAGTACCAGTCTTGTCAACATTTCAAGATGATAGAGATAACTATGTTAATAATTTTTTTCAGTGAAAATGAATGTGTTTTATAGTTCATAATGATCTTATATACACTAGTTGGTATGATCTTCCCAACAACCCCATAAAATAGCAGAGTAGATATTGTTATCTGCATCTGAAAAGTGAGAAACATCAGTGATCAAGGAGATCGAAGAAATTATCTAAATCTACTGAGTGCTACATTTAGAACTTAAAAATAAATTCTTTTATTTCAAAGTCTTTGCTTTTCCTATTCTAAATGTGCTGAATGTCTGCCTCCATACAAAATATCTTGTGATGGTAACTTTGCTGCAGAAATTTTCCCAGGAGATTAGAGATTATTTTAAGAGAGTCAACTCACTTGAATCCTAAATATGGAATTTAAATATGGAAGGATTTGTAATTACAGAAGACTTAGTAATGAGGTTGGCTCTATCACAGACTATTTTTCTTTGTAGAGTCTCTCAGTGCCTCAGACTTGAATGGTTCCCACTGAGGTTATTGATTCATTCACCTTCCCAAAAACCAAAAGCTTCTCTGATGTGTCACTAAGAACAGGTCAGCCTCTCTACTTGATCACCTCTAATGATGGAACACACACTACCTCAAAAGTTTTTTCAACCTATTGTTAGGGTGGCCAGTTTATCCTGGTTTTCAAGAACTTTCCTGGCTTTATAACTGAAAGTCCCACAGCCTGGGAAACTCCAGTTTTGACCAACCTGGAAAGGCTGGTCACCTTATTATTACTGAACAATGGAAGTTATTAATTTCCAATTTTAGCTGCAATGATATTTGCCTTGCTCTAACTTCTAATTAGTTCCTCTTATCCAACCAAAATTTGTTTCTTGGTGATATCTGGATTGTCTCTGGTTTTCTATAACTACCAAAGTTTGCAGTAAAACCACACTATCATAAACTGTAATATCAATAGATCAGGGGCACCTGGTTAACTCAGTCAGTCAAGAGACCAAGTCTTGATTTCAGCTCAGATTATGATCACAGATTTGTGGGATTGAACCCTACATCAGACTCCACACTGAGCTTGGAGTTTCCTTAAATGTCTCTCTCTCCCTCTGTCTATTTCTTCTACTGTGTACTCTCTCTCTCTCTCTCTCCCTCTCTCTCTCTCTCTCTCTCTCTCTCTCTCTCTCTCTCTCTCTCTCCCTCTTTTTCTCTGTCTCTCTGTACACAAAAATAAAATAAAATCAATAGATCTAAGCTTTTACTCTTGTAATCTTTGGGCTAGATAGACACAGTCTGAAGACTCACTAGTAATAATCCCTCTCTCCTAAATACATTATTTTCCCTATAAGACTATAGTATTAGCCTTTTGAAATTGTTTTCCTGGTTCTCCAAGTTGAGTTTTATGATAGAATTAATGACAATGAAAATAAATATACACATATTGTAATCTTTCATGGATATAGATACTTTATTAGTTAATAATAATTCTTAAGCAGAAATCGATAATTTTCCCACTTCATGTTTTTGAGGGAAAAAAATAACTCTCTTCTAAGATTTCACCATTGAGCTTAATATGTCTCTGAGACTTGAACTTTCTTTCTTTCTTTCTTTCTTTCTTTCTTTCTTTCTTTCTTTCTTTCTTTTTTTCTTTCTTTTTTTCTTTCTTTGTTTCTTTCTTCTTTCTTTCTTTCTTTCTTTCTTTCTTTCTTTCTTTCTTTCTTTCTTTCTTTCTTTCTTTCTTTCTTTCTTAAATTTGAGCACACCATTTGCTCTTTGGGGAAAGGAACAGTCTCTGTTATTGGGTACTGAGGGACCACCAAAACCAGGAAATTCATGTTTTATGAGTTTTCCCCAAATCAAAGCTACAAGGTTATGGTCAACATCACCCTTTCATTCCCACTGGGTACTTCCAGAGAGGTGCCTCTGGGGGCAAAGGAAAGTTTTTGCAGTGAAAAGCACATGCACTTCATTGCTTTCTTTCCTGCTGAAAATCAAAACTGGGATCCTAAGAGCCCATAAGGTTCTGCACCAAGCCAGACAGGTCTCTTTATGCTGTCTTGACTTTCTTGCTACTTATGTTATCTGCCACCTGATAAAACACTTCATAAACCTAGTTCTTGAATGTATAGTCTCTGTACATAGCAAAATAAAAGCTAAAATGATGAGTATTATCATAACTACCAGGACGAATCTGAGAATTTTGAGAAGCAAATGTTTCTAGAGAAGATTTAGGTTGAAAGCACTTAGGGAAGGTTTTAATACTATAAGATTATAAGATTAAAATAATACTGTCTTGTAAATGGAGTAGGATTTTTGAGGACTAAATTTTTAAATAGTAGGATGTTAGAATGAAATGGGACTTAAGACATCATTTAGTTGAACTGTACCCATTCTGCAAATGGAAAAACTGAAGTCCGGAGACTTCAGATCATCACACTGATGGCCCATGGCAGATTCTGCAGACAGCCAGATTGATCTTTCATTCAAATTCAACAAGGCAAAGAATGATTCTCTACCTTTGGGGACTGATGAAGCCCTTTGAGAACTGGATTAATGTCGTGGAACCTGACAAAATGCACATACACTCAAAATTTCTCATGTAATTTCAGGAGATTTATATACCTTGTGAAGCTTGTCTTGGGATCCCCTTGAACTATGCTCTTTAGCCCTGGTTGATTTTCCAAGGGAACAAATCAGGGTATTCCTGAATGGGCTCTATAGTTAATGGATACTTAGAATTAAGAATTTAATTATTACTGAATTATTTGACTTTCAGTATTTTTTAAAGAAATCAATTTTTGATTGTTGTTTTACATTCAAATTGAGGCTTTATGTAAGTTATATGTTAATAGATTATTTGTATATTATAATTAAAACCAGAAATTTTCCTCAAGGATTAGTGGGGTAGGAAACGGGCAATGTTACTCAAATTAACACCTTAGAATGTCTCGATCTAATTTTTCCAAATCTAACTGTGATTCCAAATTTTTATAAAAAGTTAGGAAAAACAACTTAAACCTTTTTTGCCCCAATTTTAGAAGGACCTCTGCAGTCCAGCAGTCTTTGATAAATAAACAGTGATAAATAACTGATACTAGTAACTAACGTTTACTGTTCTCTTACATTACACCAGTGCATGCTAGTGAGTTTGAGTTATATCTTTTCATAGCAGTATAAGTTGGGATATTTATACATATTTTTAACAGTTAAAAAGAACCAAATCTCACAGAGTTTTAAACATTCCCTAAGGTCATCAGCCAGTGCAAATCACCCACTATTCTGTCCCCACTCCACTCTCAAAGGAAGAGAAATTTGGTGATTTCTGGGAGTATTTTTAGTCATCATATTTAGTAAAGTGATATTCACATCTCTTAAGTCAGGCCAGGAACGTCACTAAATATCATGTAATGTATAGAATAAACCTCCTCCACACACAAAAAATTATTTAGCCCAAAATATCAATGCAGCTGAGGTTAGAAAATCCTAAACAATTAAATGTCAGATTGAGAATTTATACCTAAAGAATATGATCCCAGAATGCACACTTGATATTTGCTCTCAAAATACATGTTTAATGTTACATTTTTTTTTTCAAAATAAGAATAATCTTATTTTGAAAAATGTAGTTGTGCTCACTGGACAGTTTATAAGTCACAGTTTGTAAAGTTTAAGCTACAGGACTGGGTAAAACTGGGTAGACTGTGACAACAGTATTGGCATATGTGTACCACGGGAGCTGGTGAGAAGAAAGGAACCTGCCTACGACAATCTCAGTGACAAGTCCACCCCAATCAGGCATCAATCCTTAAATAAGTATTTTGAAGATCACATTTGGGTCACAGTTTATTGGAGGAGATGCTTTGTAGAGATTGGTAAAATTGAGGAAACCAGTATGCTTAATATTGAATTATCTTTCCCAAGCATCTTTTGTACAGTGAGCTGGGATTGGTACAATTCTTAAAGTTGTAACTCGAGGTCTGCACTCAGGAAGATGTCATCCAGGCTGGCATGGGTTTTAGCTAGGCACATCGTTCCATGCTGTGCCCTGGGCAGAAAGAAAGCTGTTGCCTCTTGTCCTTGTCCACCATTCCACTGGGAAGTAAGTGCCATGCAAGCCCTCAGAGGTCAGTGGAGAAAGGATGACTTTGTGACTCTAAAGCAGACTGAACAGAGCACTCTTTTATCTTGGTGTGTAGGTGCAGCCCTTGTTCTGGAACTGATTTCTTTAAGTGCAGTTATTGATAGCCTTTAATCAGAAACGGAAATCCTGAGGGTTCTGGCAATCGCCCCACACAGTAAGTCATGGACCTCAGACCCCACTTGTTATTTGCTTTAAACCAGTAGAGCATTAGAATATGGCTCTAATGGGGCATAGAAACAACTCTGTTGTGCCAGATAGTTAGTCCATAGTCATTTCACAAGTATTTCATGAGCATATAATGTTAACCATACAATTATTTATTTTATTGTATTGTATTGTAATGTTTTATTTATTTTTGATACAAAGAGAGACAGAACATGAGAGGGGGAGGGGCAGAGAGAGAAGGAGATGCAGAACTGGAAGCAGGCTCCAGACTCTGAGCTACCTGTCAGCACAGAGCCTGACGCAGGGCTCAAACCCGTGAACGTGATATCTGACCTGAGCCAAAGGCAGAGACTTAACCGACTAAGCCACGCAGGCACCACCATACAATTATTTTAATAGAAGACACAGTTGGCGAAACCAACAGGATACAAGCAACTCCACACCCAAAAAATGAATAATCCAGTGAAGAAATGGACAGAAGACATGAATAGACACTTCTCCAAAGAGGACATCCAGATGGCCTCCAGGCACATGAAATGATGCTCAACATATCTCATCATCAGGGAAATACGAATCAAAACCACACTGAGATACCACCTCACACCAGTCAGAGTGGCTAAATTGAACAAAGCAAGAGACTATAGATGCTGGAGAGGGTGTGGAGAGATGGGCACCCTCCTACGCAGTTGGTGGGAATGTAAATTGGTGCAGCCACTCTGGAAAACAGTGTGGAGGTTCCTCAAAAACCTATCCATAGAACTCCCTTATGACCCAGCAATAGCACTGCTAGGGATTTACCCAAGAGATACAGAAATGCTGACACATAGGGGCACATGTACACCAATGTTCATAGCAGTACTTTCAACAATAGCCAAATCATGGAAAGAGCCTAAATGTCCATCACCTGATGAATGGATCAAGAAGATGTGATATATATATACAATGGAGTACTACATGGTAATGAGAAAGAATGAAATCTGGCCATTTGTAGCAAAATGGATGGACCTTGAGGGTGTCATGCTAAGTGAAATAAGTCAGGCAGAGAAGAACAGATACCATATGTTTTCACTCATAAGTCTAACAGGAGAAACCTAATGGAGGACCATGGGGCACGGGGAGGGGGGAAAGAGAGTTGGGGGAGAGAGGGACGCAAAACCTGAGAGACTATTGAATACTGAGAAAGAAACCGAGGGGTGAAGGGGGAGGGGGAGGGGGAAGGGGAAGGGAGGTGGTGATAATGGAGGAGGGCACTTGTGGGGAAGAGCACTGGGTATTATATGGAAACCAATTTGACAATAAACTATTAAAAAAAGAATATCATTATGCTCTTAGAACTTTTACTCTAATTAGAAAAATTAGACTATTAGAAAAATTAATTTGCCATTCATTTATTTCCAGGCATTAAAAAAATCTATTATGTATGAAGTACTATTGTAGGTATAAAAGGAAAACATAACTGAATACATGAGCCCTCTCCTCATCTTATAATGTAGTGCAAGAGGCAAATGGATGTATAGAGTGAGAAGAGAAAAGAAAGGAAAGGAATGGAAAAAGAAAGAATTAAGACATAAATAGGAACTCTGACTTTTCCTTTTTGAATCACAGGAGGAAACATTTAATGTTCTGAGGCTTAGTTTTCCCATCTGTGAAATGGGTACAATCATACCCATGTTATAGAAAAAGGAAGTTTTTTTAAACATGCTGTGATAAAAGCAAGACTATGGATATTTGCTTGCTCACAAGTCCAGGGATTCCACAAAGACACCCTTGATGTCTATGCCATCCCTAGAGAAGCCAAGGCTGGGCAAGCTCCTCCCATTCTCCCTTCAAGGATGCTCCAAGCCAGAAGAACCAAGAGAATCCAGACCCTGAAACTTGGGGCTAGAAGAAAATGGAAAAGTAATTTGACTAAGCCACCAGGTAAGTGAAAGACACAAGGACAGTGCAAAATATGCAGAATTAGTTCTCTGAGTTTCCCAGTGTGTTTCTTAGGTGACAGACTTTGAAAAGATGGGTTGGTAGAACAATGGTAGTGAACACTATCTTCCTGACTTTTAATCTTCACTCCTGGCTGTGTGCCATTATCATCTCCTAGAGTTTGTCAACAAGTATAGATGCCAAGACCCCACCCCAAACCAGCGAATCAGAATTTCTGGAGGTAAATCCCAAGAAGCTGTATATTGAAGAAGTACTTTAGGTGATTATGAAGCAAAGTCCAGTGTGGAAACCATGGTACTAGAGCCTTATGGAATGAGGACAGGGCTGTTGTGGGCAATAAAACCTTTTCACTTCTGATTTATGTTCTTCAATATGTAGAAGTAACTCTAAGATGAATTGACCTCATACATGAGAAGGCACATTCTTTCTTTGATTATATGATTATTATCATGTCTATTTGCCTGGATAGTATAATACACCACCCTTCCCTCCAATGTCCCATCTCTGGGAATCTTGTCCCTTTTTTCTTAACTTCCACACCCATTCACACACCAAATCCTGTTTACCCAACTTTTCTTAATATGTCTCAGTCTTTCTCATTTTCTTCTCTCCATTTATACCACCTTAGTTCAAACCTTCATCATCTCTTATTTTCTAATTTTGGAAGCCTATATTATTTATTTGAATAAGAAGACAAAATTAAATATTAAGGCAGAAAAGTAAAAGTGAGAGATGGGAGCCAGCACATAAAGCAACTACTACCTGTGAACCTTGTGCTGAGGTCTCCATATGTTACCTATTTTTATCCTGCCAACAATCTCATGAATTCAACTGATACTTCAGACCACTCTATAGAGGAGAAGCTAAGATGATTAATGATTATTTCCAATGTAGCAAAGCTAACAAATGGCTCAGCAGATTCTTGAATCCAGTATCCTTCCTACAATCAAAGATTTCAAGAATTTCTACAATTGCCCGTTCATCCTTCCCAATGGCTAATCTACATTCCAACAGTTTTACATAAATCTCTTTTCATTGTTTTCTTTGCTTGATGGACACAGGGACCAACTGTTCCCTGTCACTCATCTATTTGAGTGACCTCTTCTAATTTTTGAATTAATCCACCAGTCTTTCATACACAGAATTCAGTTTCCATTGGCACGGTGGGGCTAGAGATCAGGAAGGAGGGAGATTACAAGTTCACTGCCTTTGGAGTACTTAAGTCCAATAGAAGTTTGACAGATGACAACCAGGCAAGCCAGTTAAGTGCATTCTCTGAAGTCAAGTCGTGAAATAAATAGGAAGGCTGTGTGTGAAATGAGGCAATAGTCCAACAGCCCTCTTACCCAGCTGAGCAACCTCTTAGAGAAATAAACAGCATCCTTTTAACCATCCAGACAGGCTCATGGTTGAGCCCATTTATCTGTATCATCTACAAACAATATTTAACTTAATCTAAGGCAGAACAGGAGCACAAACATTGAGGTCTGGGTCTGTAACCATTCCTCTAGCACCGCAATGTTTATGGGAACATTCAAGGCCAAGAAAGAGTATGTGAGTTCTCAGTAGATATTGCCCTTCTTGCTGGATGCCAGGTTCTTACTTATTCATATAGCATGTGCTTCAGAATATTATCCAGTGGTCCTTTGGGAAGGGGCTAAGGGGTATGTGAAGTCAAGAGTTTGTGGTTCTGGGCCAAGCTGTGCTTCTCACTGGTTGTATGATGGTTAGGAAAGTCAGTTAGTTCACTCAGTCTGTTTGGTGAAAAGTCCAAAAAGGAATTGGACTAGATTCCTACAAAAAAGCTCTTCCAGCTTCCCAACTCAAGAGTTTCATATGAATGAGGAGTTGACGAGTTCTAAGAGAGAAAATGGCATCAATTCTTTTACCTGGAGAGATACAGAAGTAGGCTAAGTAGAAAGAAGATCTTGGGGCACCTGGGTGGCTCAGTCAGCTAAGAGTCCGACTTTGGCTCAGTTCATGATCTCACAGTTTGTGGGTTCAAGTCTCATGTCAGGCTCTATGCTGACAGCTCAGAGTCTGGAGTTTCCTTTGGATTCTATGTCTCACTTTCTCACTGCCTTTCCTCTTGTTGTGCTCTGTCTCTTTTTTGTGTTTCAAAAATAAATAAACATTAAAAACAAAACAAGAATGGGGTGCCTGGGTGGCTCAGTTGGTTAAGTTAAGCATCCGACTTCAGCTCAGGTCATGATCTCACAGTTCATGGGTTCAAGCCCCACATCAGGCTCTGTGCTGACAGCTAGCTGAGAGCTTGGGGCCTATCTTCAGATCCTGTGTCTCCCTCTCTCTTTGACCCTCCCCTGCTCAAGCTGTTTCTCTCTCTCTCTCTCTTTCTCTCTCAAAAATAAATAAAACATTTAAAAATGTTTAAAAAAAGAAAAGGAAAGAAAAGCAGAAAGAGGGTCTTCAGTCTCCCTCTATGTCTAAGTCACCTGTGTGTGTGATTGCCATTCTCTACCAGTGCTGGCGAGGAGTGGACTTGTGCTTTCTCCTAATCCTTCATGGCTGTCATGTGCACCTTCCCACTGACATATCTGCTAGGGATCTCTTTTAGGCTTGGCACACCATCATTCCCAGGTATCACACAGTGTTTCAGAGAGCAGGTGTCAGGTAGCACTATGTCAAAATACAATCCACGGAGTCTACCTCTGAGATCCCAAGGGAAATTTTGGATAAAGGCCAAACAAGGAAGCAACTTAAATGACTTCCCCAAGTAGTTTTGGGTTTTCAAAGGCATGAAAGATACCTATTGTTTTGCCTGCCCACCATTTATACCCCTTCCTCCAGTAAAAGCAGCCCAATTTCTCCCTATACACAGTGCATACAGTTTTGGTGTAGACCTGGAGCCAGGCCTCAACCAACCACATAGTCTATACCCTGAATACAATAATTAGCTCAGTGATGGGTACATAACCTATCCAGAGCTAGTAAGAATCTTATGAAGGTTGAAGACAGAATTCCTCTCCTAAGACTACTCACAGTAAGGATGATGTAAGCCTGGAGATGCCATAAGGTATCACATAGAACCTGGAAAAAAAAACTAAAACGAAGGAAAACAGAACTCAGAGATGAAGAAAATGGGTCATGATGATACTGACTGAGTCCTTTGATTCAACCATGCCTGAAACTACTTCTTCATTTATGTGGGCCAGGGGAGTCCCTTTTCTGTTAAGCCATCTGGTATTTACCACTTGAATGGAAGATCCATAACTTACAATTAAATGCGAACATTGGGCCTGATAGTTGCTTGCTAAAAAAATTGTAATAAATGGTTTGACAGGCTTGATGATCCTGAAGACATTTCCAGATCTATTATTAGGTGGTATTTCTTAGAACAAATCTGTCTGAGAAAAGCAAGATAGTAGAAAGAACAGCAACTGTGGAATCAGGCTGACCTACATTTGAGTGCCAAGTTATCCACTGTCCCATACAAAAATCTAGTCACTTAGCTTGTCTATGCTTATAAGTTTCTCTAAAATGGGAAGTAATTGTATGTGGAATTGAAGAATTTCTTTCCCGGATTAAAATTAAAACACTGAGTACTGAATATATTGCCTACCACATAATATATATGCAATGGATGACAGCTGTCATTAATTAGTCCATGGAACCAGAAGCCACATCTAGTGGTGTCTACTATGAATGTAATAATGGTACTTCCTTACAATTTCAGGCTCAATATAGTTTACAAAATGTCTTCTTACCCCCCAGTGTATTCTTCCCACTCTCTCATGCTGAGAAGGAGCAAAATTGGGTTTGATAACCCCCACTTTATAGAAGAAACCAAAGTCTTACAGCCAGTAACAGGCAGAGTCAGGACCAAAGTACCAGCATTTTGACCCCAGGCTCAGAGTTCTAACTTTTCCACTGTGCAGCTCAGCAGTCCTCATGCCCAGAATGTGTGTTCTCTCTCAGAGTCCCCACTGATAGTCCCTACATTGCATATATTACAGAGTCATAGAGTAATGGAGCTAGAAAAGTCACTGGAAATTCAAACCTCCACCCATAAAAACTTCCACCAATATCATAGTTAAAAGTGTAGGATGGAAGAGAAGAAAGACCAGAGTTAGAATGTGCCAGTTTTGGGACTTTTTGACCACATGCATGTAGAACAGTCCTGCTGAGCTGTAGTTTTCTTACTGTATTTTAGGGGTCCTCTGATTGTTTACTGCTTCTGCTGATAAAAGTAATTAAATGGGCTTCTATTGTGAAGAAATTAGCATATCACCTATCACATAAATTATCAAGTTGTTTATGGTTGTGATTATTAGTCTTATTATAAAACCACAATTCTGCACTACCTATGCTTTTCCCACTCCCTATCTCTCTATACTGTAAATTTTAAGAAATATATATTGGGGTGCATGGATGGCTCAGTCGGTTGAGCATCAGTCTTCGGCTCAGGTCATGATCTCAAAGTACGTAGGTTCGAGCCCCACATCAGGCTCTGTGCTGACAGCTCAGAGCCTGGAGCCAGCTTCGGATTCTGTATCTTCCTCTTTCTCTCTCTCTCTCTGTCCCTCCTCTACTCATGCTCTGTTTCTCTCTGTCTCAGTAATAAGTGAACATAAAAAAAATTTTAATAAAAGAAATATATATCACACTGAGGCTAGAGACTGTGTCTCCATTGCTTTTGTATCATCAAATCAATTCATATTTCTCAAATGTCACATTTAGTGAATGATTGCCATGCGAAGGCATTCATTCATTTAAAGTATTGTCCTAAGGGAATTATTACCCTTGAATTCTTACCAGGGCTTCTTTCCCCTCTCACCAGGGAGAAGACCACAGAAATTAATGAAGGTGAGGAAGTTTGAAACATACATTTTTGTTCTTTCCAGAGTTGTTTCTTGTGTGTGTGCATGTGTGCGTGCGTGTGTGTGTGTGTGTGTGTGTGTGTTTTCATCTATGTTTACCCCTTGCTTCTTTACACACCTGCTTCTGATCCAGTCAGGGATAGAGGGCTGGGTGTGAACCCCATTAGGGAAGATTTGGGCTTTATCCTTTGCTTGTGTTCTCCACTTGTGATTTGTATTAAATTCTCTTTGAGACACATGCTACAAAGTACAAGAGGCCTTTTTGATTGAACAGTGAAAGGAGCCTATTAGAAATGTGAAATCATAATTTCTAGAGGTTTGGGGGCTTAAAAAAATGTGGACAGCTGTTGGCTACAGAACTGAGAAATGTTTAAGTCAGGAAAATATCCTAGGTAATGGAGCCAGAGAGCCTAAATCAGCGGTAAATACTGCTAAGCTATCATTACATACTAAATAGTTATTAGTCATCTCTGTTTTTAAAGGAAAGCTTAAGGGTCTGAAGTCCCAAGCTTAGACTCCATTCTCTCTAACAAGTCAAAAATCTCATCTCCTCCAATAACAGAAATCTGCCAAGAGAACATTAAAGGTCAAGCTAAACCCACAAAAGCAAAGCAATGCCGATTTCAAAGACCCTGAATGGAAAAATACAATTAAAAGTCACTGGTTCATTCTGAGCAGGAGAAAAGATTGAGAGCTTGATTTAAGGACAGGAGCCCAAGGGGCAATGGTGAAGGGAAGCAGGAACCCCAAGCCAAACCATAAGCAAAGTGGCCTGGAATCTCTCAAACTTGGAGTGAGCCTTTCCCTTTCCAGCCTCCTCTTGGGTGAGTGGGTCACAGTGTGGTTGGAACATTGAGTTGCCCCCATGGGACCAATATTGGGAACTGAATGTGGAGACCTGGCCTCCAGTGGGTAAGCCTGTACTGTAGACCTGGCTTTGTCCCAACTCCACAGTGATTTTCCTGCATTACCCTATACAAGTCATTCACCCTGCCCTGCCCTAGTTTTACCTAATTACAAAATAATTTTTTCTAATGAGGCTCGGCTTACCAGTAAGCCTGAATTTTGTGGCTTGAAGGATGCCAAGAAGACACCACTGGGACTTGAGGCCCAGCTCCATAATATTCACATTCCTCCATTATTCTTCTCCAACATCGGAAATACCACCATTTGTAAATATATTTAATCTTAAAAACACCTTTTGAGTGCCTAGACATTTTTTCATGCCAAGCATTGTACTAGGTATGAAATCTACAAGAGTGAAGGAAACAAACATGAATCTTATACATGGGCTGGTTGAGAGAAAGAGACGGAATTAAACAGGTAAAGGCATATATACTTACGTGAAAATTGGGAGTTCCCTAGAGAGTTACTGAACAAGTTACTCTGAGAAATATTGAAAGTCTGAGTCTTAGTCAAGGCCACTGAGAAGGTAGTTTATTGATTGAACAAAAAGAGACAAAAGGCATTGTCTCAGGAAAATCTCTGAAATACAGGCAAATTAGATTACTGTAGCCTGAATAAGAACCACCCCAGCCACCCCAGACCTGTATCCCTCACATTTCATAGTAAATGTGTATGGTTACTAAGTTTGGGGATAATTTGTTATGCAGCATTCCTGTGGCCAGAGCTGGGCACCATGAAATTCAAGGGAAAGTTATGAATTTTGAAATGTTAAAACTTGAGAGAGCTGTGATATTCCCAAATGGAGATATCAGTTAGGCAAGTGAATGCACAATTCTGTAAATATACAAATGAGTTCTCAGCTCAAGATAAGCCTTTTGGAGTCTCCAGCATAAAGATTATATATAAAATCATTCATATGAATGACACCATCCAGGGAAGGTGTATAGAAAAAAAGGTTAAAAAAATGCCCATTTCCTGCCTATGGAGTCCTTCAGTATATAGAGGTCATGAGAAGACTTCAAAAAAGACTGAGAAATAAGAACCAGAGAGGTGATAATAAAACAGGAGACCATGGGAACCCAGTCTCCAAGGGAGGAGATGTTTTTAAAAGTAGGGAGCAGTTGCTCATGTCAAACATTAATATGGAATGCTATCAGTTTTCTACTACTGCTATAACAAATTACCACAGCCTTGGTGGCTTCCAAGAACACAAGGTTATTATCATACAGTTTTGGAGATCAAAATTCCAAAATGGGTCTAACTACACTAGAGTGTTAGCAACTATGTGCTCCTTTTGGAGGCTGCAGGGGAGAGTCAATTTCCTAACCTTTCCCAGCTTCCAGATGCCACCCACATTCTGTGTCTCCCTCTTGTATGTAGAAAAATCTTTGATTTTACATTGATTACATTTATGTGATTACATTGGGCTTCGGGCCCACTTGGCTTTACCAGGATAATTTCCCCCATCTCAAACTCAGCAGATTAGACCTCTTGCCCCATATAACATATTATATTCACAGGGACCAGGGATTAATCAACACACAGCTCAAGAGGTCCATTTTTTTACAAAGCAAACACACAAAATAGAATGAGCTTTGCTTTTTGAGAAAATGGACAGATGTTTCTAGAAAAGTTTAGGGCTTCTAGTATGTTAATTAGTTTTCCAGATTATTAAAATAATATCTCTCTTATACACAGAATTATAAAAAAAGACACTTGAGAAATCAGAGAAATAGATGTAACCATAAATAAAACCCCCTTCTGCTGCTTATTTTAAATAACCAAAGATTTCCAACCATGTGGGAGTGGGGATTGGGAAGAGCACAGAATAGAAAAATCAAGGAATAAACAAAAAAAAATCTGGAATTAACATAGATATTCACAGAATATGAGAACATTTAAAATTATTCTAATGGTGATTCCCAGAGATAATGAGAAAAGATCACATCAATAAGATATGCATAATGAGACATGAAAGAGTTGATTAAGGGACAAGAAAGTAGTTGTGGACATTTAAAACATGATAGTTGAATTTTGTTTTTTAACTTTAATAATATGGTCTAGGAAAATACCCCAGCACACAAAATAGAAACAAAGTAAAGAAAAATAATATAAGACAAAAGTAAAATCTTAAAGGATCAACATAGAAAGGTCATCCTTCACCCAAAATAGTTCTAGAAAAAGAGGAGAGAGAGTATGAAGACTTAAAAAAAGTGCTGCAAGATAGCAGAGAAATGGGATATGTTACTTTGAATACAGAATTCCATACCTAGTCGTAATACTAAGTGTGAGAGCAAAATAAAGAAATTTCTAGACATGAAAGAATTTGAACATCTGTCTTCTGCAGACTTCTGGTGCTAAAAGCAAACAAACTTGATCATGTATTCCAACAAACCAAAAAAAGATACAAAAAAAGGAACTTAAGAAATTAACTCAGAGTGTAGGTAGAGGGTGGCATCTCCACATCTCCCTAGATAAACAGTGGATCCACTTCCCCGTATGCCCCATCCAGGTAGGCCATCTTACTGCTCTTTGTCAGTAATGATTCGAAGTCACACGTCCCACTTCTAGTCCTAAGAGATAAGAAGCACATGTGCCTTCCCCATCTCCAACCTGCCTGAGCACTGCCTGCGGAGGGGATGAAGACCTTCAAGATCATGAGGCACCAAAGGGCAATGTCCATTTCCAGAAAGTCTGCCCAACACAGAGCCACCTTCATATCCTAGGACTGGGATGTGAGCTTATTAGAAAATAAGCTCCCGAAATTTGGAGATATTATGGCCTTAAAACCAGCCTGACTAATATAAGAATATAATGGAAGCGGGGGTGGGTGGGGAGGGGGATTCTGGAAAAATGGCTCTGCAGCAGGCTTATAAAGAACTAAGTCCAAATCTGCACAGAATTCAGAGGACTTCTATAGTTTTCTGTATAAGAAAAAGTAGACTTTATTAAGGCATATGATTAAAAGACCAATAAATTCTGTGCACATGGTAAAGAAAGTAGATGGTTCTTCTGTTAGCAAGTAAAAGAAATCAATTAGAAACACCAAGAAAAAAATAAAAGATTTATAAGATTTATGGTTTAAGTAAAGTGAACTAAGATGTAGCATGATATTGAGCAATTAGAGTAGAAAAAAAGTCTATTTGAACTCAACTTTGGAAGCATTGTCTGTCAGTCATAAATGGCCTAGAATTACATTTCTTTCACTCTGAGTTCAATATGACACAGTTGCTGTTACATTGACATTGTCATAATACTGTAAAGACTCACTGCTTGCTTTCAAATATTTATAATCAACTTTAGAGAAAAAACAAATAGAGTCATAAAACAGAATGTACCCATTAAAACTCTGATATTGTACAAGTAATCATATAACTGACATCACTTGGGAGATGCAAGGAGGCAGGAAGGTCAAGAGTGTGCTGAGGCTCTAATTTTCTCATTGTAAATCATGGAGCATCAAGAAAGCCTCTCTAGATTTAGTGGAAGATGAAACACAGTTTTAAATATAACCTTTACTCAAACTGGGGAGAGTGGTGTATGTGACCCAATGGACTAATTTTTGCCACAAAGGGTCAACAGAAATAAATGTAGTAGCAAAATGGTTAACATTACTTTAGTAACAATTAGAAGAAATAAAAATATAAATAATCCCACTAAGGAGTTAGACTTTGGAAGGAGCACAGGAATGGGGAATAATGTTAATTTCCTCCTTACTACTGGCATTCAATTTTTCAAAGCATGTACCTTTATTACTTTTATGGCTCCACCAACCAAGCCTGCAAAGAGGAGGCAGAACAGGTGTGCGTGAGGATGGTAGGCATAGGAGTGGATGAGGATTTCAGTTTAAACTTGTTGAGTCATTTATTTTATATCTTTAGATCAAACACAAGCATTTCCTCTAAACTCTCTAAGAGTAGGATTACAGAAATACACTGATACACAATGGAGGGCTTTGGTGTACTCACTTTGAAATTCACATTTTTTATTTTGGAAGGAATTTTGTGTTCAAGGTTTCTGTTTGTTCTCAAATGTATCCACTTCTTTGACTTGGAAGAATTTCACATTTAATCACATGGAATAAAACCAAAACACCAGCAATGGTTCTATTGCTCATCATAAACATCTCATTTTAATTCATGTTTTCCAATGTTTTCTCCAGTGCTTACATTACTAAAACATTTTATGAAAACACCAGGTTTTCAGCTGGTAGGCTTCCTACCATACCTTAAAGTCATATAACATGAACTTGGTCTGTCATTCAGTCAACAGGCTCCTTAGCCCCTTCCTCATGAGCAGCAGTTGGTAATTTGTTGGTCTTATCCAAGGAAAAATGTGCAACAGAGAGGGGTACATATGTGCCCAGACTTTGGCTGAGACAGAGGTCAGGATGCAAGGGGTGCATCTGGTGGGATTAAAGTGCTGAGAACACCAGTCATGGATGTGAGATGAACTTGCTTAGGCAGAGAGTAGAGGGAAATGAAATGAGAAATAATAGCCAAAGTCAGGCAGTCCTCATGCACGAAGATGCAGACTTGGTTTTATAAGAATTTATTTATAAGAAAAAAGCAGAGATGAATGCATAGTTGGAGGGAATAAATACAAACTCACTGGACTATGAGTTCTGTAAGGCACAATTTGTCATCACTGACCTTTAATTCTCAAATTCTCCTCTCCCTGATCCCATTATAGACACATCTCAAGTAGCTATTAAGTGAGAGGGCAGAGTAAGAATTCAGAGTGGGTGAAGATGAAGAGAAAACTTCTTGCAGACCCAAGAGAAAATAAGTTTGTTGAACATGACTGTAGGCATGCAGTAGGACTTTGTCCCAGAGCACTAGCGATGTAGAGCACCTTTTATGTAGGAAATGCTCAGTGGGGGGTGGAGGAAGATGAATAAATGAAGTACAGGGATCCTGCATGGCTCAGCTAGTTAAGTATCCAACTTCAGCTCAGATCATGATCTCGCTGTTCCTGGGTTTGAACCCCGCATCGGACTCTCCACTGTCAAAGCCCACTTGGGATCCTCTGTCCCTCTTTCTCTCCATCCCTTCCCCATTCTCTGTCTGTTTGTCTGTCTGTCTCTCTCTCTATCTCGGTACAGGTGAGATATGCAAAACAGGAAAAAGAACAAGTAAGTCTGTTCTGTTGTCTAAGTGAAGGAACTTACCAGAAACATAAAGTCAGTGTTTTCCAATGGGAAGTGATGAATTATTAGCATGAATACATGCACTTCACCTCTTAGGTGCTAAAGCCAATTTAAGAGTATATGGGAGAAACCTGTTGTCCTTTCTCTATTTCTGTATCATAACCCATGAATATAGATCAAGTGACATTAATATCAGAAAAGCGGCAGAATATTAGTACTGTATTAATCACAAAACTACTTGGCACATTTTCTCTCCAGGAGAAATAGTTGGATTTCTAACCACCGGTGGGGCTTGGGAGAAACCACTGCTGTTTAGAATTCACAGGTTCTGTGTCGTCAAGGTAAAGATACTTTCTTTGAAGGCTGGGCCTTTTCCAGCCAGTCAGAATTTCATAGTCTACATTTTCCTATGAGCTTTCTTTAGTTCTTGGGATACATACATATATACTTATTGAGAGTCAGGGAAAGATCACTCTTAAACATTCCTAGTTCTTCCAAGCCTCAACCACTCACTCCTTTTCTTGGGAGGATGCATGTCGAAGGATAAACAATTCTCATTATTTGCAGTAGCCATGCTCTCTAAAGTCATCACGAAGACTGAGCTGGTGAATACGGAACCATTTCCCCTACAGAAAATGGAGGGTTTGGTTTTTACAAACCTCTGATCACAAAATTTTTAAGAACCAATCAATATATAACCTTGTCTTATATGTGTCTGTGTTTAAAGATGGCTTGCTTAAAATATATTGTTTACTCATGAACATTGAATTCATAGCCATCGGTGTAGGAACTCATGCCAGGACAAAGCTAATCCAGCATATTCTCTGTAAGCCACATCACAGTGTCTTTGCCCTTAGGGACACTAGACACCACTTCAGCACTAGGCTTGGGAGCCATTTAAACATCTAAAGCAGCACCAAGAAAAAGCACAAGAATTCAAAAATCATTGCACTAAGAAGATAACTGGAAAAAAAAGCCTATTTACCCTATGAGAGCTGGAATAGGAAGGCAAAATGTCACCTTGCTTCATCTCAGAGCAAAATGTGTGTGGCAGGTGACTGTACATTCAAAAATGACCATGAAAGCACCACAAGCATGGATTTGGATGTTACAATAAATATTAACAATGGGTCAATTTGCAAATACAGAATCCGTGAATAATGAAGACCCGTTGTATTTTTTAGGCTGCTATCTGTTGTTCAGTCACTATTCTCTACTCTAGGTTTTTATCCCAGTCAGTTGTCACAAGAACTCATTGAGGTAGGTACAATTTTCATCCCCAAATCGGAGAGAAGCAGACTGTAGACTGAGGGACTCAGGTGCCCCGTTGCTCAGGACAGGGTCCAGCATTCAGTCCACAGCCACGTGACCCAGCACCTGCGCTCACAGCCACATGCGCGGATGCAGGGCGCCTGCACAGGGCTCTCACTCAGCCTGGCCCACCCGTCAGCGTGCTTTCTTGAGTAAAACAACTATATTCCCGAAAGTGAATTAATTTGAACCCTCCCTGAGGGGACAGAATGAGGCTAGGATCGGTTTTTGTTTTAAATGGCACTTGTTGCTTTCTTCTTGCCAGATACAGACAGCAGTTACTATGTGCAAGGCGCGGGCACCGGGGGAGGCGGTACTTACCAGGCATGGGAGTAACCAGCAGCTGCGAAAGTGATGAAAGCTGCTGATGCTGAGCCCCCCCCGGCCCCCGTGCGCCCCACTGAAGGGATTCGATTCAAGTTTAATTTGGTGCATTTACTCATCCCATATCCCTGAACGCTTGGGGATCTCCATACCTCAGGGGCCATGTCAGTCCAGGGAGGGGCAGCCACCCTGCCTAGCTCCTTGCCACCATCACGGAAGGGGTGACAGAGCCCTGTGGGGAAGGTGTGACTCCCCCCCGCCCATGCCCTCACCACCAGGTTCCGTCCAACCCATTTCCCTCCCCACACCCGCCCCTGCTGCGGCTCTGCACATGCAGCACATGTGATCACCCTGTATCCCAAGAGCGGAACCGAATGTTCAGGGCAGTCATGACAAGATGGTAAGGAACAAACGTTCCACTAACGGCAAGGCTGACCTCGTGTTTGTGGGCGTGCGATGGTTACGAGAGGGGTTCACATTTACCCCTAGGAACAGCCCTGCAGAAAAGACATTACTTTCTCTGTTTTACCAAAGACTAAGTAAGATGCCAAGTCTTGGAGAGGGCCAGTGGTTTGCCTCCAATCATCCGGCTGATGAGCAGGAGAGGAAAAAGTGCCTCCTGGTCCAGGGCTCTTCTTGCTGCATCTGTCCAGGGCAAGAAAAGAAGCAGAGCCCTGGGGGCAGGAGACACCGCGCCAACAAAGGCGCACAGATCCGTTGTGCCGCCACCGCACGCAACTGCTGAGTGTTTTTCCTTCATTTCATCTCCTTGGCAAACGTTCAGGAGCCTGCAACAACCCAGGGACAAAATAAACGTAGCATCTGGAGCCATACAGAGACGCAGTGAGAAAGTCATGCAAAGCCAAGCAAGGCCGGTATTAGGAGACAGGCAGGAGTTAGGAGAGCAGGTAACAGAAGATCCCCAAATGCCAGGGAGTCCAGGGAATGCTCCCTGAACAATGACATCGTGGCTGGTATCTACAAGGGGTGACAGGAAGCAGCTGCTAGGCAAAAGGAGGTACAGGTACAAGAGGCCAAAGACAGGAAAAACTGGAAAATCTGAGAAGCTAAGAGTCAGAGAAGAAAAAGAAGCATAAGGAGGGAAGGGGGAGCAGAGGGCATGCAAGGGGGTTGGGACAATAGAGCCAGGTGTTGTAAGACCCCCTATTTCAAGGACCCAAAGAGTCAGTCTTGTGCGCCTCTCAGCTGTCCGGGGTCCCTGCCTCGGGGAGCAGTCAAGCCCATTAAGCTCTCTAATCTCTCCCCTCTAGGTCATTTCCTCCAGCTCCGAATGAATCACATGGTTCCCTTCTCCCCATCCACATGGCCTGGGTACCGAGCCTGGGAGCAGGGGCCTGTTTTCCAGGTGCGGTCTCACCAGTGCCATATAATGGGGGATTATTCCCCTTCCTGCAGCTTGACTCCTCACACAGGCCAGCCCCCAGCAGCGCTGGCTTTCCTGGCGGCCAGATCAGATTACGAGTGAATATCTAATTTGTAAGTTCTATATCATACCTCAGTTTCACAGCCTTTGCGGCTTCCAAGCAAATACTCACTTCTTCCTCTTTCAAAATTAGCTGAGTGTCCTCTAATGGGAGGAGGAGAATGGAACGTACAAATGGTCAAATAAAATGGGAAGGCCCGGAGTTGCTATCTGACCACAAGGGTGTAACTTCATCCCTTAGTTAACAGTCTGTATAATGGGGTCTTAATTCTTGCTGCTGTTACAGAACTTTCGAGAGTCCAAACTAAAGTGGGAAGTTTAATGGACTGGAATTCACGTTCTAATATGAGCTTTTCTGTCGATCATCTCTCTTGTCTTCAGTTTCCCCATCCGTAACATAAACAGATGGCAATAGATAAGCTCTAAGTTCCTCTTTTTTTAAATTTTTTGAACATTTATTTATTTTTGAGAGACAGAGAGAGACAGATCATGAGCAGGGGAGGGGCAGAGAGAGAAGGACACACAGAATCCGAAGCAGGCTCCAGACTCTGAGCTGTCAGCAAACAGCCCGATGTGGTGCTCAAATCCATGAACTGTGAGATCATGACCTGAGCCGAAGTCAGATGCTCAATTGACTGAGCCCCTCAGGCGCCCCATCTAAGGTCCTCTTTAAAAACAAAGGGGTTTCTATGCTGTGTGATTAGTGGCTGAAAGATTATTCTGAGATTTTTGAAATCCTAAGAATTAATATCATCAGTTACATTGCTATATTTTTGTAAGTGACAGATTACTAGGATGCTTTGGAGAAGAGGAGAGAGGATAGGTAAGGGTAAAAAATCTTTGGGTAGAGTAGTATCATAATGATCCAAGTTTTCCCCAACTCCCAAGTCTATACTAACTTCATAGGATGTCCGACTATAGTTTTGTTTTGGCCTTTTTGGGGAACAGTCTGATATTGGTGAATATGATACAAGAAAGCTCAAGAAACTTATGCATATTGGGGTGACTTCTCTTGCCTCCTACTATGGCCATGCAAAAGACATGCCCAGGAGCCCACTGGCCCCAGACAGAGGATGAGGCATATGTGGAGAAGAGCCAACATACGTCCACACAAACAAGCCCAAACAAATTGTAAACTCATGAACGATCTCAGGCAAACGCTACAAAACCCTTCCTGGATGATCTCATCCCTGCTGATAAGTTAGAAATAAATATTTGTTGTTGTATACCACTGAGTTGGGGGGAAATTTGTTCCACGGCATTATTTTTTTTAGCAGATGATACATGTCTGAACCTGAGTACTTCATAATTTCTTTAATCTCTAACTTATTTCTCTTTCTCAGTTTCTCTATCTTCTCCTGTCTTCTATCTTTCCCATCTCTCTTAAAGCCATGTCCCTACTCTGAGCTGTCTCTGCCTCAGTCCCCTCTCTGACACCATTTTATCCATCATCTCATCTCTCAGAATAGTTCATGCACCTTGATGTCTCTAAGCATGACTTTTCTCAGAAGGTGAATTTAAGAAAAAAACATCCTCTGGAAGAAATTGATTGTCACAACCCATTTTGTTTGCGGGATTTAAAAGAAAAGTGTCTGGGGCACCTGGGTGGCTCAGTCAGTTAAGCATCTGACTCTTGATTTTGGGTCAGGTCACGATCTCACGGTTTGTGAGTTCAAGCCCTCCATTGGGCTCTGTGCTGACAGTGCAGAGCCTGCTTGGGATTCTCTTTCTCTCTCCCTTTCTCTCTGTTCCTCTCCTGCTTGTGTCCTCTCTCTCTCTCTCAAAATCAATAAGTTTAAAATAAATAAATAAATAAATAATAAAATAAAAATAAAAGTGTCCATACTCTGAGGGGAAAAAAGATAAGCATCCTAGAAATAATCTCGGCCAGCTCTGTGGGTCTAAGGCTTACCCCCTGGGAAATGGCTCAACATGTACCCAGGGCTGGGCTGGTGGAGGGGGCGGGGCGGTGGCAAATATGGAAGCTCCTTAGTGTGGCTTAGCATGGAGGGAAGATCAAAGTCCTCCCTTAGAAATCATCATAGCCTGTGCAGGAATATGTCCACACTCCTCAGCCTAGGCTGTTGCAGAAGACAAAAGCCTCACGTATGACAGTAAAGTGTGAGGAACCTGCACATCCTGCACCTGCAATTACTATCCAGAGATTCGATGCTGGATGATTGAATCATGATGAATAGAAGGGAGTCAGCTCTTTTATTATAATTACCATTGCCTTTTACTCTGAAACAATATAAACAATAAAATAAAATTTACTTATTTATATTTATACTATTTCAATTTAATTTATTTTTTAGAGTGTTAAATATGCTTCCAGAAACTTCTTCAAATAACTTGTAACTTAGGATTCCTTTGGTTAGGGTCCAAGACTAGAAACTAAAACATTCAATATACTGCTTTTATTCTTCCCTTTCTGTGGGAAACCCTAGGTCAAAGAAATTTGAAATAAAAATACAAGTTTTTAAAGGGCATACAAATATCTTATGGGAGGTGGCTGTTACATGAACAGTAGGTGACATTTATGCATATAAGTATATTGCATATGATTATAACAGCAAGCATTCAGTAGCTGTGCATTAAAATGTGCATGCATTTCATAAAACACTGTTTCTAGAATTCTAGCATTGATAGATGACACACTCCATCAGAGAAGACATTGTCACTTTTATTTATATTATATACTTAGTACTTCTCAAGATAAGCTCAGGTATTTGTGGAATAGGTGTACAGATGGAAGATGAACAAATGAAAGACATCATTATATATGTAATTAATATATATGTATATATGTAAATATAAATATTTTATATTGATATTATATATGTTGAATATGCACTATATGTGAAATATACTTTTAAGCTAAGGGTATACAAAAAAAAAAACCCACTAGGGGTACCTAGGTGGTGACTCAGTCAGTTGAGCATGACTCTTGATTTCAGCTCGAGTCATGGTCTCACAGTTATAAGACTGAGCCCCACATCAACCTCTGAGCTGACAGCACAAAGCCTGTTTTGCATTCTCTCTCTGGCTTTTTCTATGCCCCTCCCCCATTATCTTTCTGTCTCTCTCTCCCAGAATAAATAAATAAACTTACAAAAAACAATAAGACAAACTATTTATCTTGAAGAAATTTCAGCCATCCAGTTCTGATCATATTTGACCATTCAACACTTAGGCTGCTCTGATTTGGAATATACCATATATCTTTAGGCTAAATGTGCTCTCACCTGGAACAAAAGCACTTCTTTGTCGTCTTGACTAAGCCACTTTTGACAGAATGTTTTTATATATCTCACTAAGCTTACAATCTCTGTCTTTGGGTGAGTAGCTCCCCATTGAATAACAGGTCTTTGAGGACCAGAATGACATTCCATTCTCAATTTGTGGCATGTTGTAGGTGCTTAATAAACACCCATATTCACAGAAGAACCAACTGAATTAATGAATGCATCTCCCAAATTTAAATATTTATAAGAACAAGTCTTCCCTTTAAGCCTTCATTTTTTAAAATACATAAACGAATGAAAATGAACAAAAAGTTCATGATCACAGGCCAATTAGATGATTCTTTTAAAAGTGTGCACATCATCCTGTTTTGCAGAGCTGTGTGTGGAGAAAGGACTCTATGAGGTATGAATAGGCTGAGACCAGAATACCTAGGTCAAAGACAAGAGGGGAGTGGGGAAGATGTCTTCCGTGGCTTCCCTCCAGGAAAGATGTCTCTTTCCTACCCCAGTTGTGAAGCAACTATACATAAAATAAAGATGTTGGAAAATGGGAAATAAAATATTAACTTTATACTGGTAAAGACTAGGTCTGGGAGAAATTGGGGTTCTTCACAATAAACTCCAGAGTTGCACAGCTGTCTGCAGGCCACTCCAAACTGTACTGGGTTGCCACATGGGATGCAAATCTCTACAAAAACTGTCCTGTTCAGAGCAGAAAGAGCAAGGTTTCTCTGTGGGAATCTGGTTTCCAAGAGAGAAAGGGGAGAACAGTGGAACAGGATTATGAGTGTCTAGTTTCTTCTTCATAACTCAATAATCAGAAAAGCCCTCAGGAACCACTGAGTGAGGCAACATGCGAGGCCAGAAGTGTTACTCCCACGGATGCTCTCCACATGAAAGGACACTTATGGAGTGAAGACAAATCCTGCTAATTGAATCTTAATTCCAGGGGACCTGGGGATGGGAAGAGCTCCAGATCAAGCAGCTGGACAGGTCACTTCTGAGAAAGGGTGAACTTGAGAAGTAGGGTCAATGGGTGATCTAAGATCAAAACCATCAATGACTTGGTTGACAAGAAGGCTCAAACAAGCCTGGAGCTCCAAGGTCTCCCAGATAAATTGTTGTTGCAAGTGCCCTCCATTGCCCCTCACTTTACCCTGAGCCCCAACAATCATGTATTTCTTCCGTTTTTCTGTCACAGCACTCTGAACTGAATCATTCTCCCTGTTCTCTTCATAATCAATTTCATATCCCTGCATCATATATACGTACATTTTCATTTGAAGTGTCAGACTTTCCTTCCTTGTTTTTTTGGGATCTGCATGCATCAAGTGCAGGTCTCAATTTTCACAAAACTCTTTAATTAATGCTTAATTTACTATGTGGCATACGGTGAAGAAAGGGGCATATATCTTCTTGTAGAGTCAAATGATGCCAAGGGAAAATGAAAGAAAAAAGGCATTAGTCATTTCCAAAGTCTCTACTCCAAAAGTTGCAGCAGGTTGACATTGATTAAAATACCACACATTGTAAAATGTGTGAAAGAAAGTGAACTGGGGCCAGCAAAAATATTTTGTTCCCTCAGGTGAGTAAAATCTTGGATTACATGAATTTCATGTATTCTAGACAGAGTTGGAGGTTATCCTAATTTGAACAAGGCATCATCTTTCCACACTGCAACTGGCACTTAATTGTACAGCTCATGTCAGAACTACCAGGAGTGGTAATTCTATAATATGAATGGTCATTTCTTAACTATAGCACTGGGCTCTCCAAAGTCATGCGTTTCAGGAAATTGATTGCTTAAGTCACTTTGTTCTCTACAAGGGAAAGAAATAAACATTTATTAAGTATTTAGAAGATACATATATCCTGTTGGTTCTTTTTCTCTGAAGAACCCCCACTAATACAACAATCAAGTGAGTACCTTCTGTTTGAAATATGAATAGCTGCCTTCTTTATCTTTCTCCTTTGGATCTTTATTGAGATGTTATTCACTACTAGAAAATTCACCCTTTCAAAGCTTGCACACCAGTGACTTTTAGTATATCCAGCCCATCACCAGAGTCTAAGTTTGGGACATCTTCATCACTCCACAAAAAGGCTTCATACTCCTTAGCTGTCACTCGCCACCTCTCACCCCATACTGCTAGCCCCTGGAAACCACTAAAATGTTTTTTTCTCTGCATGTAGATTTATTTGCCTATTCTGAACACTTCAGATAAATAGAAGCATGTGATTGGGGTCAGTTGGGGCTGGCTGCATTCACTTAGTGTAATGTTTTCAAGATTCATCCATGTTTTAACCTTTTATCAGTACTTTGTTCTCTGTTATTACTCAGTAATATTTCATTACATATAGATAACATATTTTGTTAGTTCATCAACTGATTTGTGTTTAGGTTGTTTCCACAATTTGGTTTTTATGAATAATGCTATTATAAGTATTTGTCTGCAAGTTTTGGTGCAGATATATATTTTCATCATATTTCCCCTTATGTCTACAAGTGGGATTGCTGTCAAAATTTCCTTGATATTTGAGCAAAGGAAAGAATCCCTGGGGAGGATAAGATGATAAGATGAGACTTCGTAAAGTTAGCACCAAAACAACTGATAGTTCCATATCAGAGTATTCGTTCGAGCTTCCTTTAGCTGCTGTAACAAATTATCACAAATATAGGAGCTTAATACAACACCATTTTTTAAAATTTTACTGAAATCCAAAATGAGCCAATGGGACTGCACACTTTCTGGAGGCTCCACAAAATAATCTATTTCTTTGCTTTTTTCAAGCTCCTGAGGAAACTCTCTTTCTTTGGCTATGGCCCCGTCTTCCATATTCAAAGTTAGCAGCCTAATATCTTCAAAATCTCTCTCAATCTTGCTCTTTCTCATTCAATGCCTCTCTCTCTCTCTTGCTTTCTCTCTCTCTCTCTCTCTCTCTCTCTCTCTCTCTCTCTCTCTCTCTCTTCCCCTCCCCTCAGAAGACCTTCATAAATTATGGGGTCTTTTAATATTAGATAATTTGAGAGTAGCATGTCCAGTCCATTGATATTAGAAACTTGAATCACCCAAGCATAGAAATTAGTTAATCTGGGTTTTATAAAATGAGAGAAATACATTTGTTATTATCATTAGACAATTAAGAATCTTAGTGCTACAGAAGTACTTGATTAGAATGGTTCTATTAGTGGGTCCTTGGGTTGGACCTCTAGGGATCAGACCTGAACTCTCTCACTTACCAGCAAAATGGGTCTGGCAAGTGATTTAAACTTAGTTTCTTTATCTACTCAACGGAGAATATAAGAATATTATTTCACTGACTTGCTTTAAGAATTAAATAAAATTTTAAAAAGAATTATGTAAGATAATAACACATGGAAAGTGCTAAGAACCATTGTCTGGAATTCAGTAAATGTTAATATATGTTTATGATTACAAAACTATTCAAAACTTTTTAAAAAGAAAGTCAGGTAAAACTATATGAAGTAATGAAAATGTATTTCTATGAGAGAGATAAATGATTTACAGGAAAATCTCCAGCTTTGTGGCTTTATAAAAATTGATTTTTCAGGTTACTAGTTTCTAAGACTGAGGCATGCTGGCCGTCCTGGTGTTGAAATATTTGGATATTACTAGAGATCCTAGGCCCTATAACAGAAAATGAGGCTAGAGGTCTTTGTCTAGTGTCCCAATGTGATTTTAATCTCCCCCTGCAGAACAATGCTCATAATTACCATATGATGGGTAACATCTCTTGAGGAACCACCCAGTGGCAGAAACTGTTCCAAGCATTGAATAGGAATTAACTCATTTAATCCTCACTCCAGCCCTGTGAGGCAGATCATAAACTCCATTTTACAGAAACGGAAACTGAGGCCCAGAGAGTCTAAGCATCTTGTTCAATGGTACAAAAACTGGTAAGAAGCAAATCCAAGAGGGTAAGCTTGATCTCTTGTTCCTAGGGGTGTGGGTCTTCCCACAAGAGACACAGTGAGCATGATGGGTGGGAGCACCTCTTAGAGCCATTTTTTAAAAGAAAAATCAGTCAAGTAAAACCATATGAAGCAATGAAAGTATGTTTCTATGAGAGAGGTAAGTGATTTACAGGAAAATCTTCAGACCTGTGGAGATTTTGAAGTCTGAGTTTGAAGTCTGGCTTTGTGATATGCACTAAGCCTGAGTAATCTCAGGCAAATTGCCTAACATCTCTGTGCTTCATCTGTAAATGGTGGGGCATAGCCTGTTCTTCATGGGGTCACTGTGAGGAGTAAATAACATCTATCAATTGCCTCACCCACAACAAATGCTCAATAAGTGCTTCCAAATCAGAATAGGTTTTTTTTTTCTTTTGTAATAGTCTCTGCCTTTTAATATCATCTAATATTAAAGAAAATTAATTCTGGCATGTTTGCTCCATCACATTCCTTGATACTTGCTTATAAACTCATCAGCCTTCCTGTGAATTTTTTTCACTCATTCATTTGTTCATTGTCTTATTTCTTCAGTAAAATGTTTTGAGCTTCCTACGTGAGCTAAATCCTGTATCATAGATTCTCACACCCAATCCTTATAAACCACCTGTGCAAATGATATTTTTGGCTCCATGCTTTTTTCAATGATAAAATAGAGACTCGGCAATGCTCTGTTGGGTTGTGGAATGAACACACTGAGCCACCACACTTGACCATGAGGTTGGCTTCAGCTGTTTGCCAGCTGTTGACCTTCAATGGTGTATTAAATCTGAGCTTCATTTTCCTCAACTGCAAAACAGAAATGATAACAACTACTTTCCAGCGTTGTTTACAAGTAGCTCAATATATTGGTATGCCTCCATGAAATTGAGCATCCAATAAATGGTTACTTTTGTTACATCCATATATTAATTTCTTTGTAAGATTTAGTCCATTCTTTCTAGTGAGACTCTAACGTGTCCTTTGCATAGAATGCATTAGGGCAAAATTCCATCTAAGTTTTTTTTTTTCAATTTTAATATAAATGATGAAAAGGTAGCCTGTAACATTTTACACATCTGTTACCAAACTCCTGGGAGTTGACTCGAATCCAAAGCAGGTGGCTGGGCAGGACATACTGGTCTGTATGTAGAGCTGGACTTCCCTCAAAAGCCCACAAACCAAGGAAAACGTCCAAGAGAACTGTGAGAAAAGAGTAATTAATAACTACAAACACAACTTCTGGTCTTTGCAGTAAAGGTTCTGTGTAGAGGCATAAGGAGATCAATTCCACAATTTGAGTTCTCACCCTGAACTCCAAAGCACCATCAACCAACAGGAGTGAAAGTTCTATTAGCATGGAGTACCAGTCATGAGTCAAATGTACTAGGCATTTTATGTGAACTATCTCTTTTTTTAATCCATGAAACAGCTGTTATGTGTTGAATTATCCACCACCCCCCAGATTCATATGCTGAATCCCTAATCTTCAGTACCTCAGAATGTGATTTTATTTGGGTATAAGGCCCTTACAGATATAATTAGTTAAGATGAAGTCATTAAGGTGGGCCCCAATCCAATATGACTTATGTCTTTTTAAAAAGAGGAAATTTGGAGAGAGACATATACACACACAGAACATCATGTGAACATGAAGACAGAGATTAGAATGATGCTTCTATAAGCCAAGGAATACCGAGGATTGCCAGCAAACCCTCAGAAGCTAGAAGAGAGGCATGGAACAGATTTTTCCTTACAGCTGTCAGAAGAAAGCAACCCAGCCAATACCTTGATCTTAGACTTGAAGCTTCCAGAAGCATGAGACAATAAATTATCTAACCCAACCAGTCCGTGGTACTTTATTATGGCCACCCTAGGAAATTAACACAGCAATCCACAAAGAGAGGCATTGTTGGGTTTTCAGAAACTCACACTTAGAAAATGTGATTGTCTTGCCAAGGCACCACAGCCGGTGATTGATAAAGTTAGTGGGACAGGCTGCTGAGCTATGTGAGTTCCATTATCCACTTTCTTTCTAATCTTTCTAGAACAACAGGATGTCCCTTGTTGTATTTGCAATGGATAGCTAAACCTTTTCAGAAACCAAGTATGCTTTACAAAATAACTCACTTACACCAAAAAAAAACTATTGACCTACCTCCTCAAGAAACATCACAACCCTAAATAATAATAGTACACATTTAAACAGTACTTTGTGCACTTGCTGGTGTTGGCTTAGGTTTTCATAGGACCTCTATGTGCAAATGTTGCCATCTACAGGGAGGGATGTACACAAAGAGGCTGTGAGATTTGCCAAAGCAAGGCAAGGGAGCATTGGAACCATGGGCACCTAATCTGCCATGTTGTCTTCCTACCATGAACACAAGCTTAACCTGCTTCTTCCGCATCTGATATATCTGCTTCTTCCCTGTAACCAAGCAAACTACTGGACAGTTAGGGTGTGTATTAGAAAAAGCATGGCCTTTGGAATACGACACATGTGAGTTTGTCAGTTATGTTGAGAAAGGCCCTCAGTCTCTTTTATTGGAAAGTGGACTATAGGGAAGATTGTTGAGATAAACTATAAAAAGTATCCCCCAGAGAATTCTGCCAAATAAGTTATATTTCACTATTCCAAAGAAATCCTGGCTTAACCCCAGCTTCCCTATTCACTCAGGGTACTGTCCTGAGCTTATCTCCTTTACTTAGTTCTTGACTCATATACACACAGATTGCTGTGTTACCTGTTACAGATTGTTCTAGATTTTTATTTATATGCAAATTCAAGGAACTAATTGTAAGGAATTTATAGAGATACAAAAAAATGCCCAGAACACGCAAGGTATTAAATACATATTTGCTTGGGGCACCTGAGTGGCTCAGTTGGTTGAGCATCCAAGTCTTGATTTCAGCTCAGGACATCATCTCCGGAAGTGTGGGATCAAGCCTTGCATCAGACTGTGCACTGAGTGCAGGCCCTGCTTGGGATTCCTTCTCTCTGTCTCTCTTTCTGTGCCCCTCACCCATTTCCACTCTCTCTCTCTCAAAATAAATAAAAGCATACATACATATTTGCTTAATTAATTAAAACTACTAAGCCCACTTAACCCTCAAGATTCAAAAAGGCCTATTGCAATGGACAAAATAGGATCAGTTTCATCTGGAAAGCATTTGCATGAGTGAGAAAATGAAGAGAGATCATTTACTCTGGAAAATTAGAGACCATAATCATTAGTTTGATTGGTAAGAATATCTCATGTCTTAGGTTTAATTATAACTAAAACCCCAAGTTTCATTTAAAAAAAAAGAACTCTGTTCAATTTCTTCTAAGTTACTATAAATTTAATTTTAAATCCACTCATCTCCTAATTCAATATTATTACACATAAAACATATTTTAAGCCATGTCTTTATGCAGTTATTACTTAGAAACACATATATGGATTTGTCTTAGAGGAATTCTAATTCATGTGTTGAGATTCTTATCTAATCTGAGTTTGATATTTGATAACTGGACATACTAGGAAGACCTATCTCAGACTTTTCCTTTGGAGACAAACCTCAAGTGATCACCAAGTGTTCAAAGTCAATACCTATTAATGTTCGTACATATGGTATTAATTCCACATTAATTCTGTCAAAAGTGATATCATAGTTAGAAGTTCCAAATGATGACATCACTAAAACAACTTGGTTTTCATGAGCGTGGGACCAGTCAGTGCCAAAATCCAGTTCAATGTATTCATCCGTCTATTCTGACAAGTTCAGTTTAATTAGTTCATGGCCTCATAACGAACAAGAGACTGGCTTTCTGTCCGATTGCCAGAGCCATTTCTATTCTCTTCAACTTAAGTGCCAAATGCTTACACTGCTTTGCCCAATTTATACCTTTGCCTATAATTACTGGTCCCCAAGGTGTGATTGTCCTTTTTCATAAGAGTTTGTGCAGCTGCCAACATGAAGTTGTAAATAAATTGTAATACCGTTGCTATGAGGTGTAAAAATCCCACAGCTCATATCCAGAGCCTTGTATAATAAACCCGAGTAAACATTCCATTTCCTGCAAATGATTGTGGTCTGTGACTAGATTTAGAAAACAGGGCAGTAAGTCATCTTTCTTTAATGAGTCGTTGAAAACAAAGTCGTATCCCATGAAACCAAAACCTGTCCTTGACAAAAACAAATAGCTTGTTTGTAAAAGGCCCTCCAATGGGGGATAGATTTTTCTGAAACTCATGATCTGGGTTCCATTTGTGCAGTTGGAAGAGCGTGAACAATAGCAACCCCGCTGTCCCAACAGCACCTACTACCAATGAAGCTCAAGGCATTAGGTTTCTAACACGGGACATAATGTGCTTTGGGAGGAAAGAAGGAGAGAATCAGATGGAGACCCAGCTTGGTGGCTCATTCTTCTGCTTAGCTGTGTGCATTGGTCATTTAAAACCTCTGTGCCTCAGTTTCTTCAGCTATAACTAGGGAGAATGACCCCACTTAACGGGACTGGTTTGATCACACGATGAGATTATTAAAAGCAGGACACATGTCTCTAGCAATAGTCCTATCTGACAACAGGTGACACAGGATTGGCAACTTCTGCCTCCTCTTTCTTTATAATAGACACAAACTCTGCATTTCTTGATTTCCACAGGACCAACCCTTAGGCTTTGTGTGGAATGGGCTGCAACTAAGGAACAAGCCATATATATCTTTTTCTAGCACTACTGTTCTTAGAGACCTTGGTAATGTTTTCTTTTAAAATTGCCTCATCTGTGAAACATGGAAATGATACCCAAGGACAAACTCTATAACGCCTAAAATGTATTGAGACTCTTGGAGTTTTTATCATTTTGTTTTTTGTATAAGACAAGTTCATTGATTATCTTTCTTGCTTAATTACAATAGAATTTAAGAAACATGGAAGCTTTGTGTCAGAATTTTATCTTTTGAAACACAGAGAAACCATGGCTTCAACTTTAATATGAAATAAAATTTATAATTAAATCCGTTAAGCAAAGACACAATCACTGACTAAAGTCATTGTGTGTCCAAGAGCCAAGATACTTTAGTGGGAAATTAAATTAATCAAGATTAACAATTCATTCTTGTACGTTGCAAAGACCATTAATGCTACCAAATATACATGGTTTCTCCAACCATGTATATTTCTCTGCCTCTTTTGTAGTTAGTTTGAACCCATGGACTAGTTCTGACCGGTAGACCAGAATCAAAAGTGATGTGTATTATTCTCAGTTAAAGGGCATTGACAGTGTGTCTCATCCACATCTCTTTCCAGCTTCAGAGACCTTGGAAAACACGTACCAGATGTCACAGTATAAGATGAAGTAAATAGAACTTGATCATAGCCAGTGAGAGATAAAATGCTTTAAGATTACATATGTGGTGGTCATTTGCTGCAATCTTTTGTATTAGCAGTGCCATTCTAGTAGAGCTCAGTTCAGAGTTTGTCTTGCCTGTGCTCTAGAAAAATTATCCATTTGCTTCTTACCTTTTACCAGATACTAGGTATAATTAGGGTCATTTTCACAGTCTTTCTTTTAAAAAAATAAAAATAAAAACACCTCCACCATTAAGTCATGCTTAGGCTTCCAAGGAATGTTTCCTGTTTTCAGTTATCATAAGAAATCCACCATCATTTTGGTGACCACAACATCTTTCAATGGGGATTACTTCTCCTGAGTCATACCATGTCTGCTGAGCACCCCATTCTCCCCAGGCTTCAATGTCTATATTGTTTTACTGTAGCTGCCATGAAGAACTACTTTGGAGTGTGTGGCTTAACACAACAGCAATTTATTATCTCACAGTTGTAGAAGATAAGTTCAGAGTCAAGGTGTTGGCAGGCTACCCTCCCTTCCCTGCCTCTTCCAGCTTCTGGTAGCTGCTGGTATTTCTTGGCTTCCTTGACTTATATCTCTGTTTCATCCCCACATCACCTCCTCAGTGTGTGGCTTCTATTCTTATAAGAATACTTTCTACTGGATTTAGTGTTCATCCAGAAAGCCAGGAGGATATCTTCCTCTCAAGATCCTTAACATCCTTTACATCTGCAAAAATCTTTTTTACAAAGAAGGTAATATTCATAAGTTCCAGGCATTGGGGCTTGGACATATCTTTTTGGATGCGATTCTTAGGCCTATTAAAATATCTTTGATGCTAATGTGAACAACACAGAATGCTCCTCTCATTTATTTTGCCTTCTGACCACAACTTCTAAAGCAAAGTTGCCTTTCTCTTCAATGTCAGAGTTTTCATTGTGGAAGAATAAAATGTTCCTTTAGTTTTTTTTTTCCTTGAAGCTCCCACCTCCCTAGGACTCAGACACAGGCCAAGAAAAAACAGATAAGTAGGACTTCATTAGACACTGGTTGTCAAGGCCAGGTCCCCAAGCCAAAATTTTCCTTGGGAAGAACATTTCTTCTTCTAGAAGACATGAAGGTCCCTCATGACTAGCCTACCTAGCAGTTCACTAACTCTTTGCTTGGATTTTAGTTTCTAGGGATACTCAAACTATAGACTCAAACCTGCACAACAAGTATAGTTGTTTGTGTTTCTTAGTCCTATGAAAGTCTGGATCCTTGTAAACAGAGTTACTTATTTCTCTCTTCTTATCTCTCACTGTAGATATTCCTACTGATTTTTACTAAAGTGCACTGAATTGACCAAGTACTGTAACATTTCCAAATTAAATTGACAGTAGTCCTATTTAAATAATTAATTGTTCTGTGATTGTCACCATAATGTATCAGAACAGAAACAGACCTTAAGTCATGTTTTTAAGCCTCTCAGTTTATAGATGGGAAAACAGATCCCAACATGGCAAGTGACTTATTCAAGATCACCTGACTACTCGAAAAAACTACAATAATTTGTTGGAGTTACCCAAGAACATTGGTTTCTGGTTAGAAAACCAGGATTTGGACCAAACCTTGGCACTTACTACCTGCTCGAGACTATTCTAAAGAAATCATGTAGCTTTTTCTCCTCTTTAGTTTCTTATTCTGCAAAGTGGAAATAGATACCACCCTTCTGACCATCTGTGCAGCCCCAGTAACCTAACATAGATTAAAAAAATGTCTTGTGAATGATCCTCGACCAGAATGAGTTTATTGAGAACAGAGAGCACATGTCATCCTTGACTGCCACTCTAGCATATAGTTCAGGGATTGACATAGAAACAGTGTTCAGGGAAAGCTGAGACAATAACCAGGTGAATTAATTATTTAATAAAAACTCATGCTGTTAAAGAGGAAATTAGTATTAGCCTCAAATATAATGAGACTGTATAGAAATAGGGATTAAGAGCACTGACTCTGGAGCCTGGCTGACTGGCTTCAAATCCACCACTTACTAACTGTGCTACCTAGGGTAAATCACTTAACCTCTCTGCTTTGACTTTTCATCTGTAAAAGGAAAAGAGTACTGGTTCTCATCAATGGCGTTAAGGTGAGACATCAACGACATAAGGCTTGACAGAATGACTACCAATAAGAATTTTCATTATTTTTAAGTGTTGTGTTTATACCGTTTCCTGAAATGTATTCTAATCCACCTCCCCTTTTGTGTTTTCCATCCAGTTTTGGCACTCTGCAGTTTTTACGGGTCTCCGTATGTTTTATCTTCTTTTTTTAATATAATTTATTATCAAGTTGGTTTCCATATAACACCCAGTGCTTTTCCCCACAAATGCCTTTTTCCATGACCATCACCTCCTTCCCTTTTCCCTCTCCCCCTTCAGCCCTCAGTTTGTTTTCAGTATTCAAGAGTCTCTCATGGTTTGCCTCCTTCCCTCTCCCTAACTCTTTCCCCCACTTCCCCTTCCCATGGTCCTCTGTTAAGTTCCTCCTGTTAGACTTATGAGTCAAAACATATGTTATCTGTCCTTTTCTGCCTGACTTATTTCACTTAGCATGACACCCTCCAGGTCCATCCATGTGGCTACAAATGGCCAGATTTCATTCTTTCTCATTGCCATATAGTACTCCATTGTATAGATAAACCACATCTTCTTGATCCATTCATCAGTTGATGGACATTTAGGCTCTTTCCATGATCTGGCTATTGTTGACATTGCTGCTATGAACATTGAGGTACATGTGCTCCTTTGCATCAGCACTTCTGTATCCCTTGGGTAGATTCCCAGCAGTGCTATTGCTGGGTCATAGGGGAGTTCTACTGATAGTTTTTGAGGAACTTCCACACTGTTTTCCAGAGTGGCTGTACCAGTTTACATTGCCACCAACAGTGTAGGAGGGTGCCCATTTTTCCACATCCTTGCCAGCATCTATAGTCTCTTGATTTATTCATTTTAGCCACTCTGACTGGTGTGAGATGGTATCTCAGTGTGGTTTTGATTTGTATTTATCTTTTTTTGAATTATTAAAAGAAAGTGGTAATCACAGACATCTTTGTGCCCACTAAAACAAAAGGCACACAGACAGCCACGGATAATACATCAAGATGACACCGTGTGGCATCGTAGAAGCCCTCTGTTACTGTGAAAATTTGCCACTGTGAAAGAGGATGCCAGAGTACTAGGCACATCACAAATGAGACTTTGGGAAGCTCAGCCAGGAATGATACAATTAACTAGTGCTTCTCTCTTGGACTCCTAGGGCTGCTTTAGGAATGCCCTTGTCTATTTAATCTGTCCTGAAAGCTGGTAATACCATGATATTATTGGCAGCAAAGGACTCCATGTTTACAACCAAAGCTATCGCAGTTACTAAAGAGAATGGTTCACCCTCATCCCCACCTGCTATCGTGTGGCACTCCCGGAACCCACTTCTCCAGCCAACAAACTTACATTTCACATTTAAAACTCAACACAAGTGTCCCTGTCACTTCAAGAAATTCCCTAGTCACTCCTCCTCCACACATTTAACTAACAAATCCAGAAGGAAAGGACCCAACTCTGATGTAAATTTGCATCTACAGTAACATAAGATGGTGCTTCTATGTCATACGTACCCAGAAATGTCTTTTTGAATGAATCACAAATTCATAAAAAAGGATTGTCGGTTAACCTTGATAGGTTGTTTTAATGAGCAGAAGTCCAAAAAAACTTTTAGGAAAAATTTAAAATATAAACTTGAAATTTAAAAAAATGCATCTTGATTCTTTCCCTGATAGTTGGGAAAATATCAGTAATATTTGCCATTATTAACCAGCTTGTGGAATACTGATGTTCTGTAGAAATTTTAAGACCAATTGAATTAAACCATCCAAAACCACATAAAGCAGATAAGAAGGCTAAGTGTGGTCAACTGAAAAAAAGTGACAAATGTTTTATTACATTAGTTATAAAACAGCTCAAGCTCAATCAATACCTACCCGCACTAAGGCACAAAGATGAGGAAAATAAGAGCTATCCTGTCCTGGGACCTCCTTTGCTTTAATGTCCGTAAGTCCATTCTTTGTTTTTTTTTAGCTTTTTCTGTTTTTTATTTATTTTTGAGAGACAGAGAGAGACAGCACAACCAGGGAGGGTCAGAGAGAGAGAGGGAGACACAGAATCTGAAACAGGCTCCAGGCTCTGAACTGTCAGCACAGAGCCTGATGCGGGGCTCGAACCCACGAACCGTGAGATCATGATCTGAGCCAAAACCTGATGCTTAACCGATTGAGCCACCCAGGCGCCCCAATAAGTCCATTCTTTTCACCTATCACAAAAGTCTTGCAACTCAGACATTATCATTATTATTTTAGAAATTAAAAAGAAAAACTAAATGAATGTTAAAGAAACTACCCAGAGGGACAAATTTAGTGAATGGAGAGGCTAGAATTTGAATTCGTATGCATTTGATACAAAACTCCTGTGCTTTCTTCTCCACCTCAATAAGTTTCAATAGGTTGGAGAGTAGAAAACAACCCACAATTTGAAATAATCAGCTACTTTCACAATACCTGCACAGATCATCAGAAGTTGAATATCCAGACAAAAATGTTTTAATGTAATAGAAGTACAGAACTATGACATGCATAACGGAATAGGAAGTGCTTTATCCAGATTTAAAACTAAAGTCTAGGAAGGTTAAGGAGCTAGTTCAAAGTCATAGTACCTTCAATTATTTATACATGGTTTTATTAAGCCATTCATTCAATAACTAATTCATCAAAAATTTTGGAACAGATATTCTTCTAGTCACTGGAAAGACAGGGGTAAACAAGAAATGATCCCAGGCTTCAGGAATTTTTTAGTCTGTTAAAGGAGACAGGCACACAAATATATAATGATACAGTGCAATCTAGTACTTATAACAGGGCCTCCCTTTGTGTATCTTCCTAGGCTGCCTTTATTGTTTTCCAGTCTTCTGTAGTTTCACATCCCAGTGCTCCAGAGAAAATCCAAAATACTGGAAAAATGTAGATCTACCACAAAGTTAGTTTTACACATCTAATGACCCTGGCACAACTAGAGTAGAATTGTAAGATATGATCTGTCCTCTTCCTTTCTCTCCTCTTGGTAATTACTCCTGCCAAAAGCTTATCACTCTCATGGAAGCTATCAGCTAGTCCATTACCCTATTTATACCTACTTTCTGCTATGGCTATTTTGGTTAATTGGCTACCTGTGAGAAAACTCCCCTGGAGCTTTTGGTCTTGGCACCAGGACCAGCAAGATTAGCCTCTCTGCAAGGCAAATTGATGTAAAATGTAAATATCAGGGGACATCAGTATCATGTGAGGAAAGTATCACTTTTAGAGAGCCAATCTATGTCTAGAGTCCCTAATATCTGATTACCTAAGTGCCACCACTTCTTAGATATCTCAAAGCTACTGCAACTCAGTATGTCCAAAACCACACTCATACTCTTTGCCCTAAGCCTGGTTATTTGTCAGTATTCACTGTTGCAATGAATAATATCTAACCCTGTTAGTTATGCAAGTCAGAAAGTTAAGATTTACCTTAGGTCTTTCCTTCTCCATTACCCTTCATACCCCATCATTCCTTGCCCTTAACATAATCACTCCTAAATTGTTCTGTTTTCTGTCCACATTTCTCCATATATATCAACCATAAGACCAAGCTACAAAAAGTTTGTAACGGATCTACCACCATCCACTGCTGCTCTCCTAGAGTCCATTCTTCAGTAAGTGGTCAACTTTAAATATTCCAGTCTTGGCTAAAACCCTCTGACATTTTGCATGTACTTCTTTAAATAAAGTGGAAGTCCTACAATACTCTGGGCTTTGTCTCATGTCGCCCTCTTCTCCATGCTCAAGAGGACCTGCCTTATCACAAGATCTTTGCAAACAATCTTGACTTCTACTTCTCAACTCAGTAATCTCTCCCCCAGCGGAAATACCTCTCACCTCCCTAACCAAGCCAAATCCCTCATCATCAATTTATAGCATCTTGTATCTTTCAGAAAACCAAAGACACATGAACTCTGCTGACTGAAAGCACCACAGTTGCGGGACTCCACTGTGTGATTCTGTGAATAAGATTAATCTCCTCCACCAAACCCCATGACGTAAGAACTGAGTAGGTAAAGACCAGGTCTGCTTGCTCTTTCCATTGTGTCCCTAGACTCTTTCACAGTACCCATACAATAAATCTGAAATATTACATGAAGACCCTTAATTTATTCTGATAATTTGTTCTGGAGACAGTAGAAAATGACAAGTATTTTTAAAGATTGAAAGTGAAAGTGAAATTTCTTCAAATAATTACAATTTACAATTCTGTAAAAGGAAAGCTCACAATGCTTTTAGAAATCTATGCAAGTTCTCTTTCCCCCAGTTACTCCATGCCAACTCCTGACTTGTTAAGTCACAAGTTATTCTACTAAGCAGGAATTCTTGCAGAATCCACCCACCTTCACCTTTCTACACTCTACTCAATTCCTTATAACCACCTGGGGAATGCCTAGCACTCTAGATGAGGAGGACTCGGCATAGAAGCCTTGGCCTCAGTCATCAGTATGCTCACAATCAGCAGTGCTCCAGATGACCATGCTCCCCCAGACCCCTCTCAGATACCTGCTCCCATTTCAGCTCTGCTGCTCAGTAATAAAACCTGCAGTAAAAAGTGCTGTTGACACAGATGCTTCAGGGGGGAGTTGGCCAGCACTGGGAGCTATTGTAAAGCAAAAACAAAAACAACAAAAAAAAAAGCATTATCTGGGCAATTTCTCTAAGTTTTCCTTTAAACACATTAAACATTCCTTTAATCATGGATAAGCTATACACTGAATGCAAAGAACCATCACTGAGATTTGTAGAGAAAATAAATACTCCCCATGATCCCTTACAATAACCCAGTTTGGCAAGGGACAAAATGTTTACCATTATTATCAGTTTTAAGTGTCTCTGATTCAACCCTAACATGAAATCTGACTGATGGGCATCATTAAGTACATCTTCATTGAATAAGTATAAGAATGAGTGAATGGGTGACTGTGTTGTCATGCTCTCAGGAAGTGTATGTGCCACTATAGAGCTAGCTACCTCCTGATTCTCCAAATCTCTCTGTGAACCCGAGGTTGCTATTGAGTAAACACACCTGGAAAGGAACAATTTAGGGTGGTTTAGAAGTAAAGATCCTGTTCCCAAACTTGTGGCTAACTTTATGGCTTAGAAGTTTTCATTGGATCCATTAATAACCTCTGTTCTACCTTTTGAAGAAAGAAATGAAGAGTTTGAGCTGACTCACCTTGGAAAGAACATCCAATATCACCCTGGCATTTTGAGACCATACAAACACCTTCATTTGTTGCAGCCTTCCAGTTCCTCCATCATCTGGAATATCAGCCAAATAAAAACATTAGTTCTGCTCTTCAGAGATGCTACCAAAAAATTACACAAGGGAACTTTACAAAAAGGACAAAAGAGCATACAGATTTTATTAGCAGGCAGTGTCACCTCCCCTGGGGGACATGTACTAGGAAGAGCAGGGGAGATTTGGCCTGCAGGGTGCTTGCTGTAGTGAAAAAATCAGTGGACAGAAAGTCCAGACAATGTCAGTTTAGTCCTGGCTTTGCTGCTAAGGGAAGCAATCAACATCCCCATACCTCAAGTTCCTCTTCTCAAAATGAAGGAGTTTGATCTCTAAAACCCGTACCAGCTCCTACCTACCATGACTTTCAAATCTCTTTGATATTGGCTGCATTCCGGTTATTTCATAATTAATATGTCATATTTCCCAACCCAGTCACCAGGTAAAAATAGACACGTAACTTGTAAATTTTTGATTGTCTAAAAGATTGTTCTAAATGAAATTTGAAGTAGTTGATCTTAAGATACTACAAGATATTTTTGCGGGGGCGGGGAGCCAAAATCCTGTGTTGGCCAGAAAATATTCACAACTAACAAGAACTTTCACCCAGTATTGAACATGAAAGTGGCCAGGGCAAAGTGTGCCAAAGACTTGGGCACTTCCCCAGAACTTCCCTACCTGTCATAGAAAAGTCGGCTGGTTAAACATGGCAAAGATCCCTGCTGATAGTCCCAAGAATAATAAGTTCCTTTACCTGATAGTAGTGAATAGTGTCTTCCAGTTGGCTGCAAGCATTTCCTTTTCTAAATAGCTCAAAACCTAACATGATACAGTTTGTAGATTTTGGGGGCAATTCTTGGAGTCTAAGAGAACGTTGCCTTGGATAGTTAAAATACACTACAGTAAAAGGATCCAGGCTCCTTTCCGCTAGGAAAGGGCACACCTAATGCTGTTTCAAATGGCCTTGTTTTTTAGGAAATGGTCCTGTCATTCAGGTTGAAAGATTCAATTGCGTGACTAATTATGTTTTCCTTTGCAAACTATTTCACCATCCATTATGCAAAAGACTTAATGGGCTATTTCTAGAGAGGGCAGACTGCATACAGTCTTCCTTATGAAAACATTCAGAGAATGAGTTTAGAGCAAAAATGCCAGCTCCAATACCATCTTTTCCAGTGGCCCTTCTCATTGGTAGAATTAATCTTTCTTGTTTAAAGTGCTATTGGAACTTATTGATTGTTCTTCTACTCATACATTTAAGTTAAAAAATTAATTAAGAAAAGTAGAGGGGAGACCACAACTCACTTGGACATGGTATGGCATCTTTATCTTTGATATTAAAAGAAAATATGAAGGTTTTTCCCACCACAGACAAAATGAAACAGGACTATTGATTCACAATTGATCTCTGGTACTGCCGATGGTTATGTGAATTGGCAGACTCTTCTGTAACTTTTTTCTTAGCTCTAGAATATGGAGTGCTATACTGGCATCTTTATATGATGTGAAGATGTGGTAAGGGGAGCAGAGTGATGCTCTCCTCCATCTTCATCTAGAGATGCTCTGGGAGTCTGGGATAATATTTTTGTTATTTTTAACAGCTTTATTTAGGTATATTTTACATATCACAAAATCCACCCCCCTTGATGTGTATAATTCAATGATTTTTAGTTAATTTGCCAAGCGGTGTAGTCATCACCATAAACTAGCTTTGGAACAACCATCCCTCCGGTAAGATCCTTCATACCCATTCATGGTAACCAACATTCCTACCCCTAGCCCCTGGCAACCACTAATCTACTTTATGTGGCTATAAATTTTCCTTTCTGGACACTCCATATCAATGGAATTATATAGCATGTGGTCTCTCGTGTCTGGCTTTCTCCACTTAGCATCATGTTTTTGAAGTTCATCTACAATATAGCAATGCCTCAGTAGTTATTTCTTCTTATTGCATTGTACAGATATACCACATTTTCTCTGTCCATTCCCCAGTTGATGGGCATTAAGTTACTTCTACTTTGTGGCTAATATAAATAAAGTTCCTGTGGACATTGACTGGTACACGAATCAGTGCATGGATATTTCTTTCAGGTAGATATTAAATGATCTTTTTAATGTCATTATTCAATTCTTGCACTCAAATTAATTCATTGGCTATGTGTCTATGTAAGTAAACCTTACCAGCAGAAACACATTAGATGAGTGAAGTTTACTCTCTTGCAGGGATAATAAGATATGCACAAGGAGACTATAAAGTGAGTCCTAGAGAGGCAGATTTTGAAGGAGGGAGTTAGTAGGTTCAGTAGAAAAGCAGAAAGCCTTGATGGATGAAAGTCACATTTGTGCAGAGAATAAATGATATTTTAAGAGCTGGAGTTTTTCTGTGCAGACCACTTTCTTTTAAATGCTCAGAATTGCATGCACTTGCTTACATAAAGTGTGAAGAACAACAGTAGTATTGATATCAGGGTGAGGATCTATGGCCTCTAGCCTTGACTCAGTCTCTCTCAAAATGTACATCTAAACTCTCTGGGTTTTATGGTTTTCTCACTTGAATTAAGAATCACCCCTTTTCTCTCGAACCTTTGCTCCAGTTTTTCTGACCTGCAGAGGGTTGGAGGAAGAAGTCTTTGAGATACTGGATAGAAATTTCTTTTTCAAAAAGAATGATAAGTTTTCCTCCAAATCTTTGTACAATCTTTTACAGAAATGGATTGACATGAGAAATAGTTCACAGGAAGAGGTCGTCCGTATGTAAGCTGACAACAGTGAGCTCAGTTATATTGTAGAATAGCTGAGCTCAGCCGACTACCACCAGGCATTAGCTCCCTGATCTACCTGGTACCTGTCTGCTCTTTAGAAATGTTAACCTAGTTGTACTGGCCTTTCTGCTTCCTTAATATGTCAAGTTACATATCCTGTTAAAGCCTTTGAATTTACTTTTTCTCCCTTACTCAGAAGGTTCTCCTCCTTATAATCCATATAGTTAGCTCCTTATTATTGTTCATTATTATTCCTTATTATTATTATTATTATTATTATTATTCCTTATTATTGTTTATTATTGTAGAGCCATCCACTGATGGAGACTTTCACTGCCTACTCCAGGCAACGGTGATATCAATGAATGTGGTGGACCTGAAATGTAGTAGGTACCCAACACATCAAAACTAGAATTAACTATTGCTATTAACACTAGTAGTTTGCTAGGACTGCAGTAACAAAGTACCACAAGTGGTGGTTTATACAACAGAAATTTATCTCACAGTTCTAGAACCTAGAAGTTCAAAATGAAGTTGTCAGCAGGCTGATCCTTTCTGAGGGCTTGTAGGTAAGGACCTGCTACAGGTCTCTATCCTTGGGTTTGTAGATACCCACTTTTCCCTATGTCTCTTCATTTTTTAAATGTTTATTTATTTATTTTGAGAGAGTGTGTGTGAGCAGGGAAGGGGCAGAGAGAGAGGGGGGAGAGAGAATCCTAAGTAGGATCCATGCTGGCAGCACAGAGCTCAACATGGGACACAAACTCATGAACGTTGAGATCATGACATGAGCCGAAATCAAGAGTTGTATGCTTAACTGACTAAGCCACCCAGATGTGAGATCATGACCTGAGCCAAAATTAAGAGACGGACATTTAGCCTACTAAGCCACCCAGGTCCCCCTCTCCTATGTCTCTTTAAATCATCTTCCCAGGGCTCTTGGGTGGCTCAGTCTGTTGAGTGTCCAACTTCGGCTCAGGTCATGATCTCACAGTCTTATGAGTTTGAGCCCTGTGTTGGGCTTTATGCTGACAGCTCAGAGCCTGGAGACTGCTTTGGATTCTGTGTTCCCCCCTCTCTGTTCTTCCCCAGCTTGTGCTCTGTCTCTCTCTGTCTCAAAAATAAATTTAAAAAAAAAATTTTAAAGTAAATCATTTTCCCTATATGGGCATCTCTGTGTCCAAACTGCCCCTTGCTATAAGGACAGCAGTCATACTAGGTTATGGCCCTCCACCCTGGTGACCTCATTTTAACTAATTATCTGTATGATGACCCAATCTCCAAATAAGTGCACATTCTGAGGTCCTTAGGAACTACACTTTACCAAATAAATTTTGGGGAGACATAATTCTACTCATAACACCACTATTATTCAAAGTGCCATCAAAAGGAGGCTGTTCCAAAAGGAAATTATTTTTGGAGGAGCACCAATGGAGATTAAAGCTTGACAACTCTAAGCACAAAGCAGACAATTTCTTGGGAGATCTTGCCCATTGGATGACACACGCACTACGCATTTGACTGACCTAGACTGCTCTTCAGTGAGGTGTGTTGCTGTCCCAATAAAGCAGACATTCTCTCGGTCAGAAAGACTAGCCAAACCAAACCAGTACTCAGTAAGGAGCTCCAACCCATCTGGACCATTCTCTAATGCACCATGTAAAGTCAAGAACACATTTAAGGCTGTGAACACCAACTAGCCAAACACTAACATAATCAAGAGTATGGAGACAAAGTCAACACAGTTAATTTAAAGAAAAGTCAAACATGGGGCACCTGAGTGGCTTAGTCGGTTAAGCCTCAGACTTCAGCTCAGATCATGATCTCACAGTTTGTGGGTTCAAACCCTGTGTCAGGCTCTGTGCTTACAGCTCAGAGCCTAGAGCCTCTTTTGAGTGTCTCCCTCTCTCTGCCCCTCCCCTGCTTATGATCTGTCTCTTTCTCTATCTCTCAAAGATAAATAAACATTAAAATTTTTTAAATGTCAAACCCAAAATGTTTCCCAATGTTATTATTCATTCATCCTGCCCTGGTTTATCTACTTTTTCTTAATTGAAGGTCGTTGTCCATTTACAAACAGCTTAGGTCTGCTGCACAGCCTAAATTTTTTTCTTTTCTGACCAGTGGAGAGGATGCAATTAAAAGAAGGAAATGAGAATTACAATTTTGGATAAACAACAAAGCCTCTGAAATGCTTGTTCATAGTAAGGTAAAGTAAGTGCAAACATGTAATATTTGACATATCCCAAAAGAATTTGCATTTTTATGCTACATCTTGTGAAACAGGTTGAACAAGGACTATCTTAAAGTCAAAGGAACTAATATGAAGATCAAAAGGCTTAGCCAAGGTCCAGGGAGCACTTGAGGCACTGATGTGTGGGCTGATGTCGGGACCCCAGATCCTGACTTCTAGTCCAGCACCTTTCCTAGATTCTATGGCTTGGGGAAAGCTACAAGAGAAATGTGAAGTAAAGGGCAGGTGTACTTTGTTCCAACATCAGTCTTGACCACCCCAAAATTTATGGGTAATGTTGTCTCAGATCACCCAGTGGGTGGCATGGATAAACATCATCTCATGCTCAAGAACACAATACTACTACTCAAAGACCTGAACATTAAATTTGATGTCCCTTGAAATTTTCTAGGATCACTCCATTTTTCAGTGCGTGTGTGTGTGTGTGTGTGTGTGTGTGTGTGTGTGTGTGTGTGTTTATGCTTTCAATATCAATCCACTACCAGAAAAATGATCATGGGTAAAACAGGTCAGGAAGAAGCCAAGGACAAGGAGAACATAACGAACTCCATGAGGATGCAGTTACCAACCTCTTAGGTAAAGTGCTAATCTAGGTTTTAAACTTGTATCTCTTTGGCCCAAGAAGATATGGAACACGTGAAAAAAAAAACCCATATGGAAAATGCAAAAGCATTTTGCAGAAAATTAGACTCTGGGCTTAAAAGAGATGAATATTTCTTCAGAGGCTCTTGCCAATGCACCTCATAGAGGACACATGGAAATAGACCAAAGCAGCCTGTCAGGCGGTCACTGCCAGGGAACATTTTTTTTAAATATGTTCATCATTTATCTTGGTAATTACAATACAAAACTGTAGGTTTTGTTAAGATTAAAACTATGAAGATTAAAAACTTGAAGCATGGTAGAGGAATAGAGAATGTGTATCTTTTTTTTAAGTTTATACCTCAGGAGTTGAACATCTTGATGTCCAACTTGCTGTGACATCAAAGGAGTTCAACATGGGAAATATAGAATCCACTCCCAATCCAGCCAAACTGCTACAGTGTGCCTTCAGCTGCTTATTCTTTTCTTCTTCCATTAGAATCTTCTAGAATATGTGTCAGCTTAGAGCTGCATAGCATCCCTATTTGTAGCAAGAAAGAGAACCAATAGCAAATCATCATATCTCAACGTTTGATCAAGGGAATCAGTTGGGGTCTGAACCTCTGTGTCCCTGATTAAGTGATCTATGGAAAGCCACCATCTCCAAAGGACAGGTCCTTGGATATAATGGAGGTGAGGTAGTTTAGGTTGTAACCTCAAATGGAAGGAGACACCACCATTGTGGTGCTGAGCATTAACACTAGAACCCAAATCCTCAAAACTGACAGAGGCTATGCCAGATCTGTCCCAACCTCAGGAAGGACTTTGTGATGACTGTCACATGGGCCTTTGTGCCACCATAGCCTCAGAATGTCCTTTTCTCTCTGCATTGGAAACCAGGCACTACGGTCTCTTACTGAGAAGCTTATTTAGACTTCCATATCTCAGCTCAGACCCACTCAACAATTATTTTTAGAGTCCCTGTGTGTGCCTGAAATTTAGCTAAATGTTGATCAAGGTAATATCTTCAAATATGGAGACACAAGAGGTAGGGCATGGAGGCCTATAACTGTGGTCAGACCAATTTTTACCCAGGTCGACAATAATGAAACAAGTCATCACCAAAGCCCAACAGGTGCCAAGAGGTGCTCTCAGTGTTGTGCATAAGGAAAGGCAGGGGTGGCCCTTTGAAGAACCATCCCTGTGATCTATTTAGACCACACACATTCTGCTAAAAGGAGACAAATGCTCAAAATCATGGCATAAAAGTCACAGGAAAGGTGGGTGTGAGTTGTTAAGAAAAACAAAATACTTAGCTCTGTCTTGGACCTCAATTTCTGTCTGCTTCCATTCCCATATGAGTAAAGGATTCAATTTAAACCATGCATAAAGGGACTCCATCAGTGTAAGCCCTTGTACATGTCCCAGGACTGTGACATTATCATTCTCAGAGACAATAACTCTTATCCACACCTCTTATCAGCTGAGGCTAGACTGACTGGGGGACTCAGTCAAGTTAAGCCTCTGATTTCAGCTCAGGTCATGAGCTCACAGTTTTTTAGTTTGAGCCCCACACAGGGCTCTGTGCTGACAGGGTTGAGACTGTTTGGGATTCTCTCTCTCTTCCTCTCTCTGTCTTTCCCCCACTCATGTTGTCTTTCTCTCAAAATAAATAAATAAACATTTTTAAAACTTTTAATAAAAGAAAAATAAAATAATCAGTTCTGGTGTAATGACATCCACTACAGTCTCCCCTAACCACCTGCCCAGGCACATCATGCCTCCTTTTGTGCTTCCATAATAACCCACATCTGCTACATCCCAGCACTTGCCCTACTTGACTGAAATCACTACTGTTGTATAGGGCTCACCCTCCGTGTGAGCCCCTAGAGAGCAGAGACTACATTTTATTCATCCTTACATCTAAAACTCAAGAGTAGGGCCTGCTACAAAGCAGTGGCTTCATTATTGAGTAAAGTGCCCCTCCATAAATATTTGTTGAAAAAATAAATATTTAGATGAAATGGTAATGAATCAAATTGTATTCCTTACAGAGAAATCTGGGGTGATCTCAAAACCACTGGCCTCTGCACCTCCGTTCTAGCGCAGACCTATCCAAAGAAGTAGCATTCATGGTAGTGGGTGGTTTATCTGTTCACATTAATTGAGAAAATACTACATTTAAACATTTTGTTTTGATTGATTTGTCCTTACCGGGAGATTTCTCATCCCCAAGACCTGCAGAGTGTAGGAATTCCCAGACATTCGGTCCAGATGCCATTTTGTTAGGAAATGGGTCCTTAAGGACATATGCTCTCTTGCAGGGCCACACACCTGTGCAGATGGGCAAGTCAGCAAGGCAAATGCTCCACCAGGCACAGAGGACAGGGACTGTGTACCAACTCCCTCCCCTCAATAAAGAAGGACCATGAAGGAGCCAGGGCCACAAACTAATGCTCCCACAAGGTGTAAGGAGTCAAAAACCATTAATAGTGATACAAACAACGCTACCGGGGGAAAAGAGAGCTTGATCATTCATGTGGGAGAAACAAAAAAAGATTTTGTGACAGGAAAGAAAAACGTGGAGCTAATAGTTATTGGCAGTTATTTGACAATAAGCAACAGAAATCAATTATTTATGGTGTAAGAAAAAAATTACTAGAAATCCAGGGGATAGAAGAACTATAGACGAACTAGGGAGGTTTCTGGAGATTCAGGGAGGGAGTCCTGATGGCTTAAAGGCACCATTGCTGATAGGAAGAGCTCTAAGAGTTTCTGTCTTGGGGTCCCTCCCCTCAAGACTCAAATCTCAGGGAATGAAGCTCTGAATTCTCTCACTTTGATCACATGGCCACATGTTGGCCAGGAGAGGCAAGTCACCATGACTGACTATCTCTTCACAGAGATGTCCAAAGTACACTTGCCATGCTATTCCCAGAAGGGGGTATGGATGTTAGGCGGTGGTAACAAGAGCTGATTGTTACATTCCTTCTCCTCTCAGCCACCGTGTGAAATACGGTGATCCCATTTGATCCAAGGAAAGAGTGAGGCTCAGAAACTTAAGAAACAAGCCCAAGGAGTTTGAATAGAGAAGTTTCCTGAGTTTAGAGTCCAAGGGCATCACTAGTACAATTCCCCATACACACCACTGGCAGCAAAATCTAAGGTCTTTGCACTACAAGCAAATTGAGCTGGGCCTTGAAAGGTGCACGGAATTCCAAACGGCAGAGATGTGAGGGAAAGTGGGATATGACCACGCCATTTGCTGTGGCATGCATCTGATATTTGCAACATTCCTTTCCACGCGGGAAGCCAGCAACCTTTGTAAATGCTACAAGCATGCTCAGAGTTTCCTCAGAGACTCGCAAACATTCTACTAAAGGGAACACGATCCAAGGCAACATTTGTTTAAATTAAAAATAACAATAAAAAGAAAAACTTGACATCTATTCTTGGCCAGAAAGGTTGAGCATTAAATAACATTTAAATTTGGCTTTGATAAAAAAATGTATGTTGTTTTGGATAGCTATATTTAAGCAATTTTTGCAAGCCTCAGAGGGAACTAAAAACGCCTTAATTGCTTCCTCATTTTTACATGCTCCATTATATGGAACGTCAGCAGCATCTATCACCAAATTACCAGTGTTACAAAAACATTGTATATTTTATACATGGAAGAACCCCAAATACCTAAAAATACCTCTGAGTGTTGGAGGAATCATTTGAGTATTTTTTTAAATGTATTTAATTTCTAGTTATGCCTGGGTGTCTGCCTGAGGTGTTTTGTTTTGTTTTGTTTTGTTTTGTTTTGATTTGATTTGATTCACAATAAGGAATTTTCCATTGAAATTCTCCTTAATAGGGGCACCTGGGTGGCTCATTGGTTATGCGTCTGACTTTGGCTCAGGGTGTGATCTCATGGTTTGTGGGTCCGAACCCCATGTCAGGCTCTGTGCTGACAGCTCAGAGCCTGGAGTCTCCTTCGGATTCGGTGTCTCCATCTCTCTCTGCCCTTTCCCCACACATACTCCATCACTCAATGTCTCAAAAATAAATAAAAACATTAAAAAAATAAAAAATATGAAAAGCAAAATTAATTTACTTGATACTTTAAAATATGAAAACTTACATTAGTGATTAAAAAGACAAAGTGTGTGGGGAATGGAAACTAACACTTCAGGAAACACCTAGCATGGGTGGGCAAGTCTTAGGCCATTTCTGTCCCAAAACAGCAGTGATCCAAACACAAGCACACGCTGATAACGTCCATCTCATCCAATAACATTGCCCTTTAGAAGTGAGGGGACTAGAGACGAGAAGTAATTTGCTCCAAGGCACATCATAGTTCAGTGACGGGATAGGGCTTTAACCCCAATGAAGTATTTTTTTGGATACAGCAAGTGGAAGAGAGGGTCGGGGGAGGGGGGGGAGGAGGGGAGAGAGACAGAATCTCAAGGAGGCTCCACATAGGAGCCCAACATGGGGTTTGATCCCATGGGGATCGTGACCAGAGTCAAAATCAAGAATCAATTGCTCAATTGATTGACTCACCGAGGCACCACAAGCTCTTGTCTTTTTAAAACAGAAGGTATATTTTTACAAGAGCCAAAGGCCTTGGATTTCTCTATCCCTTCCCCACTTCAAATCTTCAACAAGATAAAAACAAATCAGTTGTAATCAGTGGTTTGACTCTTAGTTTGACTTCCATCATTGCCACAGAGGCTCAGCGATCACCACAATCTGTCAGTGCCATGATTTATTGTCATTCTAATCCACATCCATCATAGGATTGCCACCATGCCACTACCCCTCTGGCATGCAGCAGCCCTGGGACTCTGAGAATTTATTCCTAATCCTTCCCTCCCCGGTCACCCCAAACCCAGCACTCAGTTTTGCCAATTCCATCTGCACAGCTCTTGCCCACCCTGCAAGCCCTGACTGGCCACCCCCTTTCCCTGGCACATGATGCACCATAGCGCACCCCTCACCCTCCTGCCTCTCCCACTAGGCTCTGAGCACTGCTGGGGCATGGGCCAACTCTCCTTTGTCTCCGTGTGCCCCACCCCTAGCACAGAGCTCTGTCAATGTTGGCTATGTAAAAGAATAAATAAAAGGAACAAACACATCACATATGAAACCGTGTAAACCCTCCAAAAGTAACAACAGAGCAACAAACACAATCTAGCATTATTGACTCTGGCCCTCTAACGCCCTTTCTACTTATATGCCTTTTATGTTTCTGGCTGCTCCCTTTGCTCCAATCAGACACATTTTTCCCCTTAAGTTCACCTTTCGCTGCTTCACTGATATTTTGGCTCTCTTGTACCTAGAGTATACACAAACTATAGTTGGACATGTATCAGATGGAGGCGCCCTCACAGCCTGGCCCCGATGAACTCAAAAGCAAGACAAATATAGTTACTATTAGATTCTCTTAGAATGCCCTTTTTTTTTCTTGGTGTGGTCCCTGCCTATTGGATTCTCAAGGACTAGTTCATAGACATCTTCACCTTGGAGACTTTTCTGACCTACCCCCCTCCATTAGTTTCTTTTGTCAAGACACATACTTAAGCGATGCCTGGATGGCTCTGTCAGTTGAGCATCTGACTCTTGATTTTGGTTCACCTCATGATCTCATGGTTTGTGGGATTGAGTCCCATGTCAGGCTCTGTGCTGATGGTGCAGAGACTGCTTAGGCTTCTCTCTATTCTTCTCTCTCTCTCTCTACCCTCCTCTGATCTCCCTTTTGGTGTCTGCAACACCAAGTATGTCTTCACAAGGATCTTTGTGAATCAGTTAGAAGAAGGAGGAGGAGGCAGAAGAGGAGGAGGAGGAGGAAAGAGAAGAGGGAGGAGGGGGAGGGGAGGGAGAAGGAGAAGAAGAAGGAGGAGGAGGAGGAGGAGGAAGAGAGGGTGGGGAGGTGAAAGGGAAAAGAAGAAGAGAAAGAAGAAAGAGAAGGAGGAAAAGAAGGATGGGGGAAAGGAGGAGAAAAAGAAGGAGGAGGAGAAGAAGAAGGCGAAGGGAAAGAAGAAGAAGGCGAGGAAGGAGGGGAGGAGGAAGAGGAAGGAGGAGGAGGAGGAGGAGAGGAAGAAGGGGAAGAAAGGGAAGGGGAGGAGGGGGAAGAATGTGGTTAGGAAGGAATAAATGTGGCCGTGCTTTCAGATAACACAAAGAATCTCCCAGTCTGCCGAGACAGTGCCATCCGGCGCCATTGTAAGTCCTTAGAACGCCAGCACTGGCTTACAAACGGCTTTCTCTCCCCTCCTGCTCACACGCTACTACTCTAAATCTCTCTTGCCGTTTCTTTTTATTATTATTATTCCTTCCAGGCAAACAAAACTGGCATTGCATTTATTGCAAACACTTTATATATTTTTTTGTTTGATTACAGGGTATTCGTTTTGGTGACTTTGTTTTACTTTGTTACTTGTGTAACGGAAATCCTGAGTAAAGCGGCTCCCACCGCTAAGGGGATTTCAAGGAAGGATGTCAGGTACCTGGTGGGACCCTGGGGCTGGTTGTTGTGATGGGAGATACACAATGCTGGGGCCGGTGCGGTGTAGAGGGCTCCGGAGTGCTCCCCCTTCCCTGCCTGACCTTCTGGCCCGTTTGCACTCCTGGCCAGTGGGATGCACAGAAGTTGCTTCCTTCCCTGCTCTCATGTCCAGGCAGCTGGAGAGATACTCATCTGTTTTGATTTTTAAATTCCTGGTGAAGCCCCCTGAGTCGCTCAGAATGGTCAGGTGCTCCTCCTTGAAACAGTTGATGGCCATGTGCCACGAACCTGGTGTCTCTTGGAAACTATGTGGAGGGATTATGGGAGGGAGAGAGTGCCCAGAAAGGAGTAGGGACCCCTGGGCAGCTCTTTTGACAAGTTCCCACTGGGAGCCAAAGTCAGGGACTCCAGAGCAATATATATTCTGAGCACAAGGAGTCTCAAGGCTGCAGGCTGCAGGGTGCAGGAGGGTCCAAGGTTCTTATTAGCATATTAAAGACTCTGAGAAGTCCTGCAGATTAACCCAGCATATGCTGAGTCTATGTGAGCACAGGTTACCTTCTCAAGCATTAGTTAATGTCTCCCCCAAATACTTGAGACTCACTGTGTTAAACCAGTTGGCTCTAAGAGTGGTCACTCCCAGCTCCCAGCCCGGGGACTAATTTCTTCACACAGGCACCTCGAAATAAGCAAGGACAACCCTAGGGTTCCCTCCCTGCCTTTGAGGTTTCTATGTGTTTTTAGATAATTTATTCCCCGTCTATTTAATCAAAACATTGACTTGCAATTGGGTTTAAACCCAACAGCAGTGTAGACCTAACACATTTACCAGCCTTCTGAACATGGTCACTCACATACCCTGAGCCAATTCATTCACTTCTAGGAGGAGATCATAACACTTAAATCAGAAAATAGACACTTAGCAAGGTCAGAGATGCAAAACATCTACCAGAGTAGTTAGCAAGCAGGAAGCCTCCAGAAATGGGGGTTCCTTTCCTTTTGTTGTTCTAACATTTGGGGAAGGGTGAGTTGCCAGAGAAAAGCTACTTACATTCTCTCTCTCTTTCTCTTTCTCTCTCTCTCCCTGCCCTCCTTCCCTCTTTCCCTCTCTCTCTCTCTCTCTCCCTCCATATAAAATATGCCTACACCATTTAAAACTTCACTTCACTGAATTCAAAACTAGCATGCCCATCCTTTTCCTCTTCTCTTCCTCTCTCTTTCTCTCTCCCTCTTCTACTTTATTCTTTCCCTGTCACTGAATTTCTTCTTCCACACCCCTTTCAAACTGCCAAGTTTTTGTAGCCTGAGGATGAATGTCAGTTCATAGGGATTGGTCTTCAAAGGACTGGGGTGGAGAATTCAGTGGATGGAACCTGGGGCCAAGAGCAGACAGGGTTTCTTGTGTATTCTGGGAACTTCTGGGACGGGTCTCTAAATGTCAGAGGACACAGTCAGCATTGCTCAGGTGCTCAGGACATGCTTGATATCTACCACACATCTCAAGATCCATCACTACTCAATTTTCAGACTCTCTCCTTGCAATATTGTCCTTTTTTTCCTCCTCCTTCCCCTCAACCTGCTTACTATGATTTTTTTCACTTTTTTTTAATGTTTTATTTATTTTTAAGACAGAGAGAGACAGAGCATGAGCGGGGAGGGGCAGAGAGAGAGGGAGACACAGAATCCGAAGCAGGCTCCAGGCCCTGAGCTGTCAGCACAGAGCCCAATGTGGGGCTCAAACCCACGAATGTGAGATCATGACCTGAGCTGAAGTTGGAGGCTTAACTGACTGAGCCACCCAGGTTCCCCTCACCTTTTAAAGAGAACTTAGCCACATAAATGCTAGCTCATTGTGTCTTAGGTCCACCTGCCAAGGCGTGATTCAGAAGATACTACGAGGCTCCACTAAAGTCCCTGCTTCTCTCCTTTTCCCTGTTTTGATCATATGTAAATTAGTTTTAAAAATCTATGAAGAGTCCTACTAGGTACTGGTCAGCATGATTAGTGCATTGGGGTGATTTTTCTCTGGGCACTTCAGGGTATTTAGATATGAACGTAATACCAGAGAAATGAATGTGAAGAACATTTCTGCATCTATAGAGTGTGTGTCTCTAGTAAAATAGAGATTACAAAATCCTCACACAGGAAGCAATTTTTTCCTGTAAAGAATGAAAGAAATGAAATGAAAGAAACTTGATTTCTTTTTTATTTTAATGTAATTTACTGTCATGTTGGCTAACATGCAGTGTATACAGTGTGCTCTTGGCTTCAGGAGTAGATTCCCGTGATTCATCACTTACGCACAACACCCAGTGCTCATCCCAACAAGTGCCCTCCTCAATGCCTATCACACACTTTCCCCTCCCTCCCACCCCCTCACCCACCCTGTTTGTTCTCTGTATTTAAGATTCTCTTATAGTTTGCCTCCCTCTCTCCCTGTTTGTAACTAATTTTTTCACCTTCCCTTCCTCCATGGTCTTCTGTTAAGTTTTCCAAGTTCCACATATGAGTGAAAACATATATCTTTCTGTGACTGACTTATTTCCCTTAGCATAATACCCTAAAATCACCTGGAGACATTGTTTCTATTTCCTAATTTTAAGCCATTTCAGAATCACAAACATTTTAGCCATACTCCACACCACACACCTTTCTGAGAAGCCCACATTATATCGGAGACCATGGTTGTTTCTTAAGAAACAAAACGAGTAGGGGAACCTGGATGGCTCCATTGATTAGGCATCCCACTTCAACTCAAGTCATGATGTCACAGTTCATGAGTTCGAGTCCTATGTCCAGCTCTGTGCTGTCAATGTGGAGCCTGCTTGGGATTCTCTCTCTTTCTCTGTCCCTCCCCCACTTTCCTGTGTGCTCTCTCTCAAAAATAAATAAATAAACTTAAAAAAAACCTGAGTGTGATAAATTTCCCAAGAGGGCAGGACCCTGAGCTCTCTAAGGCTGAGCGATGAATCCTGCCTCCTCAGACGATGAATCCTGCCTATTTGTCTTTGGGAGTATTTCCAGGAGTGCACCACGTGGTGAAGAGGCTGAAGCTATTCAGGGCAAGGAAAATGCTGGAAGACCCCCATGGTCACCTCAGTCCAGCTCACAGACTCAGTGACCTAGGTGGACTCCATTGTCCTTCGCTGGGTTCTGCTGGGTGGATTACACACATCTCCACCCCATTGGGGGCTGGGCGTGGCTGTGTCACTTGCAGGCTGATTCAATACATGCTCTACCTGTATGAAAGAGGTTTCACATCCATCGCTGCTTTTCTGCAGGCTCTAGTCTGCTCATTCCTCTCTCCCACGGAATCAGCAGGTCCCCAGCAAAAGCTGCTCCTTTATCCTAGTTTCTGGACGGCCGCCAACCGGCAGTCACCAACATGCGAGAAAGAAATGTATACTGTTGAGGCCTTTGAGATTTAGGGGGAGGGTGTTGTTCCTGCAGCAAAAACTGAATACTCCAAACCTTCCTGCCTTTATTCGATCTCGTAGAAAAGTATTCTGTAGCTGTGAAACTTCTAGACAGTATTCTGCACTAGCTTGATGCTAACAGCTATCGCCTCTATAATTAATATGCTTTTTTCTTAATTTAAGGTTAAGTCAATGCTTCTGTATCAGTGGATTTTTCTGATTTCTATAAGAAGAGAAGTGGCCCAACACTTTCCCTAAAGGAGGCCTGCTCTTTCTCTCATCCGTTGTGACAGTTACGTACTTTTTATAAGCATGCGTTGTGCCATTGAAAGTAAGTAGGGGTGTCAGAGTTTGGGGGACACACTCTGAGTCCTGGGGCGAGTCAGATCAGATGCATTTAAAAAGTAAGACACATTTTGCTCAGGTCAGCTTCTCCTTGTCAGACAGCGAAGGGGCTGAACGGCAAATCTCCAAGTCCTTTCCTTTAATAAAATTCTAGTTATAAATTATTTTAGGTCACCTAAACATATAAAAAGAGATTGGACCCTGAGACCCAGAGGACTCTTTTGTGTCTGGTTCATCACAGCTCTCTGGTGTCTGCTCAAAACCAGGCCTGGAGTAGTTCTTGCTGAATGAATGAATGAATGAATGAATGAATGAGTGAGTTGGGTACATGCATGAAACATACATTGAACATTATTCTAAGCATGCAAAGTACTAGCCACTAAGATTACAAAGATGGGAGACGTGGTCTCCAGCACGAGGAGAGCAAAGATACACTAAGAGCTGTCTTCCATAAAACATGACCAACAGTGACAGGCACAGGGTGACACAGAAGCCCACAGGAGAGCCGTCAAACTCAGCCTAGTGTCAGAAAAGGCTTTTCACTTCTCAAAAGGTTTGCCCTCTGTTGGGAGTAGTTTCAGAGTCACATCTGAGAAGTAGCTGCTTAGGGATTACCAAATATCAGGTGAGATGTGTCCCTGTAAGCACCATATAAAAATGGCTCAAGAAACTTAAGAGGGGCAGGAGGATCATAAAATCTATGCTTCCAGAAATTGGAAATAATGAAGAAAACAGAACTCTTCGAACAACTGCTATGGAGACATCCAAGAGATAGAAATTTAAGACAAGAAACATTTTTGGAGGGCACGTGGGTGGCTCAGTCGGTTGGGTGTCCAACTTCAGCTCAGGTCATGTCTCATCATCCATGAGTTCGAGTCCCGCATTGGGCTCTGCGCTGACAGCTCAGAGTCTGGAGCCTGCTTTAGATTCTGTGTCTCCCTCTCTCTCTGCCCCTCCCCTACTTTCTCTCTCACTCTCACTCTCTCTCTCTCTCTCTCTCTCTCTCTCTCTCTCTCTTTCTGTCTCTATATCTCTCAAAAACAAAGAAACCTTTAAAAATAAAAAGAAACCTTTTTTGTTTTGTTTGTTTTGTTTACATGTGAGGTTTGATCACCATGTACTAAATAAGGAATCAGTAATACCATATTTATAAACTAGGCATGGAGTTCTTTTCAGGAGGGCTGGGGAAGGGTCACATTCCAGTTAAGAAATGCAGAATAGGGGACACCTACCTGAGTGGCTCAGTCAGTTAAGCTCCAACTCTTGAGTTTGGCTCAGGTCATGATCTCGCAGTTTGTGGGTGTGAGCCCCACATTAGGTTCTGTGCTGACGGTGAGGAGCCTGCTTGAGATTCTCTCTCTCTCTCTCTCTCTCTCTCTGCTCCTCCCCTCTCTCTGCTATCTCTGTCTCTCTCAAAATAAACTTGAATTTTTAAAAAAAGAAAGAAATGCAGAATAAAACATGAACTCCTTTTAGCCAGTGGTTTCAAGCACCATTATTTGACCATTTCTGTATTTAGAACTCATTCAAACTTATATAGTACATTACATTTAATTAATTGAGTGTTTATGCGTTAAAGAGTTACTTGCTTGGGATTATCGTGAAATTCCCAGGATTTATGACAGGAACATTTCAGAAGAGCAGCGTGTGTTTCCCCCCAATTTGTATAGCTTCATTCATTATAATTTTTCCTGATGTTTTGCCTACCATATTATTAAGTTCCCCAAAGTAATGAAATACCAGCTTGTCTTTTCATGGCAGAGAAATGAGACGAATAATTATGAACGTGGAAATCCCAGTGAAAACATGTTTCTATTGAAAAAAAGGCTAGCAGTCCAAGAAGGAGCTCCCTGGATTTATGAAGACCATTAAAAAAAAAAAAAAGCAAACACACAGGAAAACAGATACATTTTGTCATCTAGCATCTTGGATACCCCACATTCAGGGTAAAGAAATCTTTTATACATATTTTTATTTATATTTATATATATATATATGTATGTCTTATACTGGACAAGAATTTACATTTTATTATAAGTTATAAAGTCTGAATATGTCATCGAGGTTTCAAGTGCGTGCCATGCATAAATATTTAATCGCTGCAAAGTGTTCTTTTCCAAATATAAGAGTTTGTAAGCACAGTGTTGGATGTGTAACTGACTCCAGGGGCGGTGCCGGGACGCGATCCTCAGAACCCACAGCTACTTAAGATCTCATGCTGATGGGGGCGGGGTGGGGGGAAGTCAGGGGAAGGCCCACCTCCGTGCCTGTCAGGGCAGAGATGCTGGGTAGTCTGGGAAATCAATTCTGGCCAGGGCTCTAGGTCAGTGGTTATTTTACAAAGAGCAGGGGCTGACAGGACCACCATGGTCATTCATGGTTATTGTTCAACCAGGTGTTTGGGGGTCATCCAGACCCCACCAGGATCATGTGAAGAAGGCAATAGAGGAGGGATGCAAGGAAAGGGGGAGAGGACATTGAGGACCTAGGACAGGGGGAGGACAGGACAGGCTGGGAGGCAGCCTTCCCACCTATTCGGGATGCTGTTTGTACTAGGACATCCTGCAGCCTCCATTGTTATTTCTCACAACATCATGGCCCCCCCACCCCGGTGGCCTCTCATAAAAGGAGAAAAAGAAACCCTTGATTTACATTCTCCCTTCAGAAATGTTCTCTGCCTTTCTACTTGGTGTTGCTCCGTTTCCCTGATACTTCACTTTGGTTTACGTGACCTCTCAGCTGGATGGTGGTGCCAAATGTGTATTCACTAAGGGGAAGTTTCGGTTGGAATGTAATTCCCAATCTCGATTCTCCCTTCCAAACTCTGTGCCTCAAAGCTGCTCCACAATTTGAAGTTATTTCTATCTGCATAAATGTGGGGAAAAGAAGGAAATTTCCAAACTAAAGGGAACAGGCCTGGGGTAGGTCACTCCGGTGATGAGGTCAGGATAAATGCATTTCATTTAACAACTTTATGGAGCTTATCTTTCAACCCCTACCCTTTACAATCATTTTTATTATAAATCAGACCTCTATAGAAATGACCCAAATTCACCCTTTTACAGCCACCTAGTAAGTGGGACCAAAGCCAACTCTGATGCTAACACCAAGTTCATTATTCATACCAAGTTCATGCCATACCAAGTTCATTATCAAAATGAACAATTCAGAGGAGGCAGAGAGCACAGCAGTAGCTCTCCTCATTAAAACACCGGGACAGGAGATCCCAAGGAAGAAGGACAATATTCACTATGAAATAAAGAATCCACTTTTATTCTAAACTTAATTATTCTCTGATTTTGAGAAGCCACACACGGTGTAGCCCACACTGCAGAATTTCCCAGAGAAACATATGATTTTGTAAATTTTACTTTGAGTGATCAACTTTGCGTATTTAAATGCAGAAAGCATAACTGTATGATAAACATTATATTTTAAAGAAGGAAGTATCCTTTCTGCAATCACGTCATATTATATTACAAGATCAAGAGTTTGAATCGTGATCCCTTGCCTGGCAACTTTTGTGCAAGAGTCACATATCATGGCGCTATGTTGAAGATCACTTGACTTCATGTCCCCATTTCTCAGAAAGCAAGGATCTAGTGAATGCCCTAATGTTCAGAATATAAGCACAATATCGTTGTGTTAGCACCTGCAAAATGGTCCCCGGGGATGTCTGCTTCCTAGTATTCAAGTTCTTGGGTTATCCTGTGTGTTTGCATTACAGCCAAGGACTTGTCTGCTTGTACCTCGCAGTGTGGGGCAAAAAAATGTTATGTTCCAGATTCAAACATAAAAAATCTGTAACTTCTGGGGCGCCTGGGTGGCTCAGTCGGTTAAGTCCCTGGCTTCGGCTCAGGTCAGATCTCACGTTCGTGGGTTCGAGCCCCGCATCAGGCTCTGTGCTGACAGCTAGCTCAGAGCCTGGAGCCTGCTTCCGGTTCTGTCTCCTTCTCTCTCTGCCCCTCCCCCTCTCATGCTCTGTCTCTCTCTGTATCAAAAATTAATAAAACATTTTAAAAAATCTGTAACTTCTACCTTTCTCCCTTTTCTTATGACTTTCATTCCCTCTCTCTCTCTCTCTCTCTCTCCCCTCACTCACCTTCCTTCCTTCCCTCCTTCCCTCTCTTTCTCTGCCCTAGAGCCCTTACGCTGGGAGAATATAAGCTGCTATCTTACAGATGAGCCCTGTGATGTCTATGGCCAACAGCCACAGAGACCTACAAACAGGCAGGTAAGTGAGCTTGGGAAGCAGGTCCTCTGCTATCCTACCAGTCAATCTTTGAGATGACAGCCCCAGCCATTATCTTGATGGCTGCCTGCGAGAAACACCAAGCCCGAGAATCCAGCCAAGTCTCACCAGATTCACTCATGAGGTAATAAAAGTTCATTTTGGTTACAGAATTTTGGAATAATTTATTATGCAATAGCCCATAAGTAACATAATAATACTCTTCCCAATGTGAAGCTGGTTCCCCATGAGTCACTGGTGATATACCCCCTAAACTCTAGCTGTTAAAATAGGATCATTGATAAAGAAAAATTGCCAATTACAAACCACAAGCCACCTTAGCATAACTCCCTGGCAGAATCTTCTCCAAAGTTCTATGAACTCAATAAGCCTTCATATTCTTCATGCATCTTATCCTCTAGCACACTGTGTTTAAAATTAACATACTTATTGTATTTATTCTTTATTTTCTTCCTGTCCTATTTAGAATATACACTGTCATTTTTCCCCCATTCATATATTCCAAGGACTAAAACCAACACTGGGTCTATAGGAATTGCCCCCCAAATGTCGAATGAATGAATGAATGAATTAACATGGTACAATGTCAACTTCACAGTCTCCAGCAACAAGCCGTAAACCGTGCTGTTCCTCGGTCACACCTTCCATTTTCCTAAACTCACTGCCTTCCCCAGGCTATTCATTCCACCCAGAATGCCCTGTGTCTTGAGTTGCATTTCCCAGAAACACACTGTGAGACAAGAATTTGTGTGCGAGCGATTTTTTAAGGAAGTGCACCCAAGAGAAACCAGTAAGAGTGAGGGAAGCATGACGGTTAAGAAGCCAGAGGAGGGTGTGATTTCAGGCAGAGTCCCAGAGAGGGTAACTTCCACGGAATCCCCTTGGGGAGCTCTCAAGTGTAAATTATGCCTCCAAGTTTGTCCCAACCCCAGGCTAGAGTGTTGAGCTTGCAGACTCCCATGCTAATTAGTCATCAACGAAGGGCTGCCCCAGGGATGTAAACTCCCAGGTACTTCCAGCTGTCTGCAAGTGTGGGGAGAGCCAAGGGCAGCCCGCCAAAGAAGAGACACAGGTGCAGGCTTTGGAGGCAAACAAGCACGGAAGCTGAGAGAGAGGAGGAAAGAGCCAGTAAAGCAATCCAAGAAGATCTAGGCGGAGTCCCAACAGTGCCTGCTACCCCCATGTTTCCCAGTTTATTTTCTTGAAATCCTATCCATCCTTCAAATAATTCTCTACATATCTTAGCACCACACCTAATGCCTCATTTTTTCCCATTAATGTTCCCTCCTCTTCCCTAGATCCTAAAATCCATGAAAACAGAGATCATATGGTATATGAGATTTGTGCCTCCCACATGGTGTCATAAAGAGTTGCATTGCCACTGCAGATAGACTTTAGACTCCATGACAGTGTGGATCAGGGTTTCCATCACCATGTGTCCAGCAACTTTCCCAGTGCCTGTGGATAGCAGGCATTGAGAGAGTATTTGTAGAACAAATATAAGACGTGTGTTACAGGCTACCGAGGGCTTTTCCTGTGTTATTTCGTGTAGCTCTCACAGAATACAGAGGTGCACAAAATAGCTATGACTACCTGATTTTCCATAAAGAAAGTCTTAGTGATACAGATTTCCCAATGCCTTGCTGACTAACTAGGCACTGAGTAATGCTTCAGAACTAAATCCAATTTCAAGTCCAATTTGCTTTCCCCTGTACTGATTGATTGATTGAATGATTAAGTGGGGAAGTAATCAAAACATGTTTAATCTTATTTCATTGAATCCCATAAAATAAAATGGAATGCTATTAAAAAAAAATAAACTCAGCCCTGTCTGGAAAAAATAAATAAACTCAGGCCTGTCTGGAAAAAAAAATAAAAAAAAAATGGAACGCAAATGTTTAGCTTGAATCAAAATAGATTGAGACCATTTAAGTTACAGTGAATCTTACAGCATCCTTTACTCCTTGATTCATTCCCTATATTTTGGCTAAAATTGAGGGTGTAAGCAGAAGAAGGGAGGAAAGTTGTGGGCAGGCTTGGTGACTACAAATTTGTGGCTGTAATTCATTAAGAGGAATCAAGTAACCTATAAACAGGTCAGACCACCAGAACTCTGCATTTTAAACTTGTTTGAAGCCATGTTAGCCTGTTGTTTTCTGGGCCGTGCTCTGGTTGCCCAAACCCTTCACTCATCACTGTCCACCCCCAGCAAAAGGACTGCTCTCCTCAATGTTTTATCCTTAGATGTCATGGATTAGAGCCACACAGCCTAGTGCACACTAAGCTAGGAAGGACTGATAGTTCGCAACTCTGACACATGGATGTTACTTGTGCTTTACCCAACACCCTTGCCCAGGAAGTACCCAACAAGGACCCCCTGCAAACACTGGTGACTCTCTGCCCTAGTGACTGGTCCAAACAAGACAGGAAGAGGAAGAGTCCAGGGCCCCATGGAGTAGCTGTCGATAAATGACACCAAGAAGTGAGTGACAACCTCCCCAACTTAATTATCATTTTAATGGGTCAGCTCTGACATATATTGGCTATTTCTTCCCAGAAGTCCCCAAATGGCTTGAGCCTCAGCTGCCCGTAGCAGTTGCCTTTTCAACAGCTTACCCTCTCTGGGTTTTCTCATCTTCCCGTTTTCTCCACACTCCCACACAAGTGCTTCCCAGAATCATCTCCAAAATAAACTGCTTGCACTCAGATCCTTTTCTCAGAGACTGCTTCTAGGAGAATTCAAGCCTGTGTTGTGTTGCTCTCTTCAGAGGTATTCATACTTTGAAGGCAGATAGCTGGACTCACAGCCCAAAGGGAAGATCCAGTAGTGAGGGAATGGTCACAAATAGGAGTCACGTGGGGGAATAAATCTTAACAAAGAACCTTCCCAGCAGCACCTCTGGGGTGGCCGCATTGTCTGTCTACACAAGAGGCAAGCTGGCCTGGTGGAAAAAGCTGTGGGCTAGGGGTTGGAAATGTGGACTCTAATGTTGTCACTGACACTGGCTCCCTCGTCACCCTTGTCATTCTCTCTGATCTTCAGGTTTTCTCTTCTGAAAATTTACGGGATTGGATTATTTGATCCGAGGGCTCTTCTGGGCTCCCAATCCCCATGAATCCATGGAAGAAGATGAAGTGCATGGCACCTCTTTAAAGGTATGTTTCACAAGTAATTAATAAACAAGCAAACTTTTCACACAGTACCAGCTGTAAGAAGGACTGTTTAATTAGGCACACGAGACGTTCCAATCTGTCTAGACAGGCTTCTCTTTTTCCCCAGGACGCCGTCAGCCATGCTTGCTCTGACACTGTGTCAAGGTGTCCTTTGGCTACAGACAGCGATTTTGTTAGGTGATAATTCTAATGCCATAGAGTCAGCCGTGGAACTTTCTTTAGTTTTAAAGCTGTTTGTCTTTCCACGTGGAGCTGACTGAGAAGATTTACCCAAGAAATAGCCAGGAGAGGCAGCATCTGCAACAGGAGGCACCAAAGAGTAGCTTTCTGGTGTAGCCCCAGTGTCCCTGTCTTTCACTTTAGTGGGCTTTTTATTTATTGCCCTGCTCCTAATTTCTGCCCTTGGGGAATAAAATGTCCAAACATTTACAGGGAACTTCCAAGTCATTCAGTGGACAGCCCTCTTCTACCTCACCCAGAATCTCTGACAAAGCCTTAGAGCAGAAAAAGAGATTCCTTGACACCCAGGTTCCTTAACACTCCAACTTGAGTCTTGTGACAACTCTGGCCAACAGACCTTAAAACCCTTGATCTTCCAGGTGTTGAGACCTTAAAACCCATGTTGATAATATTAACAGAAGTCATCTGGTCTGAAGACCGGAGAAGAAATACACAAAATTCCTGTCAGTAGCTAAAGAAACTTTTCAAAGTTCAGTCAGCAAGTTAGACAAATGCAACTCACCAAATGTCTTCAAAAACATTGAGTCTTTGTCTCTTAGGGTCTTTTGCAAATGTATTCGTGGGGGGTGGGGTATGAAAAATTCTCAGGAACCATAATTTTTCATTTAGTTCCTTTAGTTCTATAACTGTATCAGGTCACAAAACATAACACCAATTCAGTTACTGAAAGTGTCTGCCCAAGATACTGGCCACATTGCATACTTTGTTCAAGGCTAGGCTCCTTCTATCCTACCCTCACATAAGGTTAGGTTGATGGCTGTCCTTAGAGAAGGCTATGTTTGGTTTCTGTACTCTTTCTCTTCCATTTCCAACCCCACTCACTAGCTGCTGCTCCGCACCCCATAAAAGGTAAAGAGGATGGCCTGCCAAGGAGAAGAGGAGGAGAAAAGGCAGTTTTGGCTGGCATGGATGGCTTCACGCTCTCTGGACCTGGCAAAGTGAAAGCAGTAGCTCTTTCCTTGTAGATGCTTTGAAAGTTGTTTGGAAGAGTCTCTGCTGGCCCCTCCAACTACAGCTTTTCTGATGTGGACACACATTGTCTTCAGCTGGCTGCTTCCCCCACCCCAGATCCTCAAAGATGAGGTCCACATCTATTATACCACGTGAATCCAAAAGCACTCCCAAACAGTCCATTTGAGCAGGACTTGAATGGCTCCAGCTTGGCTCTGTCACCACCTGGTCTATGAAACATGGCCTTTTACATCTTCCTCCTCTGGTTACTTGCCAAGCACTGTAGTCTGCTCTCTCTGGCCCATCACAGGTTGCTATAGTTTTCCTGAGGAGATAGTATGTCTGGGTCCTTGGTGTTTACCAACTGCAGGGAATGTAACTGAAGTATTGTGAGTTCTCGCATTGAAACAAGCTCTCCGAGCATGAGAAAGACATAGCACCCTCACCCATTCACTCATGACCGGGAAAGGATTGCAACTGACACTTAAGTGAAACTCTTCACAAATAAAAACCCCATCATTTTTTCTCTCCATTTTCTTAAACATTTTGTATTCTCAAACAGATGACAGACCACAAAGATCATGGAATCAGATCTTGATCATGTCCCTGGAAGAGTCTCCCAAGATGGTCTGCCTCATGTTATCTGAAGTCTACCATAGTTATTACATGTGGGTGCCTCAATCAAAACTCTGGTCTTAAATTCTATTTCTAAATAATATCAGTGATAGATTATTTTCACTAATTTCTTTAAAGATTAGGTATGCTCTTGGGGCACTTGGGTGGCCCAGTTGGTTAAGCATCTTACTTAGGCTCAAGTCATAATCTTATAGTTCATGGGTTTGAGCCGCACATCAGGCTCTGTGCTGATAGCTCAGAGCCTGGAGCCTGCTTCAGATTCTGTGTCTTCCTCTCTCTCTGCCCCTCCCCTGCTCACACTCTGTCCATTAATGCAAAAATACCTTATTAATACATTCCTTTCCTAGATGTTTATTAAATGCCTTCTATGTTGTAGGTACAATTCTAAAATCTTACCTATTCTTTTTGTAATGCTTATTTATTTTTGAGAGAGAGGCAGATTTAAAGGACAGCAAAAACTTGGAGATGTTACAGCTCCAGCCAGACTGAGTGGAGAGAACTTGCTAAACCAGTCAGGCCTTAAGCTGAGACATTAGAAACATCATGTGTGGGGTGCCTGGGTGGCTCAGTTAAGTATCTGGCTTCAGCTCAGGTCATGATCTCACAGCTCCTGAGTTTGAGCCTGTGCTGATAGCTCAGAGCCTGGAGCCTGCTTCAGATTCTATATCTCCCTCTCTCTCTGGCCCTCCCCGGCTCGCACTGTCTCTCAAAAATAAATAAAAAGCATTAAAAATTTTAGAAACATCATGTGTGAGGAGGGGGGTTTCCCCTAACACTGAAGTGAGGACTCCCCTTCCTCACTCTAACAAAGCTTTAGAAAGTCCTCAAAGAAGTTCAGGCAGGTCCACAAGTACATTAACTGACTCCCAGATCAAAACTGAACAACGCTAAAGGAACACGAAATCCAGGCACTCAACTGTGAAGAATTCACCGTCTCCAGCATAAAGTACGATGTTACTGGAAATGTGAATATGCAGGTGAAAGACAAGTCAGTAGAAGCAGATGTGTCTACTTCTGTTTAGCCAATTTGGATTTAACAGAAGACTCTAAAATAATTATTATAAAATACGTTCAAAATATTTAAGGAAAGCATGACACAGTAAAACAGAAAACAGAATATAAGATAAATGGAAACTGTAAAAAAAAAAACTGAATAAAATCTCTAAACCCAAAACTAAAATTGTAATATTTGAAGCAAAGAATTCAATAGAGTGGTTTAATGAAAAATTAGATGCTTTTGGAGAAAAAATAGTGTCTTGGAGGTAGGGCAGCAGAAACAATTCAAAAAGAAGCAAAGCACAGAAAAAGAGAGGCCTGGAAAAATGAGCAGAGCATTGGCCAACCAAGCCTAGGTGATCTAAGAGGGGTGTGATTGGATTCCCCAAGAAAGGAGGTTGGAGAAATTGGGACATTAAAATTAGCCAAAAACAAACAAAAATAAACAACAACAAAAACCCAAAAATACTTGGTGACATACTTTCCAAATTTGATGAAAAAATGTAAGGCAATGATATTATCAGACACAAGGAAGGAGACATACATCAAGGCATCTCATAATAAGATTGCTACAACATAAAAAACAGGCAAAAAGAACAGCTGTAGAAAGGGAAGCATTCCCTGCGAGGCGACAGCAAGTGTGGCTGCCGGGCCCTCGTCAGAAACGGTGTTATCCGGAAGACAATAAAATATGTTTCAACTGCTTAATTTTTTTTAAACTAGAGTTCTATGTCCAACATAAATATGCTTCAAAAATAAAGGTGATATAAGGATATGTTTAATAAAACAGAATTCATAAACAGAAGACTTAAATTCAAAAACAGTAATGGAAGTTCCTCAGGCTAATGAGAAATACCAGATGAGTACTCAGATGTGCTCATACACAGATGTGTATCTTGATCTTGGTGCTTAATTTACTTAAAAAAATCATTGACTCAAAGGAAAAATATATAGAAAAATATATAATTTTTCTAAAATATATAGAAAAATATATAATTTTTCTAAAATATATAGAAAAATAGCACAGGGGCCTGTGGGTGGCTCAGCTAGTTGAGCCTCTGACTCTTGATTTCAGCTCAGATCATAATATCATGGGTTTGTGAGTTTGAGGCCCACATCACGTTTCATGCTGACAGTATGGAACCTCCTTGGGATTCTGTCACTTTCCCTCTCTCTCTCTGATCCTCCCCTGCTCCTTCTTCCTCTCTCTCAATATAAATAAATAAACTTAAAAAAAAGAAAGAGAAAAGAAAAAATAGCACAAAGGATAGAAGGACAAATAAAAATATACTTTTGTAAGGGCTCTTATGTGAAGGACATGACCTTAATTAATTCATAGCAGACAAAAAATCTAAATCATAGATTAAATTTTAAAATATCAATAATCATACAAATGGACTAAGAACACAGTCAATGGTAGATAGCCTCAGATTCAATTAAAACAGAAAGCAAGATGCAATCATATGCTATATATTTTTGATACACTTCGCATTGAAAGACAAGATATATAAAAGATAAATAATAGAAAAACAAATATTATGCCAAGACTTATTATAATAAATTTGAGTGTCAATATCAGACAAAATAGACTTTAGAACAAGAAATATGAGAGATAAAAAGGGACATTTTTAAATGATAACATGTCAATTCATCAAGAAGAAATAGCAATACTAAATATATACTTACCAAATGAAAAGGACTTACAGTACATGAATCAAAAACTAAAGAACTAATGGAACACATAGACAAAGAAAAATAACAGTAGAACAGCTCAATACTATTATATCGGAATTCCATACCAGAAACAGACAAACACTGAAGAACTATCTAGAAAATTTGAACAGCCCTGTCATCTAAATTGACCTTGATGGTTATTTACAGAACATTACAACCATCAGATCCAGATTTATATATTTTTTCACTTCTCAATGGAATATTTACAAAGATAGATTTGGAAGAAATGAAATTATGCACAGTATGTTTTCTAATTACAACAGAATTAAAATAGAATTGATACCCAAAAAAGTGTCATCTGGAAATCTCCAAATACTTGAAAATTAAGAAACACACACACTGCAATTCAATTGAGGTCAAGGAAAAACTAACAAGCTAAATTAGAAAATATTTTCAGGGTGCTTGGGTGGTTCAGTTGGTTTAGCATCCAATATCAGCTTAGGTCATAGTTTGAGCCCTGCATCGGGCTCTCTGCTATCAGCACAGAGCCTGTTTTAGATCCTCTGCCTCCCCCCGACCTCACACTTTCTCTCTCTCAAAAACAAATAAGCATTTTTTTAAAAAGAAAAGTTTTTCAATGGAATAATAATTAAGACATATCTAAACATGCATTGGGAGATAACTAAAGCACTGCTAAGGGAAAGTTTTATAGCTCTAGATGCTTATATTAGAAATGAAAAAAGGTTTAAAGTCAAGGATCTAAGCTTCCATAACAGAAGACAGAAAAGGGAGAGGAAATTAAGCCTAAAGTCAATAGAAGGAAAAAATAAGATAAAATAATACAAACTAATAAAACAGAAAATAAATAAGTATAGAGAACATCAGCAAAACTAAATGTTTGTTCTTTGAAAAGCTCAGTAATATTGATAAATCTCTGCCTTGGCCAAATTATTAGTATCAGGAAAGAATGAGAGAATATTTCCAAAGATTTTTAAATTTCTTTTAATAGTTTATTGTCAAATTGGTTTCCATATAACACCCAGTGGTCTTCCTCACAAGTGCCTTCCTCCATGACCACCACCCCCTTCCCCCATACCCCTTCCCCTTCAGCCCTTGGGTTCGTTTTCAGTATTCAATGGTCTCTCAGGTTTTGTGTCCCTCTCTTTTTTTAAGTATGCATTTATTTTGGGGAGGGTGCAAGCAGAGGAGGGGCAGAGAGAGGGAGACAGAGGATCCAAAGCAAGTTCCTTGCTGATAGGCTGACAGCAGCAAACCCGATGTGGGGCTTGAACCCAGGAACCTGATCATGATCTGAGCCAAAGTCAGATGCTCAACTGACTGAGCCACCCAGGTTCCCCTACCGTAGATTTTACAGACCCTAAAAGAGATAGAATATCAAAGTAGCTTACTAATAAAATCAAATTAGTATTTTAATAGTATACCATGAAGAAAAGCACAGAGCCAAATTGTGACACTAGTGAATTAATTCTATTAAATAAGTAAAAAATAATAATTTTGCACACTTTTTTTGAGCACAGTATAACCACAATCCCAAAGTCATTCAAAAATACTCAAACTAATTATCAACATTTCACATGAAAAGAACAGAAAAAATATTTTTAATATTAACCATTCAAATCCTGCAATACATTAAAAAGGCAATGCATTATGAATCAGAGGGGTTCATCTGAGAAATGAAAAGTAGATTTAACATTCACAAATCAATCAGTGTAAGCAAGAATGGGCACTCTTACCATTAACATTCACAAATCAATCAGAATAAGCAAGTTGGGCACTCTTACCTACACAGCCCATTAAGTTTTGATAAAATACACAAGGTAATTCAATATAAGAATGTTTGTCAATCAGTTCTGCCAAAATAACTAGAGACATGGGGGAAAGAAGGTGTAAACCCTCACCTCACCCATACATAAAAATTAAGTCAAAAAAGATAATAGACCCACAGGTTAAATGCAAACGATGAAGTACTGAAGATCATCGTCATTAGTGTCAATAAAGATTTTCAGAACCACGAAAGTACTAAAAGAAAAAACTGATAAATTGGATTTTATCAAATTGGACTTCTGTTCATCAAAAGACACCCTTAAGAAAAAGATTGGACAGGCCACACAATGGAAGAAAATATTTGCAGTATAAGTCAAACAAAGGATTGTATCCATAATCTACAAGTACTTTCAACTCAAAACTTTAAAAAAAAAAAATCAAGAAATCTATGTGGAAAAGGTAGGGGCGGAAAGCAAAATACTTGAACAGACATCTCACAAGAAAACATAGATGAATGGCCACAAGTACAGGACAAAGTGTATGACATCTTTAGTTATCAGGAAAACGCAAATTAAAACCACATGGAGGGGGACCTGGGTGGCTCAGTCGGTTAAACACCAGCTTCAGCTCAGGTCATGATCTTACAGTTTGTGGGTTCAGGGTCCACATCGGGCTCTGTGCTAATGGCTCAGAGCCTGGACCCTGCTTCAGATTGTGTGTTTCCCTCTCTCTCTGCCCCTCCCCCACCTGTGCTCTTCCTCTCTCTCTCTCTCAAAAATAAATAAATGTAAAAGAGTTTTTTAAACACATGGAAATACCACTGCACACCGACTAAAAATGACTAAAATTCAAGAGGTAGTGAGGATAAGAAGCAACTGGAACTCTCTTACAGTGTTGGTGGGAGTATAAAATGGTACGACCATTTTGGAAAATCGTTTGGCTTTTTATTTTGTTGTAAAGTTAAACATACTTCTACTCTCTGATTCATGAATTCCACTTCTCTGTATTTATCTGAGAAAATTGAAAACTTATGTTCTAGGTTCTCAAAACTATGGGTCCAGGAATGTTCAGAGCACTTTATTCATGAAAGGCAAAATCTGAAACAAGAAACACAAGTGCCCCTTCAGAAAAATAAATGAACAAATTTTAGGATATCCAATGATGAAACAAATGTCAGTGTATTTACATCGTGGAATATGACTGGTAAAATAATAAACTACTGATACCTGCAACAATATGGAATGAATCTCAAAACACTGTGCTAATAAGTAAATAAAAACAAGCACAAAAAGGCACATACTGTAGGATTCCATTTATATGACATTCTAGGCAAAGTTAAACCAAGAGTTAAAGAAAGTAGAACAGTGGCTGGTTTGGAGGAGAAAGATGTGAAGGAATTGACTAGAAGGGGGCATGGGCAGATTTCCTGGATGAAATATTCTATAGCTGAGGGGCATGTGGTTACACAGCCTGTATGCACTTGTCAAAACTAATTAAACTGTACACTTAAAATCTTTATGTTTCTTTGAGTGTAAGCAAGTATCTCAGTAAAATATGACAGCTTACTAATTTAAAAAATTGTGCTAGAGTGAATATAAGTGATTATAATAAAAATGACTGACAGGAACTACAGTGGCCCCAAAATGGACGTGGTCAGACTTCGGTGGGAGAGGTGTGGGGTCCGAAGAGAAGAATGAGATCTGGGACTCTATAAGACATGGAGGACCAAACCCAAGGGGAGGATGGTATTTGGGCCCCAGGAATCTCCTCACATGTCTCAAGTTAGTAATTCATGAGAGGCAATATGACTAGTAGTGTAGAGCTTGCTATCTGAAGCTAATCAGCCTAGGCTTATAATTAGTTCCCCTATTTAATAGCTGTGAGACTTCGGGCAAGTTCTCTAACATCTCTGTGCCTTGCTTTTCTTATTTGTAAAATAGGAAAAATATTACTTAACCAAAATCCTTATTGTGAGGATAATATGTTTTAATAAGTATAAAATACTTAGAAAAAATCTGGTGCACACTTAGCACTCACTAAACATTAACTGTCATCATTATTATGTTTTTCTGAAGAAAAATAAATTTTTTAAATTTCTTTAATGTTTATTTTTGAGACAGAGAGAGAGTGAGCAGGGGAGGGGCAGAAAGAAGGAGACACAGAATCCAAAGCAGGCTCCGGGTCCTGAGCTGTCAGTGCAGAGCCCCAGAGGGGGCTTGAACTCACAAACTGAGAAATCATGACCTGGGCTGAAGTCAGATGCTTAACCGACTGAGCCACCTAGATGCTCCTGAAGAAAAAGAATTTTCACAATGTTTCCTTGGAGAGGGGATTGGTAGGAGTTGAGAATAATGGGAAAGACAGGAGGTTGTTGAAATACTGTGATTTATAAAAAATATTTATTTGGGGCACCTGTGTGGCTCCAGTTGAGTGTCTGACTCTTGATTTTGATTCATGTCATGATCTCAGAGTCATGGGATTGAGCCCTGGATTCAGCCCTGCGTCTGTCTCTGCCCTGAGCATGGACCCTGCTTGGGATTCTCTCTCTCTTTCTCTGTCCCTCTCCCCTGCTTACACACTCTTTCTAAAAAAATAAAATAAATCTTTATCAAATATATATACATATATATGAATATTCAGATGATCAAATACATATTCATGTATTCTCATTTATTTCTCATATATATCTGGTCTTCATCCACATTCCCTGGCTCATGAGGTCCCCCAAACCCTATAAGTTTCCTAAGTAATAAGAATCCCGTAAAGGGGCTTTTGTTATGTTAAGGAGGTGACTTTTGTACTCTACCTAATCAAGAGGGCTGTTCACCAGGAGAACCAACCTTGGGATTAGCAGGTTGGAATTTCCAGTCAGGGGACCTCTTGGGAGGGGGCAAGGGCTGGAGGTTGGATCAATCTCCAGTGGCCAATACTCTAATCAATCATGCCTTTGTAGTAAAGCATCCATAAATACCCAAAAGGCCATGGTTCAGAGAGCCTCCAGATGGATAAATACATGGATATTTGAGGAGAGCAGTGCATTTCAACTGAGCATTGGAGCCCCATACCCTTTCCCCACCATGCCCTGTGCATCTTGTCCATTTGTCTGTTCCTGAGTTACATCTTTTATAAAAAATACTCTAGGAAATAAAATGTTTCCTGTGTTCTGTGACCTACTATAGCCAATTAACTAAACCTAAGGAAGAAGGGGGTCACGGGAACCTCTGATTTGTAGCCAGTGGTTAGAAGGCCAGATGGCAGCCTGGATTGGGGACTGGCTCTGATGTAGAGGTGGGAGGAGTACTCTAGGAGGACTGAGACCTCAACCTGTGGAATCGGATGCTGTCTCTGAATGAGGTACATATCAGAATGGGGTTGGATTGTAAGACACATAGCTAGCATCCCAAGGATTGCTTGGTGGTGTGGAGAGAATCCCTTCCTCCTCCACACATTGACACGGGGTGCTCAGAACACAAAGGGATTGCCTATTCCCCAACAACCCAGTGAGCTGAATCATGATATGAAAAAGGCAGCAGAAGCCAGAAAAATGAGATGTTGCATAAGGGGACTTTACGAGATTTCCAGGTTTTGTTCCAGTGCCGGTGGTAAAGCAGGACCCACGGCTGGAGAGAGGTCATTCTCACCTCACAGAGTTGCCACCACAGAGTTCTATGCAGTGGGACTAGCTAGGTCACCTGATGTAATGAAGGTGGCATTGATCAGCATGGATGGGGAGGTAGGGGATCAATTCAATCAGTCCTTTTGGACACCATTATTACTTCATACTCTGACAACCATTTTGAAACATTCTTAGAGAAGCATCATGAAGCAGAACAAGCATGGGCATCAGGGTCAGACGGTCCTACCTTTTGTGTGACATGTATAATCTATAGCACTGTCAGCAAATTACCCAACTTTTCTGAGTTTTCTTGTTGCTTTTTTTGTTAATCTGTGATAATAATAATACACATGTATACTATTTGCTATGTGTGGTATAATAAAGAAACTGTGCTCTGTCTTGCATGTTCTAATTAACTAACACCCATGACCCCCATAAGATAGGTATTGCCATGACCTCCTCTTTGCACTTTAAGAAACTCACTCACAGGACTGCATCATTGGCCTACAGTCCCAAAGCTAGCAAATTGTGGAGCTCTGATATAAACCAGATCATCAGAATATGGATTTGAGCCTTAGCACATCTTGGGTTGTGATGAGGGCCGTCGGATGTAAGCAACACGTGGGACACATGGTGGGTGTCTTGTGCTCAGATGGCACAGGGAGAGGATGCTTCTTTACCACTCCTGATCTTTCCTTTCACATAAAAGGAGGCCTATCAATGGAGTGTCATCAGCCCCACTGCCTCTCACTCACTACACCCTAGTGAAAGAGGAAAGACATATCCAATGGGTGAGTTTTTAAAAAAATATAAAGAAAGGTATACCTGTTCCTTCTTCTCTTTCTTCTTGGGAACCTATGCATCTCTTCTTGCTCACAGGGTACATCTGTCCTCTATTGTCTGATACCCCCAAGTCTCAGGATCCAGCATTGCCTATGACTTATGTAGTCTATTTGGCCGCCTCACTAAATTGTGCTCTAATCTTGCCACTATCAGTCAAGAGTAGTATTTTGACCCTAACTGCCTTACTCTTTTTATCCTATTCCTCACTGCAATCTGTGATGCCAGAGCAAGGGGTGAGGGGAGGTAGTATTTATTGTTCTTTCACATCTCTTGAAGTCCCATATACCCTTCCAGCTTCTATTTATCTGTAATGGGCTATGAGATTTCTCCTGGACTGTATATTTCAGCCCAAACATTTTTTAAGATATTTAGAAGCCAAAATAAGTCTCCTAAGTAAATGAAGGTAACTTTATTTGAAGGTAACTTATTTGAAAGGCAACATCATGCTGTTCTTCTGAGTGACTTCTTTCAAACTTTTTTACCCAGTTAACTACAACATTCCTCTATGAATCAGCTAATCCAGGATGGCCCTTGCCTAGCCTTCCCTGGCCAACAAACACACTCCACTCCAGAGAGGAAACTGTCCAAGGCACCGTGAATTTGGAGGAACTGGTACCAAGATGATTCAAGCTGAGAGATATTTAAAACAGACTGAGCCTCACAGGGCCTTTCTGAGCTCACACCATTCAAACCTGAGAGAGGCAGTTTCTTACTAATGTTGCCAGCTGAGAGTCTCACACAAATTATTACACACCATCCTTCCCATCCTGAGAACATATTCAGTTCTTGGACTAGAAATAAAGACTCCAGCTCCTTCAGTTGAGCTGCTGATGTTTGATGTGCTCTCCAATCTCATTCTCTTGTTCTGCCAAAGTGAGTAAAATATTTCCACCACTGTCCCTGAGGCCATTATAGCACATGGGGTGGGTCCAATTGACACATATATACATCCAGTTTAATGGAGCTAAATTTGGAAATGAAAAAAGGACTGCAATGCAACCAGATGAATTCTGTTCATAGAAAGCTTAGACCTAGGAAAATGAGTTTTATCCCTCCTCAGCGTGGTCCCTGGATCTAACTTCACGTATTCACTCATTCCAGATATACACTTACTGTGTGACAATGAAGGTAGTTAGCATCAAGAATACAAAACCCTTTCCCCCAATGAGTCTAAAGTATAAAGGAATTGACAAAAAAAAAATAGTGAATCAGGGACAAACAAACATAATCATGTATGGTAAATTATAATATTGAGCGCATTGGACATGTACATGATGGAAAAGAAGAAGCACAGAGTGTGATAAAAATGGAAAGGCTGTATCTAATCCCAACCACCAGCTAAGGAAATGGTTTTCTGGTGAGGGGACCTCTGAATTAGACATTAAGAACACCCAGGGGCTGACCTGTCAGAGAAAGAAAAAAGGTCGTTCCTGTTTGAGACCGAGAACATGTGCAAGACATGGAGGCGTTAGATTGCAAGGCATTAAATTACATTTGAGGAACTATAAGAACATTTCATGACCGGAGAGAACTGTATGCACATAGCTTATCCACTGTTAGACATTTGGCATTATTTAGTATTCAAAATCCTATGCAAAATAGCTTGGGAAGATACAGAAGAGAAGATTTTGTGATCGTTATTAGAAAAAAAAAAGAAAGATGACCATTTTTTGGGACAAATGATTACCATTCATAAAAGAATAGTTACCAAGACAACATAGAGAAAGGGAAAGCAGAACAACCACCCGGAATGAGAACATAATTTATCAGAATACTTTGGAAAAGGGAATACTGTTATTAACTGAATTTTTCTGGTGAAATCATCACTGCTTTTTTTAGCAATACCCTTGAAATTTCTTCTTAAAATTTGATGCAACTTTTTCTCTTAAAAAAACAATCAACTTAGGATGATGTCTGGTAAAAGTAAGTATTACTTAGTAGTGGCAGTGGGAATAGCAGTGGAAAGTAGTTCTAACACTGGTAGCCATAGTGATGGCAGAAGCGGTGATCGTTAGAGCAGTGGCGGCAGTTACAGTAATAGTAGTAGTAGTGTTAGCAAAACAGAACAAACAAGATATAACTTTTTGTTGACTCTGAAACAGGCAAAAATCTCAGAGCACTTATTAACAGTAGTATTCCTCTTTGGCCAGGCATATAACAGAATGCTTTGGGAAACTGTAACCTAATCAGAGAGGTCTAGGATTAAAGAAGCCAGGTACCTAGCCATTAGCTTTCAAAATATCTCTGTTATCGGCAGAGAAGGACAGAAACCATATGTTTGCACTCATAGGTCTAACAGGAAAACAGGAGAAACCTAATGGAGGACCAGGGGGAGGGGAAGAGGGAAAGAGAGTTGGGGAGAGAGAGGGATGCAAAACTTGAGAGACTATTGAATGCTGAAAATAAACTGAGGGTTGAAGGGAAAGGGGGCGGGGGGAAAAGAGGTGGTGGTGATGGAGGAGGGCACTTGTGGGGAAGAGCACTGGGTGTTGAATGGAAACCAATTTGACAATAAAATATTTTTTAAAATCTATATATTAAAAAAAATCTCTGTTATCAACTTCATCACTATCTCTCCTCACCTCCTCCCCAGATGCCCTGAAGCTCTACCCTAGGAGAATCTAACTCCCTCTCTATGTTCACAAAGCACTTTTCACATGAAAAGCCCTCATTTTTCATAATTGCAGAGATTTCTGTCTTTCCTCCTGACTGCTGCCTCCTTAAGACTGTAATTTGTGTCTTGTCCCCATGGGTGTCTCAAGCACTCAACAGAGTCACGGGGTGACAGCAAACATTCAATTAACCACCACTGCATTTATTGGACTCTCCTTATTTGTCCCCTTCTACGGAGTATAAAGATAAACGCTAGTGAAGTGAAATTTCAAATGGCTAAGCTCTGTCCATGAAGTTTTGCTCTTCTGAAGGGATATAGATTAATAATGTAGAGTCTGCCCATAACAAACATGGAAAACATTACATCTTAGTGCTCGATCTAGTAGTTCACGTTGCATGGAACTTCAGGTAAGGCCTGACAGTGTTCAGAGAATATCTTAGTGTTTCAAAAAAAATATCAGAAATCAAATGAAAAGAGAGAAAATCTCAGTATCAGTAGAGAATGCCCTGAGGATGTTGGCGTGTGAGATCCTTCATATCTACTCACAAGAAAAAGGAGGGCGCAGGGCCTGGCTGTTTATCCACCAATAGTGCATGGCAGGAATGAAGATGACAGTTCCAGCAGGAGATCACACAGAGACGCTGCTGAGCAGCAGGGGATGGCAGAGACAGTCCACACCAATCACCCAGCCAGTGCAGTCACATGAGCTGAAGAGGCAGGAAGCAGAGAGAGAAAAGACCACGATGGGGAATCTGGGGCTTTGCACATCTGCCCAGGCAAGCAGAGATTGCCTCCCCCACCAGTCTGATCTGCAGTTCAGTGGTCTCCTGGCAGCCTGGGTTCCAGGGAAGATCCAGGCCCTGGAAAGACAGGCAGTGGGAGAGATGGACAAGTTGGGTAAAGGGAAGTCTAAGTGGAAGAACAGCCATTACCCATTTTATGAGGACTTGTCATCTCTCAGGTGCTATAGTAGAGGAGCAGGATACATGGTAAACCCAAAGCCAACCTTAATGTCACAGATACATGTCAAATAAACCAACATTGATAGTATAACATGGTAAATTTCCCTATAAAATGAAACAACTATGTTGACTGCTCACTACATAGTAGTAACTACCTAAAGAGCCTTATATATGAATCCATGTAGTCTCACAAAAACCCTATACAGTAAGGAAAATAAAGCCCATTTTAATAGTTAAACAGATAGAATTTAATGCCAAAAACTTGGTTACAAAGGTGCTGCAAAAGCTGCAAAAACCTAACATAGAGTTGTAAGGCAACCCAAAGAAGAGCAGAAACCCGGAAATACAACCACACGTATGAAGGTGTAGGTTGAGGGGACACAGGAATGGGGTGATATTTCCATAGCTGAGGTACCAGGGTTACCAGAAGAAACTTGATCCAGGAAAGGCTGGGACCCTGGAGGAATGACTCCAATCACCTTGCTTCTCCCTTCCCTGGATGTCTGATCTCTTGCCAGTATCTACCATTGACTGGACACAGGTGGGAAGCAAGAGATAAGTTTTCAGAAAAGTGAATAATGGATCTGAAAGCAAACTGGTAAGTGACTAGCACAAAACCAGAGAGGTGGGTGCTTTTGTAAGGAATGCAGATAAAGAAACGAAGTCATGGAGGAATAAAAACACCTGCTCAAGATCACAGAATTGAACCCCAGAGCCCACATTCTTATCCATCCTGCCACACAGCCACTGATAGATAAATAATGGAGTTTAGTGGGAACACTAATTCAGCTGGACTGGGGAAGGGGGCAGGAACAGATTCCCAGGAGACCAAAGAAAATATACTTGGTCCCAAGAACAGGATCACAGAAGAGATTCAAGCTCAGAATATTTGCAGCCTCAGGAACTAGCAAATAGAACAGTACCTGCTACATATAGATGGTTTAACAAATGAATCTATTAAATGTATAAATGGACTAATGGTCCCCCTAAGTTGAATAATATCTGGGGTGGAGAATAAGTGGCAACCCCAAAACTAAGAGGGATGACTCGCTATCACCAAAGGCTCTGTGCCCCTGTCAGTCTAAGGAGAAAGAGAAGATTGGGGGTAGTGCTGGTGTTTTTTGGTCCCTTGTCTCATCATGCAAGTATACTAAGGGGATTGATTATCTCATTTATACCACCACAACCTAATCCCATAGCAACTATAATTATCCCCATTTTACAGATGAGGAACCTAAAGCTCCAAGACTTAGGTAACTTGCCCAAGGTCAGCCGGTAATTAAGAGAGCCAACACTCAACCCAAAGTCTTCTAAGTTATCTCAAGTCTTTACTCCTTCAGTATAGATTAGCCAGGGGGTTAGGGTGGACAGAGGCTGTGGTAGTAAAGGTAGAGGATGCCAGGGAACTTATTTACAGAGAACTGAGGAAAGAAGGGGATGGGGAACCAATGGGGTTGCAGGCTGGTGGAAACAAAATAATGAAAAATGAAATGATTCAGATGCCAACAAAAATCTTTTCTAAATTCTCCCTTTGCAAAGGCAATTCCACTTGTACTCTGATCTTTGACCCAGACCCATACAATTAATTCCACATCATATTTCTGCATATTGCTCTCCAAGGAGAATTGAGTTTACACTTCCCCCCAATCCAAACCATAACAGTACTTAATTAGGTGATAATTTATGTAGTACTTAGCATGAACTTTTGGCACTTGCTGGAGAAGGCTGTACAAGTGTACACATGTTATCACCTGACTACATCAAGTAACAGGGCCTGGGCATTGGTGAGGTGTCTTGGGCTTTACAAGGTATCAAATGACTTTTATAACCCTGTAGTACCTGGCTTTCTAGTAGGCAGAACTGTCTCTGGTGTGTATTAATATACTGCATATTATGCCCACATGCACTTAAAACACTGATCCTGAGCACTTCAAAACAACAAGGAGCCTGGAAAATTGGAGAAACAGATGTTGGATGAATAGACAGCCTTCTTGGGGTCTATCATTCAACTTCAGGGAAATAGTGCAATAGCAAAGGGATCGCTCAGACCTTCATAGTGGAAAATAAACAGAACATCCCCTGCTGGCAGACATGGTCTATGGTGATAACGAGGCTCTGCTCACTTGACTCCAACCCTCACGCACCAGCCCTTGTTGACAGGACTGACCCAGAAATGGTTCTTTTTTTTTTTTAACATCCTGTCAGGGTTGAGGGGGTCATGACTGTATGACCCCAAAACATTGTAGATGCTCATTTACATAACACGTGCTTGTCAAGTGAAAGGAAATCCTGGAAAATGGCCAATGCCTGAACTACACTGAGGAGATAAGCTTGGGCCCAAGGCTCTGAAACATAGAACATAGGAGAATGTTTTCCAGTTGTTCCTAATTCTCCTTATGCTCATGAACAAAAGAGGAAAGAAATAGCAAGGGACATTATTTTGGCTCCTGGATACTGCATTGCATCTGGCCTCTCTCAGAACTAAAATCAATTCAGAGAAAAAGTACAGTCACAGACCTGGTCCTCTTCTGTCAAGTCCAGGAAGAAACAGAAACACGAAATATGTTCCATTCTAGGGACCACCACCTTGTTCAAGGTCCATGGCCCTAGGTGCACTAGACAAAGTAGCTCCTAACCAAGAACCTAAGATAGAAGGGAACCTACAAAGATGACTCATATCACAAGTCATGACCCCTGTACACCACTGACAGCTGTTCCTGGCAAGTTCAGATCTCCCCTTTAAGGTTGTTCCCTCTCTCAGTCAAGTTCATCTGGCACATCATCCTTGGGTTTATCTTCTGGCTGGGGCTTTGAGCCCACTTCACAGATGGGGCTTTTGACATGTATTCCGCAGCTCTGCCCCTCTGCAGGCCCTAAGACTGCAGCTCGAGGCTGTACCAGGCTGTCCCCCACCCATCCCTTTAGGCCTCAGAGATCACCCCATCCTTGTACTGGCTTTTCAGTTTATGTGACTCTGCTTTGGCACACACTCCATCCTCCTGCGGTCAAAAGGAAAGCAAGTAGAGGCTTCACAAATTCAACTACGAGATAGAAATTTAAAAATTAACCTTCCTGACTTGTTCATTTTAGCCACTCTGACCGGTGTGAGGTGGTATCTCAGTGTGGTTTTGATTTGTATTTCACAGAGTTTCTTTTTAATAATGCAATGGGAGTCAACTAATCTGGTGGGTTATAACAATCCTAAGTTCTTATGCACCTAATAACAGAACTTCAAAATACTTGGGAAATAACTTGATATAACTGCAAGGATAAATAAATCCACAATTAAAATTGGAGATAAAACCACAATTAAAATTGGAGATATCAACACAACTCCATGAACAAGTAGACAGATAATTGATAGATCAACTGGACAGAATATCAGTAAGGATATAGAATATTTGGAAAACACTATAAACCAACTTGAATTATTTGACATTTATAGAACACTCCACCCAGAAAACAGAATATGGATGATTTTCAAGTACAAATGAAACATTTATCAAAATAGACTATATTCTGGCCATAAGGCAAATTTCAATAAAATTAAAAGATTAATGTCATTCAAAGTATTTTCTTTAACTCTGATGGAATTAAACTAAAATTCAATAATGGAAAGATAGTTGGAAAGTACACAAATATTGGGAAAGTAAACACACTTCTAAGAAAACAATGAGTCAAAGAAGAAATCTAAAGGAAGATTCCAAAGTATTTTGAACTGAGTGACAATGAAAATGCAACATATCAAAATCTTGGGATTCCTTGACGAAGTACTTGAGGGAAATATTTTAGTCAGGAGACTCTAGATGCTGGCGAGGATGTGGAGAAACGGGCACCCTCCTACACTGTCGGTGGGAATGTAAACTGGTGCAGCCACTCTGGAAAACAGCGTGGAGGTTCCTCAAAAAACTATCAGTAGAACTCCCCTATGACCCACAATAGCACTGCTAGAGATCTAACCAAGGGATATAGAAGTGCTGATGCATAGGGGCACATGTACTCCAATGTTCATAGTGGCACTTTCTACAATAGCCAAATCATGGAAAGAGCCCAAATGTCCATTATCTGATGAATGGATCAAGAAGATGTGGTTTATCTATACAATGGAATACTACATGGCCATGAGAAAGAATGAAATCTGGCAATTTGTAGCAAAGTGAATGGGCCTCGAGGGTGTCATGCTAAGTGAAATAAGTCAGGTAGAGAAGGACAGGTACCATATGTTTTCATTCATAAATCTAACAGGAGAAACTTAGCAAAGGACTATGGGGGAGGGAGAAGGGAGGATAAGGTTGGGGAGAGGGAGGGAGGCAAACCATAAGAGACTCTTGAATTCTGAGAACAAGCTGAGGGCTGATGGGAGAGGGGGAGAGAAGGAAGGGGTGATGGGCATGGAGGAGGGCACTTGTGGGGAAGAGCACGGGGTGTTGTATGGAAACCACCTTGACAATAAACTATAAAAGAAAAAAATGAACCCTCTTTCCCCTTCCTGGTATATTTCAGCCAAAAATAGAAGTACTATATTCCTAGCTCCTACTCCCACACAAATACTACAAATCTAGTGTGAGTCTAAAGTAGTGTTGAAACCAAGCCTATAATAGTTCCATAAACCATATGCCTGTTCTTTCTCCAAGAATTCTTTTAAAATTGAAAATAAGGAAAACATTGTTCTGGGTGCTCTGAGGAAAACAAAGATGAATAATGTGCAGTGTCCTTACGGAATTTACAACGCAGCTCAAGAATTAAGACACAAGAGCTGTGGCTCCAGGAAATCCAGAATCACAGATAATTGAGATCCCTGGACTGGAAGATTCCACAAAGTGCATCCAGTCTAACAGACAGTTTGCCTCTGGTTGAGCCCCTCCAGGGATAGAAATCTCATGACTTTTCAGTTCAAATCACTTCATCTTTGAACAACCTGGATGCTGGGCATGTTTTACATAAAAACTGAAATTTATTCACCTGGGGCTTCTGCCAATAAGTTTACACTGAAATCTCTTAGGAAAATCTAATATTCTCTATTCATCACACTGAGCATCAATTACTTGAAACTGTTTATTATAGCTCCATCCTGTGAAATTCGTCTCTTTTTTCAGACATGATATCTCTAATTCCTGAATCATTTTTATGCTGCATTATGCCTTTCATAATTATCCTGCTTGCTTTTCCTTTAATTCTGTTCAGGCTGTGTATCCTTTTGAGAATATGGAAAAATGCCAGTATATGGACATGTGGTTCAATTACAGTAGAGAAGAATCAAACTCCTGCCCCTCTTTCCTTCAGTACTGTATTTTAGTGACATATCATTCAACTTTTTTGAGAGCCACATCATACATATCCAATTTATAGCAACTCTGATGGAATGGATGACACGGTTTGTCTACATGGTTGGTTTGGAGAAGCCAGCTGTTTGCCATTGAATACATTATCCTGGACTCACTGCTCCAGTGTGTTTTACTAATCCTGGATCCCTGCTTCCTCACCCAACCTTCCAAATTAGGCCATATGCTCCAGGCAGGTCTTGTGATCCTGTGTGTTTAGCGGATTTCCTGCTGTGGATGTGGATGTAAATGTTAGTGAGAACAGCATTAAGAACAGAGCTCTAAGATACACTGCAAAAAAATTTCCAATGTTCTGAAACAAGCCTTCTAAGAACGGATCCTCTCATACCACCTGCGCCTCTCCCACCCTCACTGAAGCTATCTCCATATTGCAATGGGATTAATGCAAACACAAAGTTTAACACTTCTCCCATCTTCACCCGTGCTCCCCACAGTCTACACTAAACAGAACAGCCAGACTCTGTTAGCACCCAAGCCACATTCTCTATGTCTCTGCTGCTGATCCTCCAACAGCTTCCCATGCTAATCCCGATAAAAGCTGACACCTTTCAATGGCTGATGAAGGGTGATATTGAACCCTTTCCTCTCTTTCATCTCATCTCCTACTCCTCTCAATGTGAAGTACTTTTCTCAGTGAAACTGGACTCCTTGCTGGTCCCAAGCACACTGGGAAAGTTCTGGCCTCAGGGCCTCTGCATTTGCACTTCCTTCTGGTCCTTCCATAACCTACCCCATGGTCACTCTCTCACCAATAAAGTCTTTTCAACATCACCTGCTCCTTACATACCCTGACCAACCCTCTGGCACACTCTCTCCTTGTGTCCTGTTTCACTTTCCTCTGGGGCCCTTATCACCTTCTGACCTAAGATCAAATTCACATGCTTTAATGGTTATTGGCTGTCTCTACGAGAATGTGGAATATTGGGATAGATGACTTACTGATGCTTCTGTGCTGCCCTGTGGCATGTGACACAAGGTAGGGGTAGTCATTCCTTACACATTTGCTGAATAAATGAATGATCCTTTAGTGAGAAGTCTCAATAGCTTATTTGTATTTGGGGGACAGAAGGTTATACGTAAAGTTGGCATGGAAAATCAGGATCTCCAAGTTCTCAGGCTCCAGGTTGCATCTCTATTCCTAAACCATGGAGGTAGTTCACCTCTCATTAAGTCTCCCATCTTGGCTGAAATGACCACCCTCTACCATCAGCCTCAACCCATGAAAGCTACAAACACAGGCCTCTTTTATGGGCTATTGCCCATATCCCCAAATCCCACCCACAAACTTAGAGACCTACCATCTCTCAATAGCCTCATTAACCAGGCAGCACCTTGGAGAAGGCAAAGGAAAAGCCTCAGGCAAACTTATCCTGTGCTTCCACTGAAATTTCACTTGTACATCAATTAAGCCATAGACCTAGAACCCCACAAGGAATAAGGGTGGCCTTATTTTCCATACTTTCTGAATGATTGTCAATGGAAGTCTTTGTGTGGTATACCCAAAAGATCTTGGAAGTCTACAGAGGTCACCATAACCTTTGACCTCTCTTTAGGAGGTAGCAACTGATCTGGGGTAGCAGTTATGAGCATGAAGCCCATAATCATGTGTCTGGGGTTCAAATCCAAGACCTACCATTTTCTACCTAGATGATGCAAGTCAGGTAGTTCAACTTCCCTGAACTCATTATCCTCATATAAAATCAGACAGTAATGATGGTACCTACTTCACAGATGATTGAAATAGTAATGCTGTATGGTACCTGTGACATAGGAAGCATTCAATGAATATTAGCTATTAGTAAAACTAATTAATTGAATATTTAATAGCTTCTTTTTAAAAATTGAGTATGTTTTCTATCTTGAACACTGTACTATGTTTAGGAATTATGGGGAGAGGTGAGTCACTCCTCATGCTCCCAAGGATCATGAGGCCCAGGAGGGTAAAGTATTAGCTAGGATCAGATAGTGGGCAGACAGCATGCTCAGTAGGACTTGTGAGGTAGACTGTGAAGAAGAGACTATTTACAAAGATATGTCCAGAGCTAAAGAAACCACATGATTTGTTGAGACACCAAGAGACAAACAACAGCAGGAAACTGCAACCACACATGGGCTTGAAGAGGCAAGAGAGGAAACAGTTCTACTGGAGTGAACCCAGCTGAGATAAAAATCCTGAAAGGGGTGTTTGACACTGTCAGAGCACCCTGAATCAGGAATGGGAAGAGAGAAATAAATGCATCAACCCTCATCTTCTCTTTCTCTCTCATGACCTTCTCTGTGCTTCCCAATCAGAGGTAGAGAGCAAGCATGCCTTGAATGGAGCAGCTCCTAGAGGAAAAAGGGAGGAGGGTACAAAGGTTAGGGTATTGAGAATAACTGAAACAAGAAACACGCCACAGTCGTTTCACTATGTATCAGTGCTTGCACTAATTGCTTTGCATAAATAATCTCTAATAGTCAAAACAAAACTGAAAGTAAGGTACACATTTTCCTTCCACAGTTTTCAGAAGAGTAAGCTAAGACTCCAGGAGACCAAGTGGTTTTTCCAAATCTATACCGTCTAGTCTCTCTGTGGGAGTATTCTTTCCATTGGACCATAGTGTCTCCTTCACTTCATTCAACAAACGTTTAAGGTGTTCTGTAGCAAAGACAATAATATTCACCAAATAGTAAATCTTCTCCTTGTATTTTCCTCCTTGCACAGTTGATGTAGCCATGATCTGTAGCCATTGGTTATTACCAATGAAACATGAGTGGAAGCTACATGCATCACATCCATGTTGGGATCATAAAGAGGCTATACATGAATCTTGACCATCTCTCTTTCTTCCACTGATGTAGCACTGAAGAGATTACACACTCCAGATCATAAGTAAGGAGATGTTCAAGCCTCCCTCAGCCCAGAACCCTAAGTGACTATGTGGAGAGGCACCTCCTGCTGTCATTCATGTTACATTAGCAAAGGTAACAAACTATTGTGTTGTTACTGACATTGGGGTTATTTGTTACTTAGCATATCCTAATCTGTCCTGACTAATACATGTGCTAACTTTATGTCAATTTCTTTGTGGTGCCGAGAGCACAACAATAAACACTAGTTCTACTGGTCTTGGAGTTTCAGTCAATGCCATATAACAACTGCAAACAATGACAAATAGATAAAGGAGGAATTATTCTGCAGGAGTAAACAAAATAATTGAAAAGATGCTTTAGTTTTCTTGAAGTATGCATGGAACTTTGCCAGCAGAAAAGGGATAGAGACAACTTTTATGGAAGAGAGATGGAAATGCAGATACTTGGAGATTCACAACATAAGGTGGTGATAAGCTGGAAGGTCCTGTCACTGAATGTAATCCAAAATTATACCAAGTTTCTTATATGACTGGGTCTAGATCACCAAAATACAATCTAGAGGGGAATGGATAAAACAGGAGGAAAACCTGAAATAAAATAAAATGAAGAAAGAAACTGTTACAGAACTGGATTTTACTAGTACAGGAGAACCAAAGCCCTACCTGTGACCACGTGGAAATGTAGAAATTTAAGGCAGGAGTTGAATGTGTTGAACTACATGAGCCAGCTTAAGGGTTTGCTCTTAGCAGTGGCAACAGTAGCAACTTTCCTCATAAAAGGAGTAACTGAGCCCTGACCTGTGTGCCTGTGGGCATAAGTGACTTATATGCATTATTATTGTTTAATTTACTTACTTAACAAGCTATGTGCCAAATACCATTCCAATTACTTTCCAAAGTAATTACTTTCCAAACTATTCAATTTTCCTAAGAACCTTAAATGATAGATATTATTTTTTTAATCCCCCCTTTCTTTTTCGGATGGAGAAACTATAACCTAGAGAGGTTACATAACTTACCCAAGGATACACAACTAAGGAGTCGCAGACCTGGTCTGAGGAAACAGAACTGCAGACCTCATGGTGTCTTGAGATTGCTGCTTTATGTTTTCATTAAATCCTCACCATCAAGCATTTTATTGTTATTGTTATTGTTATTGCCTCGTCTTATAGATGGGCGGAATAGATTCAAAGAGCAGTACTTTTTCCAACATCTCATGGCTACTTTATATCAGAGCCCAATATAAGCCAGACCTATGGACTCCAGGGCCCATGCCCTGCCCTTACATGGCTCTTCAAGTGGAAGTTATGGCCTTCTGCATTTTCTATCAAGTCATACAAATCCATGTATGCTTAAATATATTTCCAAAAAGCTTTACTTATTGAGGTGAGGGTTTCAGTTCATGAAAATCTATAAACCAACAAATGACCATTGAGCACCTACTGTGCATAGGACAAAAGTGAGAAATTTATCAATTTGTATAAACTGTGCCTGACTCAGCATCTTATATTCAGTTGGAAGCAAGGCACACTGTCTAACTTGGTAAAACAAACCCAGTAGTCTGGAGTCTTGGGTAATAGGTGGTGAGGAATTACAGAGATGTCAGAACAGACTCCAGGAGGAGAACATAGAGAATGCATTGGGCCATGGTCAATGGGAAGGGTCTGAATGGATAGAGAGAAAGGCATGATGTCACTCAGGTTCTGAGTCCAGAGTGAAGGAGGAAAAATCCAGGTTTGGTTGGAATATAATTGATGAGGATCAGTATGGGGAGGGGCCCAGAATTCCAAGCTAAGGAATGGCACTCTACTCTGTGATAAGTAGATCAATCTATTCAGAAACTAGAACCTTAACACAATGTGACTTGGAGTAGACACCATTGGGATGTCACCAGCCTAATCGGCAGCTCCTTGGAAACACTGCCTGGATGGGGAATTTTTACAACATCAGTTATTCTGCCATCAAATTGGCTTATTTGTGAGCCACCAGCACATAGACATTAAGGAGAGGGAGAAAGGAGCAAAGGCATGGGGGAGTGGAGTGAACAAAGAGAAAGAAGTTTAGAGCTGAGACAAAGCCCATGATCAACCCAACCAAAAACTAACCTTAAGACAAAGTTGCTCTTAGAATGCAAGTAAGCATTATTGAATTGCTCCATTACCATCAGGACTGTTTTCATTTTTAAGCACGTGTGTGGTCGCCTCCACATTGACGAACTATTCACAGCCAGGGAAAACACCCCCAAAATCATTTTCCAGGGCATCTGTGCCCTTGTGGAGGCTGCCACAATGTTTTAATTGCATTGGGTTGAATTTCAATGGAAAGAGTAGAAGCAGTGCATTTTCAAGAACTAATAATTCTGTAATTTTTTAGGTGGGGCATACATTTTTGGCACAAATAAGCAGGAGGCATCTGCATTTCTCTACAGCAGGCATTCTTATTTGGAACAAGACCAGGACTATCAAAAGTGCATGCTATTTCTTTCTGACTCCCACAGAGGACCCTGGAGAAAATGTGCCTCAAGAGGGTCCTGCCTGATGTGAGAGGTCCCAGGAAGATTTGCTGCAAGATAAGCCAGGAAATGGTGGTTCAGCCTCATTGTGTCCTTGGTTTCCTGGTCAGCTTCTCAGTAACATCTACCCTCTTCACTCCTGGGTTATTTGTTTCCACTGCATCCACCTATTCTCCTGAAGCTGGCTACACAGAGGGACAGTGGGTGCAAAGAGAAGCAAAGAGCAGTGTACTGTTGCCAGGAAACTCCAGTACAGCATCTCAGAGCAAAAAGAATTCTGGTGCAGGTCCCTGAGTAAGTCAGTTCACCTTTTTGTACCTTGATTTCTTCTCCTATATGATGTCTAGGGACCTTCTGAAACCCTGTGGTCTATGAGCCCTTTGTTTGTCATTCCAGTCTTCCCACAATAAGACCAGAATTAACTTATCCTTCTATCCAACATCATATGGATCCTCCCCCCTCAACTCCCAGACCCACCCCTCAGTTTGCTTCATTGATTCTCTCCTTTTGTCACAAGCTCCCACTAGACTTTCTAACTTTGAGGAAAATTTCCTTCTGCCTCCCTAAAGCCACTTTCTCTTCAAGACTCCTGCTGGCTAGACATCAACAGCCAGTGACCCAGCAGGGAGGGAAAATTCCACCATTCTGAGAGCCCCCCTAAGTGTTGTCTTAGGCAGCATTGCATCCCAAGTGCCTTGGAACAAACTTGGACATAGACTTTATCAATTCATCTGGAAATGTATTCTCTAGGGTGGCGTCTGAAATATCCTGGGTCCTGCGCATACTTGAGGATCTTATAATAGCCATGGAGAAAACTCCTCCCAGAAAAATACACCTGCAAACTGGCAAAGCATCCAGGCAGATCCAAAGCATGATGTCCAAAGAGCATGACTAACAATAATGGCATTCAGAACATTCTCATCACCAGGAATCCAGACGTCAAAGTTCAGTGCAGTACAGACGCTAGATAAGGTGGTTTTGTTTTGTTTTTTTTTTTTTGTATTGTGGATACCTGCCCCTTTTTGGGAGGGGGTCTGCTTCTTTTCCTTTGAGGAATTGTCTTTTCCTTGTTCTGTGTGATTCTGATGTGGCTCTCAGTCATGTGACTTTACCCTTCCAGCTATAGGAGGTAAAGCCATTATTGGTCAAGATGGGAATAGTGATGAGCCTGGAGTGGTCAGAGTATTTTTAGGGGATCAAGACAGTTGACAGGAAACAGAGACCCACATTCTTCTCTCCAGAATTACTATTAGTTGAAATGTTATAAGCTTAGAGCTACCAGAAATGGTCCATACTGCCATGATACAAGAACAATAACTGGCACCTGGCACACCACTGTGATCTAGAGAGGCCACTACACAGGAACTAAGACAGGGAAGAGTGGGCAGAAGTCCGGTTCCTCAGAATGACCAAACAGCCAGAAGGGGAAGATGGGCTGTGACCAAGGTGCCACAGCAGTGGGCTGAAGAAGAGACTGAGCAGAGGGGAGCCCAGCAGCTATCGAGAGCCTCAAAGTCCAACCTAACAGTAGAAGCAATGTCCACTTATTGACATGCACTGGACTTGAGCTTTCCATGTACCATCTCATGTAATTATTGCCATAAAATTTTGAAGTATTACATATACATAAGTTAAAAGGTATGCCCATTTTGGTGTGTGTGTGTATGTGTGTGTGTGTGTGTGTGTGTGTGTATGTATACAGAAAAACCTTGGTTTCAAGCATAATTCCTTCCAGGAACATGATTGTAATCCAAAACACTCATATATCAAAGCGAGTTTCAAGAACCATTGGCTCAGTAGTGATCAGGTGATGTTGGCATCACATACTACAGTATTGCAAGACATTGCTTGTTTGTCAAGTTAAAATTTATTAGAGGGGCACCTGGGTGGCTCAGTCAGTTGAGCCTCCGACTTTGGCTCAGGTCAGATCTCACTTCATGGGTTCAAGCCCTGTATCAGGCTCTGTGCTTACAACTAGCTCAGAGCCTGGAGCCTACTTCCAGTTCTGTGTCTCCTTCTCTCTCTGCCCCACCCTCTCTCATGCTCTCTCTCTGTATCAAAAATAAATAAAACATTAAAAAATTTTTTAAAATTATTAGAAATATTTGTTCATCTTGGGGCACCTGGGTGGCTCAGTCGGTTAAGTGTTCAGCTTCAGCTCAGGTCATGATCTCATGGTTTGTGGGTTCAAGCCCCATGTTGGGCTCTGTGCTAACAGCTAGCTCAGAGCCTAGAACCTATTTTGGATTCTGTCTGCCTCTCTCTCTGACCCTCCCCTGCTTGTGCTGTCTCTCTCTGTCTCTCAAAAATAAAATAAAATCATAAAAAAATTTTGAAAATAAAGAAATATTTGTTCATCTTGTGGAACACTTGCAGAACAAGTTACTCACAATCCAAGGTTTCACTGTGTATCACAATAGATTTATATAATTTATATGTGATATCATATATACCATGTGTTATTTATATCACTATATGTGATACATCACTATATATGATACATATCACATAAATATCTCCATCACAAAGGAAAGAAGGTGTACAAAGGCTATGTGGCATAGCTGTGGAGAGAGCATTGAGGGTCTGCTGTATTGGACTGCACAGCTGACACCCTTCATTTCCTTTAAGCTTTAGGGCCTGGCAAGGAGAGTGACAAGCCCCATCCTCAGGTGGGGCTCTGGAATTGGCTTAGCTGCCAACCGCCCTGGACCCAAGAATAGGGGAACAAGGCTGGGGGTGATACACAGCAACACTGGCATTGCCCCCAGGAAGTTTACAGCCTAGTGTCTTTGGGCTTGAGCCCCAAAAACTTATCTAATCTTCTAAATTGTCTTTAAATGGTGGGGCACCTGGGTGGTTTAGTCAATTAAGCGTCTGACTCTTGACTTGGGCTCTGGTCAAGGTTTCTTGGGTTTGACCCTGCATTGGACTCTCTGCATTCCATGTGGAGCCTGCTTTGGGTCCTCTGTCTACTCCTCCTCTCTCTGCCCCTCCCCATCTCTCCCTCCACCTCAAAATAAATAAACATTTCAAAAATAAATTGTCTTCAATGGCCTTTTAATTTTTTTTATCGTGTGTCTGGTACACAGGGGACTGTATTCCCTGCTCTGCCACCAACTATGACCTTGTGTATTTCCCATCACTCCAACAAATCATGAATGCCTGGGGACTGGAGGCCCATGTTGGTCCCTGATGCCCCCCCACAGGATAGTGCAGTGCTTGGGAAGCTTCAATAAATATTCCTTGGAAGAGTCAATACCACACAGCAAGGTTCCACTTTCCCCTCTATTGTAAAAATAAGGCAAGAGAAAAGCATTTATTGTACTAAATTATTTGTAGCAGTGTATTTAACTCTAAAGAAACCAGCAAACCCCTATTACTCTAGGCCTATGGCCAGGTCTTTAAAATATCTTTGTTATAGTAATATTTTTCTAACCGTATTTTCTATAATAAGATTTGACCTTAATTTGTTCTTTTACCACAATTCGAGTCAACCAATTATAGGGCTAGAAGTAGCCAAACAAAAAACATAAGAAACCAAGACCATCTACTTTAAAACTTCACTCCTAGGAGATGTTAATAGATGCTACACACACACACACACACACACACACACACACACACACACACACTACGTGGGTGGAGGTGTGGGAGCACTGTATAGACCAATGTACTGCTTGATGTGTTCCCCTTGGTGATTCATAAGGCACCTTAACATATGAAAGGCTGAGAAGTCCCAAAGGAAAGAAAATGATCTTTGAGCACTCAGCAGTTCTCAATTTATTGCTGCAAAACATCGGTGAAGACAAAGATGAACCCACTGCTGCATTTGGAACACCAGCTAGAGAAACTGATCTGGCATATCTTCCTCTTTAGAGGGACAGGGGACTAGAGACAGTGCAGCACCCAGCAGCACGTGCACACCAGATGCTGGATTCCAATGCTACCACCTCAGAGCTACTGTCTGATGTAGGCAAATAAAAAAAGCGTGTGTCCTCTTTCAACAAGAACTGTTTGAGCACCTACCCTGTGCCAGGCACTGTCCTTGTCATTTGGGATATATCTGTAAACATAAAAAGACCAAAATCTAGACTATAAAGTAGGGACAGAAATATCTAGGGAGATACATTGCGGGAGACCGTTTTGAAACACCTGCTGTGACGTCAATTAACGCCCAGTTACTGTAAGCAAACAAAAGGTCACCAATCCTTTTAAAAAGAGGCAATGAGCTAGTTCTGGTGTCTCCTGACTTTCCTAGTGTCATGGTCTCTCCCTGGTTTATTGTCCTGTCCCTGAGACCATTCCTACAAAAAGCTGTAAATCACAGTGCCAGTACTGTTATTTTGGGAAAAGAAGGGGTTACATTTCTTAATGAGCCGACAGAAAGGTATACTCATGGGGAAACTTGATTGAAAGAATGACCTACAATGAGGAAAAATTGAAAGAAGAGGTGTGAGGGGCAAAAGGAAAAGTTAATGGAAAGGCAAATGTGACTTTAAAGAAAAAGCAGAAGATAGTGACTCTCTCCAGACTGAACAATTTTCCTGAATATTCAAGACCAAATCTTCAACTAACCCTTAAATATCTCTCCCTGAAGTATCCTCAGGTATCCAACCCTGACTCCCCAATCCAAATGTCTCACTTTTTTTGTTGTTTATTCAGTTTTGAAAGACAGAGAGACAGAGTGCAAGCAGGGAAAGGACAGAGAGAAAGGGAGACACGGAATCTGAATCAGGCTCCAGCCTCCCAGCTCCCAACACAGAGCCTGATGCAGAGCTCAAAGCCACAAACTGTGTGAAGTGAGCCAAAGTTGGACACCTAACTGACTGAGCCACCCAGGTGCCCCAAACGTCTCACTTTTTTAAAGCTAATTCTTCCTTTTGTTATCCACGGAGTTGAACAGTGTTACGGTGAAATCATTTGCTCCAGAGTCAGGTCTGCAGTTTTTGTCCCTATATCCCTGGCTTACACCAACAATAAGACAAAAGGGAGTTAAAATCTGTGACACAAGAGCCACTTTGGAAAACAGTTTGACAATTCCTGTTAAACACAGCATTAATGTATGTGGAAATGAATGAAGACCAACCAAATAAGAAAAACAAAAGGCTATTTATTCAGAGTTTGCTATGGCAAAGGGAGGCAGCCACTACCACTTGAGCCTCAGTGGAGACTCAGAGGAAGGTGGGAAAGCTTTACAATGGAACAGAAAGGAAGGTTGCACGTCCACCTGGACTGGAAGCTGTTGACATAAGGAAGTGATAGGCAGGCTAATTAGAAGTGGGGCACCCATGTGATTGGTTGGGGCACATATTTGGCTTTCTCTGGTTAGTCCTACTTGGAAACCAGAACAAAAATTAGGGAAGCTGTCAGTTACTAATCAAGTCCTGACCACCTGGGGGCAATTTTTACAGCAGTCGTTATTTAGCTTCTTGAGGGTTACTAAAGATGTCAGGCTGACTTCCGGCAAGCCTGACTTCCAGCAGGCTGACTTCCTGAGCCATTTATTGTAGATAGGAAGATGGATTTCTGGGCAGGTTGTTGAGGTTATGTGTCTGGGTGCTGTTTTTGTATATGATCTGGATGTTTTTCGTCTATATATTCAGTCTCTCACATATGATACAGAAATTCTACCTCTAAGTATTTACCCAAGAGAAATTAAAACACAAGTCCTCAGAAAAACTTACACCCATGTTTATAGTACATGACTCCCAAAAGTCTCAAAAATAGAAACAATCTGAATGCTCATCCACTAAAGAATGAATAAGCAAGACATAGTATATCCATAAAACAGAATATTATGCAGCTATAAAAAAGGACTAAATTATTGATGCATGCTATGCCATGGATGAACTGAGAAAACATATGCTAGGTGATGGAAACCAGACAGAAAAGGCTGCATATTAGATGATTTTACTTATATGAAATGTCCAGAATAAGCAAATCCATTGAGATGGGAAATAGATTCACGGTTGCCAGGAACTTGGAGGGCAGAATAGGGAGTAACTGCTAATGGACACAGGGTTTCTTGGGGGTGATGAAAACTCTCTGAAATTAGATAATGGTGATGATTGCACAACTCTGTGAATAGACTAAAAACCACTGAACTGTGTGCTTTAAGAGGATGAATATTTTGGTATGCAATTATATCTCAATAAAGCTGTTTTTTTTTTTAATCTGTGATATGCGTCTATGTTCCATTGTTTCCAAAAGTCTTTCCTTAGTTTTGCCAGGTACATATTAGGTAAAGTGCTTTAAAATCCAATAAGCCCCATTGCCTCCCCTGCCCTTGTCTTAAAAGCAGTCTAGTTGGAGGAATTATTAACTAGATTTCAGAGACTGACTTTTTGCCCACAGTCCTAGAAATACCTCATGCGTTTAGGCTAAAGAAATGAAGACACAGAAAGCCGCCTTAAAGTTAAACAACAACAACAACACAGGAATTTGAGGAAAGAAAAGATTCAATTATAAACTGTGATAATTTATCAAAAATGTGGGTACATCCTGAAAATTTTCTAAGTAAAGTAATGAGTCCATTAGGGATCCAGAGATAAAAGGATGAGATCAGAGGCCACGCCAACCACCTCCAAATCCGATATTCACATTCAAAGCATTTGTGTGCAGAATTGCCATAAATTTCAAACTAATTCCACGCCATGAATTTCCAAGGGCTCTGAGCTACACTGACTCTAAGAGACGGACTTGTGCTGGTAGAAGAGCCAGCGGGACTCAATTGCATGTTTCATTTTCATTCTCTCTTTTTTTGCCACAATATTTTCTTTCAAAAAAGAGGAGGGAGACTTCTGATCAGTTATCTTAACAGGCTTTTTTTTTTTAACCTAATAAGTTGCCATTCTGGCTGCCCCATAGTGTCTGTTCTCACTTAGGGCAGAGTTCCAGCCTCCATCTGTGGCAATATTTGCCTGCAGGTAGAAACAGGGAAAGTGGACCACCATGCAAGAGGCTCTGCCAGTCAGGATTATGCACAGGGGCTCTGGACATTTCCGTGGAACTTGTACACAGTCAGAGTCCTTCCAGGAGCTTCCTGGCAAAGCTAGAAATGAAAGCAAAAGTGAAAATATACCAGAACAGAAACTGAATAGAATGTCTTCAGGATGCTAAATAATAGTAACCGCACTTGGTAGTGATGCATTCAACATACTATCTTAGCATAATTATAAGTATTTACCATACTTATTATAATATGATAACTATATTTAGTGAACACTTGCTATGTGCCGGGCACTGTTCTAAGTACTTCCTAAGTGTCAATTCATTTAGCCTGTGAAGTACATATTTTATTGTTCTTACTGTGCAGATAGGAAAATGAAGGTTCACTGAGTTTATGTAACTGGCCAGAATCACAGAACTAACAAGTATTTTCATGATATCTATAGCAGTTGGCAAAGCTCATTTCTATTTGCCTTGCTTGAGACATTATTTTATGGGAACATTAATTGCAATTTTTTTTAGGTCAAAAGGCAAGCCCTTGCAATTTAGAAGTGGTTTATCTAATTAATAATTTTTTTTATTTTTTTTAATTTATAATAGTTTATTGTCAAATTGGTTTCCATATAACATCCAGTGCCTCTCCCCACAAGTGCCCCCCTCCATGGGGGCTGTGATTAATAATTTTTAATCAGAAAGCTCAGAAGGTCTAGAAACTGGAAAAAAAAAGAACCTAATCATGTAGATTAGGCAAACATGTATTTAGAGGACATCTATATTCATTCATTCACTTATTCAGTACATAACTAATGAGCCCCTAAAATATAACACCAAGAGAAAGAGGCAGAAAGTATCATGATGAAAATGACGTTCCAGTGGGAAGATGAATTGAGCTTTTAAACAGATATTCCCCAAACCATTAATTGTTTCAAAAAAATAACACTTAACATATACTACACATGAAAACTATTTCAACATATTTATTGCAAATTTAGAATTTGAAAAGGGGGAGGAGCTCAAAATGTTTCCTGTTTACCTACTATAGTTAAAACACATTCCACATTTTAGAATGAAGGGTAAAATTTAAGTGTTGAGCCCCCGCTTTGTGCCAGGACCTGTTCTAAGCTCACCACACTTTTCAACCTATCCACACAACCCAACAAAGTAGGTTCTGTGATCATCTCCACCTTGTAAAAGAAGAAACTAAGGCACATAGAGGTTAATCAGCTTGCCCAAGTCACACAACAAGTAGCAATAGAGTTAGCATTCTTGTCGAAGGTAATGTGATAAAACGTGTTATGATAGAATGCAAGGTGACACGCAAGGTTCAGAAAAAGATGTGCTTGAATCCTCCTGAGTAGTCAGGGATGGCTTCTGAGAGGAGGCAACATTCTGCTTTTTCAAGACCTTTGGGCATCTGTCTCATATGTTCTTAAACAGTCCTTTCGGAGGGAAAATGGATGAAGACACAAATCTGACCGTGATATTCACAGGTTCAGGACTTGTAGCTAGTCAAATGTCCCTCCATAGGTTTCAGCTTAATTAGAGAGAATTCTGGGTGAAACTGTAATCTGCTGTCTCACATGACATTTTTATCGCCAGCTTAACATTTCAAATGAAACATTTTATTGCATTTGATGTTAGTTAAACACTTAAAGTGTACTCTTCATGGTTACAATTCGCAATGTGTTCTGACTATATTAAGCAAATATTTAAGAAACATTTCGGCTGTTTTTCCATTTTTAAGCATTTAATCTGTAATAAACATATAGTATGTTAAAAATACATTTCTTGTACAGTATGTGTTAAGTGTTAAGAATATATTTTTGAACTGCCTTATTTGAGCCTGTCAGACTTTCCATTACAACTCCCTAATTTAAGGAGGTTTTAAACTAACCATAAAAATCTCTTCATGCTGGTTTTTCAGGTAAAATATCTCTCCTTCCAGAAACTTTTCTTAGCTGTTGGTGGGTTTTTTTTTTTATTGACACATTTAAAGAAAAGCTGATTTTGGGTGCCTGGATGGCTCAGTTGGTTGAGTGTCCAAAATCAAGAGATTTTGGCTTAGGTCTTGATCTCGTGGGACTTGAAATGGAGCCCTGCATCGGGTTCTGCACTGACAGCACAGAACCCACTTGGGATTCACTCATGCTTGTTCTCTCTCTCTCTCTCTCTCTCTCTCTCTCTCTCCCTCCCTCTCAATAAATAAATATTTTTAAAAAAGAGAGAAGTTGACTTTACAAAATTGGGTCTAAAGAAAATATCTTTTCAGTAGGATTTTGGTATGATCTTGTCTATGCTTTTTAATAATCCATATATTAAAGACACTTCATTAAAAATCATAGACCTGGAGTGCCTAGGTGGCTCAGTTAGTTAAGAATCTGACTCCTGATTTTGGCATAGGTCATGATCTCACTGTTTGTGGGATCAAGCCCCATGTCGGGCTCTTCACTGACAGCATGGAGTCTGCTTGGGATCCTCTCTCCCTCTCTCTCTGCCCCTCCTCCAAGCTCACTCACCTTATCCTCTCAAAATAAATAAACATTTAAAAAAATCATAGACTGGGGCATCTGGTTGGCTCAGTCAGTTAAGTGTCTGACTTCAGCTCAGGTCATGATCTCACAGTTATTGAGTATGAGCCCTACCCTTACCTGCCCTTCAGGAAGCTGAGAGGCAAGAAGACTTGTCAAAATTCCCACCATTCTACAGACAGGCAGGCAAAGTTTTGGGAGAAGTTAAGTGATTTACACTGAGCATGGAGCCCACTTAAGATTCTTGCTCTCCCTCTCCCTCTGCCCCTCTCCCCTGCTCACATGGACTCTCACTCTCTCTCTCTCTCTAAAAATTAATTAATTAATAAAAGATAAAAATCATTTAAGTCATTATATTTTGAGCAAAGCAGATTACCCTTCAAAAAGAAGAAGAAGGGGAAGAAGAAGAAGAAGAAGAAGAAGAAGAAGAAGAAGAAGAAGAAGAATGTGGTTAGTGATTTGCCCAAAATCACACAGCCAGTTATTAATGAAGCTGAGGTTTGAACTCAGATCCCTTTGTTTCTTCCATGTTACTTGCACCCACAGGATGCAGAGGATTGGGACCCTGCATGACTTGGTGCTTCCATGTAATTATTACTTTTTGTGCCTCTTAAAAAGCTTAAATAATTCAATCCCTTGTAGAGATAAATAACTGTATTTTTTCTAAAGTTACTTTTCATTTTAAGAATCAAGATCATACCCACAGGCAAATTCAAGAAATGTTTCTCTTCCTCGTTCAAGTCATCTAGACTATGACTTAAAGGAAAGAGATGTTCATCACATCACACTGGAATATCATTGCTAACTGTGTGACAAGAAGTTTTGAGAGCTTGTGTTTCCATCCCACTTAGTCCCAGATTCTTTGCAAGCCAGGGCTGTCTTCTGTATCTTTGTGTCTTCTTCTCTCCTATCCTTACCTGCCCAAAGATGAGCACAGTACCTGGCGTATTGTAGAGGTTCAATAATGTCTGCCAATGGGGGGAATCTTCGCAAGACAGCTTGTATCTGTGCTGTCTCATGGAATGTTAGAGATGGTGGGCACCTCAATTACCCATACCAACATTTCCCAAAATGACGGCCTTGCTTCATAAGTTCCACAAGACTACACGACAAAACAATTCCATGAACAGATATATTTGGGAAATGCTCTCTCCCCAAGATAAATAATGCCATAGAGCTTCCTAAGCAGACTCTTTAGAGCAGTATTTTCTCATTTGGAGCAGACTGACTGTGGGGAGCCAGTGGTCTCTGCTGTCACCAAGCAGTCCTGCCCTACTGGCCAGGTGGATACCAGTTCTGTCCACTGCGGTGGTAGTGTGGTAATGTCTAGCTTGTCCTAGGCTCAGGACTCTTTGGTCCTCGCCCTAAACGATCTCCTCAACTCTTACCAGTAATTACAGTGATATTTTGGCCTATATATGTCAAATTCCTTATTTTTTATTTCTCCATTTGTCCAGAACATTAAAGGGGGGTGAGAAATGCTATTTATTTTCCGTGCCCATAAGTTCCAACAGAGAAAATTACCTGAAGTCCTCGGCCATCAATTGCTTTTCTTTCAAACCCATCTTCCTTCCAAGTGTACCAAAAATATCCTTCAGAGTAATTATATTTATGATCATTCATTTTTTCATTAGTCTAGAGCAAATATTGTGGGAACCGAAGAAAGACGATGTTCCAAAGTCAACCTCAGGTTTGGAGTTGCGCGAAAGAACCACAGATGGAATTGGAATCAACTGAACCCTGGATACTCTCTCTCTCAGAAGAGCTCTATGCAGGAACCACATATTATACTGTCTCAATATACAGCCTGAGGAAGTTAGGTGGGCTGGTCCCCAAATCGTACCTATGAGACTTTAGCCGCAGAGGCAACTAATAACGCTCCAGGACCCAAAAGGAGAAAACAAGATTCAGCAGGGACATTGACAACAGGGTGGAATATTTGAATGTTGATTCCTAATTCAGACATAATGTCAAATAGTAAAAATGTCCTGACAATTTACTGGCTCAAAAAATATTTACTGAGTGCCTGTTATATGCCAGGTACTGCTGGAGGCATTATAGATGTGGTAGCAAGCTCAAGACAAAAATCCCTGCCTTTGTGAAGCTTAAAATCCAATGGAAAGAGATCAATAATAAAAAAAAAAAAGTAAGGTGAATGTGAGAAAGTTTACACTCTGCAAGAAAAATAAGACAGGGAAGGGAGGCAGCAAATGCAGGGGTATTGGGTAGGGAGAAGACTGCCATTTTCAAGGGGTAACTAGGACAAACCCAACCAAAAACCTGACATTTGCACACACATGAAGGAGATGCCAGTAACCAGATTAGAAAGCATTCTCTAAATAGGAACAAGAAAATACAGATACCATGAGAAAGGGTATACTTGGCATGTTTGGTAAGTAGAAGGGGGATATCTTAGTCAGCTTGGACTGCCATACTAAAATGTCATAGACTGAATGCCTTAAACTATAGAAAATGTATTTTCCCACAATTTGGGAGGCTGGGAACTCAAAATCAAGGTACGGCAGATTTGGTTGCTGGCGAGCTTCCTTCCCCATCTTACTGCCACATGGCCTCTTGGGCCAAGAGCAGAAGCTCTCTGGTGTCTCTTCTTATAAAGACACCAGTCCCATCACAAGGGACCCATCCTTGTGACCTCATCTAAACTTAATTACCTCCTAAAGACCTCACCTCCATACATTGTCTCACCAGGGGATTAGGGCTTCAGCATTTGAATTTTGGAGGATGAAGTTTGGTCGGTAGCTGGGGACTAGTGCAGCTGGAGCTAGAGATGACAGTCACTATGATCACCCTGTCAAACTGTCAACTTCTTGCCCATCTCACTGCATGTTGACTCATGAGGCCTCAGCCCTGATTATCTGCAGCTCTCCCCTTCCTCAGTGGCTAGAGAAAATCATAGAACCATGTTCCATGAACATTTTTAGTGCCTAGCCCAAATCTCTGGGCATTGCAGTACATTCTCCCACCCTCCAAGACAACTTTGTTATATCTTCCTTTTTCTCCTCCAAACTCTAACAACTTTTTCCCTTCCTCTTTAGATTGCTATGTCATTGAGAAAATAAAAGCATTCAGAAGAATATTCATACATACACGCTCCTATCCACCCAACCCAGAATTTGCTGTCATGGATGGAACATCTCAGGCCAGCCTCTCCTCCTGAGTCCCAACCTCATGTTCTAGTGCTTGAGCACATTGCTAGCAACTCTTCTTTCGCTCTTCCACTCCATCAAGTTCCCATCTTGACTGGATTATATACATCAGCTTTCAAATTCCTCCACAGACTTCCTTTATCTAATTAAAATAAAATCCTCTTGTCTTTTCAAGCTTTGACCCCATTTCTATGCTCACCTTTAGAGCGAAACCCCTGAAAAGAGGTGTCTACACTCACTGTTTCAGATCCACTATTCCTATTATCTTGTCCTTTTTGTGACCACTCACAGTATTTCTTACTTATGATTCATATACACTAAAATTCACTCTTTTAAAAATACCTTTCTCTGAGTTTTAAACATATGGACACAATTGTGTAACTACTACCATGCCCAGATATAAAACAGCTCAGTTGCCCCCCAAAATCACCTCCTTTTCCTTTGTAGAAACATCTACCCCATGCTGAGGCTGGCAACCAGTGACCTGTCCTTTTATATCTGTCATATAAATCAAATTATACCATCTGAAGCCTAGTCTTCAGTCCGCTTTCACCCCTACCCCTTCTCCAAAGCTATCTTGTAAAGTGATATCAAGGCCTTTAGATATGATGCTTATATCTCAGTGTTTATCTCACTTACCTTATCTACAGCAATCTTCTAGAAACATCTTCCTGGCCTGTTTCCCAGGACTCTATATAAGTGTGATTTCTTCTCCCCCACCACTGCCACCTCCTCCTCTCCTCAACTTCCTCATTCTGAAGAGCACTAGACCCCATTCAAAGTTGTCTTTCTCTTCTCTACCTACATCCAGACTCATAGCTTTAATCTATATTTGATGACACCAAAATTTATATCTGTAGTTTAGACCACTTCCCTAACTGTAGGTGACTGACCCAACTGCCCATTCAACATATACCTCTATCTCCTATTTATCTATCCATCCATCTATTATCCATCCATCCATCCATCATCTCCAAGACTTAACACTTCCATAACTGAAGCCCTGATGTTACCTCCCCCTCTCCACTCCCCACTTCTTTTCCTAGCTTTTTTCTTCTCACCTACTGTCAATTCCATTCTTCCAGTTTGCAAGCCTTGGATTCATCCCTGACTGCTCTCTTTCTTTCACTAACCGGGACCAGTTCTGCAGGCCTTATCTTCAAAATATACCTCTGCATTTTTTAATGACCTTTATCCTTGAAAATCCTACTAATTTTTAAAATGCCTGTTCATTTTAATGGGAAAATTATGATGCATTGCATCACAACTCAGGATAACCAAGATGAAAAAAATGTCTTGATGAAAAAATTGAAAAAATTTGTATAAAAATTAATCTAAAATGTTTATATAAGCAATAAAGAGTAATTTAAAAAGTAAGCAAATATAGTTGTAGATGAAATGTAAAACAAGAATAGCCCATAGAACTTTCCAAAGGGGGAAATAAGTCTTGATAGTTTATGGGGAAGGCAGATGCGGTGCTGGGGATCATTCTTTACGAAGTGCACTCTTAGAAGTATTATTTTTTTCATTAATCTTTCAACCTTCTGATGACTTGAACTTCAGTTTAAAAATAAACTTCCTGAATAAAGGAACACTTTTAGGATAAAATAAAGAATAAATGTCTTAGAAACACTTGTAAATATAGACACAACCTTTTATGTATAACCTCTCCATCCTACTCACAGACAGTTTGGGTTTCTGTGGACATGAACTACCATTCTAACTTTCCATATCATCTTCTCTGACAAGAGAATATTGGGTTGAGTACATCATTGAGCATGCCTTTGCCTGAAATGCAAGGTGGCAATATCACTACTTAAAACGTGTTTATTTAGTTTGTTTTTAAGTTAAAAAAAATAGTTGTATCAAAAAGGAGTCAAGGGAATTACGAGCACACTGACCTTGATGAGCAGTGAGTGATGTATGGAATTGTTGTGTCACAATATTGCACACCTAAAACACTATGTGTTCATATAGCCCTGTAGGCTAACTACTACACTGGAATTAAACTTTTTAAAAAAAGAAGCTATGTAAAAAGTGGAATTTTTCATCAAGAGCTTTTATGGTAGAAAGTTGTACACTGACTAGTCAGATTCAAGATGAGACTGAATATCCAGAATCCACCCCCTTCTCATTGGCTCCCTCAATGACATTATTATCTCTCGCCTGTATTCTCGTCCTGACCTCTGGTCAGCACAGTAGATACAGCATATCCTCCACTCTGAACACTCTGGGGGACCCACATCACCCAGTACATGCCAATGTCCTTACAGTGAGCTGCAAGGATTACAGGGTCTTGCCTCTGACATTTCTATAAGTTATTCCACTCTGCCCTCTCACTCATGCCACCCTGCCCAACTGGCCTCCTGATAGCATCTCAAACACATGAGGCACACACCACAGGCCATTTGCATTAGCTATTCATTCATTGTTGATATGGCTCAATCCCTCAACTCCCCATCTTTATTCAAATAATACCCCCATAATGAGGACATCTGCTATGATCTGAATATATATGTCCCTCCCACCACAAATTCAAATGTTGAACTTTTAATGCCCAATGTAACAGCATTAGGAGGTGGACTTTTGGGAGGTGCTTAGGCCATAAGGGTGGAGTCCTCATGAATGGAATTAGCACCCCTAAAAATGACCCCACAGAGTTCCTCAGTCCCTTCTGCCATGTGACTACACAAGACGTCTGTGAGTGGGAAGAGGATCCTCACCCAATCAACACCAACACCCTGACCTCAGATCCACAGCCTCCAGAATAGTGAGAAATAAGCTTCTGTTGTTTACAACAAAGACATCACTGATTATCCCATGCATCGTTTTAGTCACCCCTCACCCCTAATTATCTCTTTTTTCAGCTTCATTTTCCTGCAGAACGCATTTCCTAATAGTCTATAGTATTGATTCAATACTTCCTGCTAGATCGTGAGCTCTTCAGCTTTTGTCTGTTCTATTACCTGCTGCAACATCAGTGTCAATTAGTGGCATTCTCCATCTGTAGCTCTGTGGCTGATTGCACTAATGAGATCACGCACTGGATTTTCCAAGACTAAGACACCTTCCTCTAGGGAAATTGTGTCTTGCTCAAAGCAAATGCGTCTTAGCTCAGCATCTTCCTTGATTCCATCCATGTTTCCCAGCACTCAGCATATCTACTTCCACATAAGTTGCTTTTGTTTTCCCTGTTTTACATTCTTTTTATGTTTTTTAGTGAGTTCTGAGGAAAAGGATAGGAACAGAAATGCTCTTTTATCTGCTGAAGTTAAGGCAGCAATATCTATTTTAAAAGTATGTATATGGATTTTATATCTGAGCCTCAATAAGAATAGGTAAATCTCTCTATATGTGACTGATTATAATGTGACAATAACATAGATTTTCAAACTTTGTTATACATCAGAATCACCTGGAAACCTTGTTAAAACACGGATTTTTTGACCCACCTCCAAGGTTTCTGATTCAGTAGGGCTGGGTTGGGACCTGAGAACTTTAATTTTTGACATATTCCCAGTCGATGCCAATGCTATGGGTCTAGTGACCACACTTTGAAAAGCACTGTGATAAGAAACTGTTTTCATTTTAGCTGTGTCTAAAGGACTGAAGCTGGAGGGAGACATCATAAAACATTCTAATATCGGGGTGCCTGGCTGGCTCAGTTGTTGAGCATCCGACTTTGGCTCAGGTCATGATCTCATGGTTTGTGAGTTTAGGCCCCACATCAGGCTCTGTTCTGACAGCTCAGAACCTGGAGCCTGCTTCAGATTCTGTGTCTCCCTCTCTCTGCCCCTCCCCAGCTCGTGTTCTGTTTCTCTCTCAAGAATAAAAACATTAAAAAAATTTTTTTAAATAAAACAGTCTAAGAAAAGAATCATTCTAAGATTCATAAAATCTTTTAAGCATGATAGCAGGTGTACCATAACCAAAATAAACATGTGTAATATTTCAGAGGGACCAATGTCATGGAGAGATTCCCAGGCTCTCCTGACTTCCTCTGGATATGATCTGGTCCTTCTTCACAGTGAACCAGCCTTGTAACTCAGAAAAGTCGTGCTTATGGTCTTCATGCCTGCAGAATGACAATCTGGGACCATATGGTCTCAGTATAATTATATATATAGAGAGAGAGAGAGAAAGAGATGCATATGTTTGTACACTTTTTCAAACCCTTTTGCTAAATACAAGATTGTTTTAAAGCAATTGTGCAATGGGATAGCCAACTAATGAACCTAAGACTAGAGTCGGGTAGGTAAACTTGAACACTTCAGGATAATTGCTCAGATTTTCATGCTTCTCCCCAGTTCTTTGGTTTCCCACCTCTCCACCTAGCTAGGTGCCAGAAGAAACTCTATAAAAATATGAAATCAAGATAAGGGTACTGAGCTGTGCATTATCTCTGCTTGCTGGTTCCTACTAACCTCTGGTTTAAGGGAAGCTCATACTTCCTAGTTTGAGGTGATTTAAAATTCTAACCTCTGGTCTCTGCCCTCAGTGCTTCTGCAGAGAAAGTACATGCTGCTCCCTTAAGGGGAGTTTCCCTGGGAACTCTGTCATCTTCCCCTGCAGGGGGGCTCTCTCTCTCTGCTCTTGCTGGTATGGTAGACCCTCACCCCACTCACTGCCTCATCCCTTAGGCTGGGTTCTTTGGGCTTGTCCATCCAACAACCTCTTTACAGAGTGCCAGGCTCAGGTCTCCATGAACTTGTAAATTACCTCATTTCTTGCTACCTTCTTTCTTCCACACAGGGTCATGTTGGAAAATGTAAACTCCTTCCATGTCACCTGCAGTCTTTGAGGAGATGTCATTGAAAATTCTCTGGCTGCTGCCCAACCCTGCTGTTGCTTGATTATGGTCACCTTTTCTACAGGCTGGACACTAAAACATTCTCCCTCCATAATTTCAGAAACAAGCCCTCTTCTCCTGCAGCTTCTTTCAACCTATCAGTGAAGTGTCCAACATGTTGCCCAACACGAGTGACAGTCCAGAAAGTGAAGGCTCCAGGTCATCCTCAACAAGCCAGCAGCATCTGCCTCTGAACCACCTGGCTGGCTCTCCCCCATCACACCAGCAGAGGCTTCCTGTTTGAAACAGACTTACACACATGTTCCTCTTTGTCTTCTCTACACAATGGCCAAGGGCAAATAAAGCTTGGATACTCAGACTTGGTTTTTTTTCTCAATAAGTAAATGGAGATGTGGGGAGATTTAAAGGGGAAAAAACCCTCTTCTCTCTCCATTAAAAATAGGCTGACAAAACTCCTATCTCCCTATGTGCTTTAAAAAATCTAGTATGAAACTCCAGATCGAGCAATGAATTCTTTGTTCTAGTTGGTAGCCCAATCTCGCCAAAGCAATGAATGGCATTGATTCATTATGCAGAGGGAATTGCTAGGCAACATAGTTTATGGGGAAGAAAAAATATCTTGGTTTAATATTTTTTTTAAATATTATCCCTACTTCTAACATAGAAAAGTATACTTGAAAAGGGGGAACAGCAAAATCCCAGAGAGACAGCAACAGAAAGTTTTAACTGTGGCTAATGCCAGTGGGGAGGCCACAGAAGATAAAGAAAATAAAGAATCAGGAGGGGGGTGAATGTAATGGATGAAAACTCTGGAAAGTGGAATTTGGGGTGGAATCTGTACCCTTCTTGCCAAAAAAATAAAATAAAACAGAAACCAGAAATCCCAAAAGATTTCATCTCCTACAGTGTTAACAGAGCATGAGCTACCTTGTAGATGTGACAGGGTGAGGAACGGTCCTAGGAGATGAGGAACATTTCCCCAAAGAACCCACAATACGTGAACAATGAATGGGTCCACTTATAGAAAATCAATAAGTAAGAAACTTCCAACATCAGATAAAAACTTAAAAATATGGAAGCCTCTGGGGCCAAATGACTCCCTTTCCTCCTGTTGGGCTATGCAGTTTATCTGCATGCATGCACTGGAAAAGGGACCTGGTGGTGGCAGAAGGATTTCATCATCATACCTAGTGCATATATCCAAGTTAATTCTGTATTTGCTCAGCTGATGTTTGCTCTTTTAACACATTCCAGTCCCTTTGGGGCATAGCAGACCTTCTCAGGAGAAGCAGGGTGTTTCCTGGGCCTCTAGAGGCATTACCATCGATGTGAAAGTAGCATGATGCATTTGAAACAGGACATTTTTCTTACTTATCTCTGGGCTGCTGGTGCCTAGCCCAGTGCTCATGAAATAGCAGGCACTCTGCAAATGCTTGATGAAGAAATCACATTACCTGGAAGTCTATATAAAAAACAGTCTACCACAGGCTAAAGAAATAAACTCCTACAATCTGAACATCTGAAGGAATTTCAGGATGCATCTCAAGATATCCATTCACCTCATTTTACAGACAAGAAAACTGAGGCCTAGAGAAATTCTCCCAGCAAAGGAGCCGATAAAATCAGAACTGGAACTTCAGCCTTTGACTCCTATTTTCTTTCTCTTTCTTTCTCCTTCAATTCGCTGCTTTAAAATTTAGGTTTACAGGTGTAAGTTTAGGTGGCTCAATAGGTTAAGCAGCTGGCTCTTGATTTGGGCTCAGGTCATGGTCTCATGGTTCATGAGTTTGGGCCCTGCATCAGGCTGAGACTCTCCACTGACAGTGTGGAGCCTGCTTGGATTCTTTCTGTCTCCTTCTCTCTCTGCCCCTCCCTGCCCCCATTTCTCAAATAAATTAATTAATTTTAAATAACTAAAATGGAGGTTTCAATATTATTCAGATATGGCCAGGCCAACAGATATAGAGACAATCACCACTGAAAAGATAATTTGTCAGAGTAACAGATCCAAAGAGGAAGGGGCAGGCATGTCTTGGGGTGGGCTGGGGGAGAGGGGAGTCACACAGGGAAACACCAGGGTGGGTCAGGAAGTGGAGGGAGCAGGGGAAAAATGGTAAAGAGCCTTTGATGTGGTTTGCACAGATAAGACCAGGTAAGGCAGTCAGTGGACTGAGGACTGGCTAGTTTGAATCACTTAAGGGGGTTCTGGAGCACAGGGGCTGCCCCTGCTGTCTGACTCCTGGCCCCGGGGGGGACATGGTAGGGGGATAGTGGCCCAAAGTGTGAGAGCCAGACAGAGAGGGTGGTGAGGAGTATAGGCTCTGGACAGGTCAGTCTGTGTACGCCTGAAAGCACACTCCCGGCTGCGATGTGTGTGTCTCTAGAAACTATTTAACCCCAAGCGGGGCAAGTCCCTCCAGGCTCAGCAAGGCCTCAGATAGCAAAGCATCAAAATACAGAAATTAAAAGTGATGCAGCATATACTCACCATGCTGAGATTGTAAGTCTTCATGGCATTAACATCTCAGCTTGGGCCTTGGTAGGTTTGTCTGCCTTCTCCTCAGCCCTGTGCAAGAAAATAACGAGAAAAGGGGGCTTCCATGCGAAGTTAAGGATTCTGGATCCTCAGAGCTATGAAAAATGGCTTTTGGATCATAATCTAGACAATCTTTTTTGATTATTTATCTAAAACTAAAAGCAGGAAATGATTCATTTGATTCCTGCCAATCCTGGCATGTTGCCACATTCGGCTCAGGAAGAGCTGGCTTCCCTTGGCAGTCCTCACTCGCAGGATGATGAATGAAGTTCTATGTTTGGTGCTAGCTAAAATTTTATAGGGTCTAAAAAGGCAACTTACATGCTTCAGGAGGTGGCTGTATTTTTTCTTTTTTAGATAGCTCTTAGTCACAGCAGGGTACTTAGTATACATCTATCACATCGAGTGGCCATTTTACAGGAGAAATGAAACTTTGCCCTGAGTGCTGATAAACATGTTCTGGGCTTCTCCAAGCCTTATGTATGCAAATAGGTTTTAACTGAATTCTGAATTCTCCCAGTTATTTTCACACCTCAAGAACCCATGACCCTCAATGCAGAAAAGATAAATCATCAGGCTAACAAAACATTTTCTTGGTTCCAAAAGTCAGTGCTGTTATTCACAAACAGGCAGGGCCAGTTCTCTCCTCTTGGGAATCTCAAGCATGGGTTGAATGGTCTTGCACGCTAGCCCGTCAGTCTACTAAGTTGTCAAGGGTCAAAGCTAACTCAGAGAAAGTGGCCATGGGCCAAACCACCCACTTACTCTAAGTGATGAGCAATCTAAACACCACCCACCAAGCCTCATCCATCCCACTTTTCATAGAGTTTTTGGTTTATCATGTTCTCATATGTATGTATCTGGTTTGAAACGTCTGAGCACTGGGTCTTTCTTAATCAAGCTTTGAGATACTTTTGAGATTATCTTTCCAGCTTCCATCATGATAAGGGTTTGATTAGCCTTCTTCCCTTTCATTTCTGAATACATATCATCATGTCATTACAAAGTACTCTGAAAGAAGTCTGGATAGGAGGGCTGAGGTCCAGCACTGCCATATATTGGCTGAGGGCCACAGGCAAAGTACTTCACCTCCACCAACCTCATCTGTAACATAGGAACATAATATTTATCCCCTCTTTAGAAAGATTATGTAATAATATGGGGAAATCTTAGGATCATTTTTAGTGAAAGTGTAATCTATAAAATATATACTTAGAGAGGCATTTGAACTTGTGGAAAGGTTGCTCCAAGTTCATTAAAACCCTGTCCTTGTCCTCCGGGCTCTCAACCGTATGCCATTGCACAGCCTTTCTTGGAGTTCGTTGTACCACGTTACTCACTTATTGCTGAACTAATACTAACTTACAGTGAAGTTTTAAATAAAAAGCTAGAAGAGAAAGTAGTGTGGCTACTTCTGGGTCTTCCAATAAAAGGTTTCCTTGAAGATCCTCCAGCCCTTTACCCCCAAGTCATCATTTTTGGAGGGCTGGGCCAAAGATGGAAGAGCCACCAGATGGCAGGAGCCTGGTCCTCCGAATCATCACTGGGAGGAAAGAGTCCCCCAGGCGGAAACATCCATTTGAACTTTATCTGAGGGAGAAATAAAATTATTGTGTTAACCTATTGATATTGGGAAGTTTCTCTATTACTGCACATAGCAATGTGTTAACTAACATACAATAGTCTTTAAAGTGTATATATAAGAAACTATAAAATATGAAGTCAGAGGATATTTTATCAGTGTGCTTTGGTGTTAAGACAGCAAGTATATTTTTATTTTCTTAATCTTCTATTCTGAATTGTTCAAATCTTCTCTAAGAAATATGTATGGATACTTTAATTTCAAAAAATTACCTAAAGGAAAAAATAGCCTCCCTCATCTGGCCATTCTAGGCAGGTATATTGTCATTTTATATTCAACTTATATTTCTTATATAAGTGCAACTTATATTTCTACCTGATACCAAGCACTGTGCTAACTGTTGAGATACTAAAATTAATAAAATATTACCCCAATGGGCTTCAAAGAATCCACTGCCTATCAAAGATTACTGCATACAGTGAAAATTACAGCTACTCTAGGAGCACACAAAGGGACTGACCCCAAACTGACGCAGTACAGATGAGACTAACTAAATGGAGGGATGCCTGCATGAAGCCGTAAACAGAGTAAGTAAGAAAAGGCATTAAAAAAAAAGACACAGCACTGACAAATAGCATGATGTGTGCCACCTAGTTAGCTATAAAATTCTAAAGTTTCAGACCCACAACTTTTATTTATTTTTGTTTCTGCAGCGCTTAATATGATGCCTGGTATATAGTGAGTATACAGTAAATATGTGTCAGACAAATAATTAAAAATGGACATTTCTGCCAAGTGGTTATCCAGGCTCTTGCTTACACATCCCTTATAATAGTGAGTGTCTTGTGAGGCTTTCCACTCCATGTCCAGGCATCTCTGGCCATGGAAGAGTCTTGTATTAAGCCAACCCCACACTCCATTGTAGCAGGAAGCATATTTCCATAAGGGAGCAGGGTAAGTGGCAGTGTCATGGTCTAAAAATGTGAAGGGTTGGGGCACCTGGGTGGCTCAGTCGGTTGAACATCCGGCTTCAGCTCAGGTCATGATCTCACGGTTCGTGGGTTCGAGCCCCACATCAGGCTTTGTGCTGACAGCTAGCTCAGAGCCTGGAGCCTGCTTCAGATTCTGTGTCTCCCTCTTTCTCTCTGACCCTTCCCTGCTCAAGCCATCTCTCTCTCTCGCTCGCTCTCTCTATCTCAAAAATAAATAAAACATTAAAAAAACTTTAAAATAAAAGGTGAAGGATAAAGGGACTGGGTGTGGGGACAAAAATACAGGACAATGGGGTCTACTTCCACTTTGTTCTTACTTAAAATGACTCTTACATGCTTTTCACATGCAGCTCTGTAGAGTATTGGATTTGTGTGTTCACGCTTGCCAGCCCTGCTAGATGCACTACAAGCACCTTGTCTATTTGATCCCATTTATTCCTTTTCACTGCTTGCTGAATTCTGCTCAAGTGGGAAAATCCATGGCTGAAGGATAAGGAAACCAAGATAAAGTGGAGGTGGTCGATTAGTGATACAGCCTGGATCCGAAGCTCTGTCCTCCTGCCCTGGTCCATGGGCGACCAGACAGCGTTTTCCCGGAGAGCCACTGCAATTATTGTTCCAGGGGAAACTTTGGGCCCGTGTCATACTATGTGGACTCTGCCTGATCCCGAGCTGAACTGGGCAAGCTGTGGGCTCTGTGGCTGGTGAAGCTGGTCTGCTCTGGCTTGTTACTTAACAAGGCACGTCAGTGCTTTAACTCAAGCGGAAATCACGGTGGTGTTCAGGAGCCACAGCAAGGCCAAGGAGAAGGTAATTTTGGAAAAAGATATAGTGAGGAGGCTCTGGGTTCAAGAGCTTGGAAGTGTTCTTATGACAATGGCCATGAGGCAGGGTTTGTTCCTGGCAAGGTCAGGAAGCCTCGCTCGATGTGGGCTCCTGAAATACCTTGAATTTAACTGTCTAAAAGACTGACGCTTCTGCTTCGAGGACCTAAGCAGGACTGACTGGTCACGTGACTCCAGCTGGTCCTGTGATTCGTCCAGTGGCAGGTAGCAGGCCGCCATGGGCTCTGGCTCGTGAACCCCCAATCCTCTAAAGCCCTAGTCCTAAAACTCACCTTCCTCGCTGTTCCTCCAACATGCCCTTCCATTTGGCATAAAACTCACCCTATTTCACATCCCAGCAGTACCCACTGGCTGGGAGAACACAGTTGGAGTCAAGAAACATGGGGTTGCCAAGACATTCTGGAAGAATCAAAGCCCTGGCGTGTGCCGCGACAGCCCGGCAGCACCTTCCATACCAGGAGTGGAAAGCCCAGTGTGTTGGAGAATGCACAACTCAGCAGTCACAAAAAAGGGGATCATATTCATAATCATGATAAGCCCTCATATTTGCATGTGCTTGAGCCCACAATAGCTTCCTATTCACTGTCTAATTTGCTCTTTAATACACGTGGTGCACATAGCAAGAGTTATCATATGCGTTACAAAGATGGATACACCGAAGCTGAGAGATGGAGTGCATTTTTTATCAATTTAAGTTTACTTTTACACTATGTTATGGCTTGAACTGTGTTCTTTGGGAAAAGAAATTCTGACATTTGAAGCCCCCAGCATCTAGGAATGGGACCTTGTATAGAAACAAGATCCCAGGGGCACTCGGGTGGCTCAGTCAGTTAAGCTTCTGACTGGCTCAGGTCCTGATCTCAGTTTGTGAGTCTGAAATGAGCTCAAGATGTGCTGACAGCTCAGCACCTGGAGGCTGCATTGGATTCTCTCTGTCTCCCTCTTTCCTTGCCCCGTGCTGTTCGCACTCTGTCTCTGTCTCTCTCTCTCAAAAATAAATAAACATTAAAAGATTTTTTTTAAAGAAAAGACATAGGGTCCTTACCCGAGTGATTAGTTAAGATGAGGTGAGGCCATACTGGGGTAGGGAGGGTGCTTCACCCAATATGACTGGTGCCATGTGAGGAAACGGATATGCAGGGGAAGCTGGCCATGCGAAGACAGAGGCAGAGACCAGAGTCATGCTGCCACAGCCAGTGAGTGCCCATGGCCACCGGGAAGTGCAGGAGGCGAGGTGTGACCTTCCCCTAGAGGCTTTGCGGGGAGGCATGGCCCTGCCCCACCTACACCTTCATTTCAGACCTCTTACATCCAGGACTGAGAGAAAATACACTGAGGAGTACATACCAAGAGGAGGTGTCAACACCACCAAATATCACATCTTTAAGTGGAGAAGACAAAAAACTGGGTGATTAGGAGCCTGACTGACAACCACCTTTGCAAGGTGACTCTCGGTGGAGGAAGGGAAGCGCTCGCCTCCTCAGAAGGGAGTGGGGTGAATGAAACATGAAGCAGTGGAGACACCCAGGGACTGCTGACTCATTTCTAGAAGCCTCCCTGTGAAGAGAAGCAGGGTGATGCAAAGGAAAATGGGGAGAAAAGGTGGAGAGGCATCTAAGTAACACACGCCGTCTAAGGGTGAAGACCCCGGGCCCTGTGCTGGAGTGGGTCCAGGAGGAGAGGTGTTAGATGTCACACCCTGGGGACATGGGTGGGGGTTTCCAGAGGTGACGCAGGGTCAGGACCAACCTTGTGAGCCTGCGGCCTCTGCTCTTCAGAAGGGCCCTGTGCTTCGTTTAAAGCTCTGTGCTCGCGGTCCTAAAATTCCTATGGATGTTATCCTTGACTTTCTGTTTTGCACATGGAGCCTGGGCTGGGAGCACGGAGCCCGGGCATGCATGCAAGCCGACTCGCTACTAGATGCTGCCCTGGATGTCCTTGTGCATCCCACTCATGGATTCACCTGCTGCACAAGGCTGGCTGTGTTGGTAGAGAGGCCACGTTGGCCATCACCCTCTTGTCCCAGGGCAGCGGCCAGGTCTGACCCAGGCCGGTAGCACCAGACTCACTTGGTGGACAACTCAGTAAAAGCCCCTCGTTCGCCTCGACCAGGTGTTAAGTGAGTTCCACCATGGACTTTACCATCACGTGGGGGTCACCTGTCCACTGTGACACTTGTGCACAGGCCTGAGGAGGGGGATGGAGATTGGCTTCCCTGCCTGGGTTTTCCTTGTGCCCTGTGCCTTGTAAAGCCTGTCTCCAGCCTTGAGTGAAGGCAAGAAGGAAGAACTTTTTTTATCTTAGGATTCGAAAGACAAAAGCATCGGTGCCCGTGGTCTGCATGACGGGAAATGTCCACGTGCCGGTCTCTCTTGTCTCTCAGGTACAAAACCAGGATAATGGCTGTAAGCAGGGTGTTGGGTGGAAACAGGGTCCCCGAGCTGAGTGAGGACTTGAGGTGAGAGATCCCACACCTCACCCAGTCCTTCCTCAGAGCATAAACACCTGAAAGAACCAAAGAAAGGGCTACTTTAGGGAAAAACAAAACAACAACAACAACAACAACAAAACCTCCACAAGACTTAAGTATATCTTTATTTACACACAAAGGTTTCCAACCAGCTTTACATGCCAGAAACTTCCTTTCAGTATTGAAAGGGACCAAGGCATCCCATCCCCCTGAATGTTTTAAAGAATATTTTATAATAATTCATCATAGGGCACATTGGGTTTCCCTCACTCATATATCAGATGTTCCATAAATATCCTGGTAGGTTTTGTTGACAGATTGATGGATCCTGGATTGCCACGGGCTAAGCTCCCCTTCACATCTCTCTGTCATGCGCCTGACTCGCAGCCCCAAGGGTGAGCACAGGCGTGGCTCTTTCTTGCTCAAAGACAGGAGGAGAAAGCTTGTGCAGTTCCGACTTGGCCAAGTTCTCCCTCCTCCATCCGTCCCCTTGCCCCCCGCGTTGCCCGGTTAACTCCTCTATGAGATCACTCAACCGCCTTCTGTCTGCACGACTTGAGTTATTATTCCCCCTGCTGTCATTTGTGGGAGTGGAGGACATTCATGGATACGGGGGGATTCTCACTTCAAATAAAGCATATCTTCTCTCAATTAGAAACAGGAAGAAAGAAAAGGGAACGTATGTGTGAGGGGGACCTCAGGGCAGGGACACAAGTCTCAGGCCCCCAGCTCAAAGGATGAGTCATGCTCCGTGAGCTCAAGAGCTGAACGGGCTCCAGAGCCTTCCCCGTGGGCCGCCCCTCCACCTTAATTAAAGACTCCTATGTTCCCACATGGACGGAGCGAGGGGGCTGCTCATTAGAGACGCCAGGGTGGGTGCATGCTGGGCAAAGAGCAATCCAATTATAGGAACCCTTGTGTTTGCAATGTGATCTGGACTCCGGCTCGGAGGCTGTGCTCCCCGCTGCTGACACCTGCCTGCGCCCCACTTGAGTCTTTCCCTTGCTCCCTGCTGCAGGCGGAGCCAAAAAAATTAAGCCTTTTTTTAAGGCAGGCTTGGCAGTAGGGAGGCCCTGGCATGAAGTCACGTTCACCAACCTTCCCAGGGCATTCCTGGTATGAGAGTGGCCTCACAAAGGAACCTTCAGTGATAAGTTAATTCTATTGACAATCAGCCAGAAAATCGGTGAGGCCTCCAACAGCCCCTGGTTTACTAAAACAGCTGGCTGCATCCCCCATAAGTCAGGGGAGTCTCAGACTCCAAAGGGATCTTAGAAGAAGGGCTTTGTTTGGTTCAGATAATTGAACCACAGAGAGGTTGTGTGACTTGCCAGAGTCACACAGCAAGTGACTTACTGTCAGGGTTTAAATGCAGGCACATCGGATTACAAACGCAAGCTTTTTTCCGGTGACGGGAGAGTCTCGGAAACTCATCTCCTTCAAGATGCTTCAGGGATTTCAGACAAAGTGTTTTCCATCAAAAACAAAAAAAAAACTTTTTATGAAAAATGTTTAATTATTTTTGAAACTCCAGTCACAAATAAGCGTTATCCATTTTCTGAAATGAGAGTCTTCATCATATTTCTATGCAAAGATGTTTGAATATTATTATACTGAGCCATGACATCTGCGTTGTTTGATGAAAATGAAGGGAATCAGTAGGTTGAATTAGAACTGGTCAAAAATACGGTACAATATGAGAAGACATGAGTAGTTTAAGGTACAAGAACTAAGGCCGCCTGGGTGGCACAGTCGGTTAAGCGGCTGACTTTGGCTCAGGTCATTTCGCGGTTCGTGATTTTGAGCCCCGCATCAGGCTCTGTGCTGACAGCTCAGAGCCTGGAGCCTGCTTTAGATTCTGTGTCTCCTTCTCTCTCTGCCCCTTCCCCTGCTCAAGCTCTGCCTCTCTGTCTCTCAAAGAAAATAAACATTAAAAAAATTTTAAAAGGTACAAGAACTAGGGATGCGTCTCCCCTAGAAGTGGAGGGGGCAGTGTGCCCCACCCGGATGTCCACTCAAATTGCAGAAGGGTTGGTTCTGAGATCTCACAGCCTCAGGTGGAAGGGAGATGCTTGCCCAAGGTCACACCTTGGCCTGAGATGTAGCTCCTGTCCCATCACTAGCCTGTGGAAGGGAAGAGGTGGCTCTAAAGTGCCAGCCAAACTCCAACCCCTGAGGGATGAGCTCAGATTGCCCACCTTCTCCCATTCAGTTCCTCTCCCCCACCACCTGCCCTCCCCTAAAACCACCTGAATGCAAAACACAGCCTCGGAGTCTTCCAGAAAACCCCGTCTAAGAGAGGACACAGAAGAACGGACCTGTATCACTTAGAACTATAAGCTGTCATTGAAGCACTGTTCCTAAATAGAAAAAAGTGCTAAGTACAATATACAGTGATTTATAACAATAAAAATGTAGTCAAGTAGGTTATTTAGTAAATATATGTCTATATATATGCAAATCTATTTATTACCCATCTTTAAATTATGTCAAATGTTATATCTTTTAACTAGGTGTATGCATAGTATTCTAGTTTTTTTTAAGCTGAAACACACAATTTTGAATAGACACAAGCGTTATCTTTTTAATGAGATGAGATGATACATTTATTTTTTTAATGTTTATTTGAGAGAGAGAGAGAGAAAGAGAGACAGAGATAGAGTGTAAGACAGGGAGGCGCAGAGAGAGAGAGGGAGACACAGATCCAAAGCAGGCTGCAGGTTCTAAGCTGTCAGCACAGAACCCGACACAGGGCTTGAACTCATGAATGGTGAGATCATGACCTGAACTGAAGTTGGACACTGAACCAACTGAGTCACCCAGGCCCCTCAGACCCAAGCATTATTAATTAGGTTGTGTCTTGTGAAGATTAACAGTCATGCCTGAGAAAATATTGTGTTTTGGTTCCCTATTAACCAAGAGGTCCCCAATTACTACTACAAGGCACGTATATAATGCCTTCTGTGAAAAAGTCTTATTCTTATGCAAATATCCTAACTTACTGGTAAATATTCAGCATTCACAAAGGAAGAGATGGAGAAGGTGGTGTTACTTCTGTTCCTATTAGTACAAGAGATATCAGAAATAAATCTGACAAAATTTGTTAAAATTGAGTGAGGGAGGGGCACCTGAAAGCTCAGTCAGTTAAGTATCTGACTCTTGGTTTGGGCTCAGGTCAAGATCTCACAGTTCATGGGATCAAGTCCCATGTTGGGCTCTGCGCTACGAGTGTGGAGCCTGCTTGGGATTCTCTCTCTCCCTCCCTCTCTCTCTCTCTCTGCCCCTCCCCCCTCAAAAAAATAAATAAACTTAAAAAAAATTGAGTGAAGGATAATGAGCATCAGACTTCTCTGTGTGTTTGAGATATTTTAGAATCAAAATACGTAATTTTTAAGAGTATTTACTTCAAAGCTGGATCCCAGCCTCACAGCGTTACCCATAAAACAGATCTGATTATTGATCCCACCATTGACATGATGCCCAACATGTCACCTGTCACTAACTCTCATCATACCAGTGTTTCACAGATTACAAACAGTGTAGAATCTCAAGTTGAAGATATAGTGTCCCTGTGAAGTAGATTGCTCTATCATTCTTTTTTTCCTTAGAAATAAACCCCGATAGTTACTGAGTACAAGACGGCCTAAAATAGATCAACTTCCCCTACTTGCTTAGGCTAAGTGTGGCCGTGCGATCAAGGTTTAACCAACAGGATACACGTAGCTTCCTGGAGATGTCTTCAAGATGAAGACATAGCCCTTTCTCTCTTTCCTGTTGGTTGAAATGAAGAAAGAGTGGCTGGAACTCATATCGCTATCTTGGACTATAAGAAGCCATCCTAAGGATAGTGAAGAGGCAAGGCAGAGAATCGTGGAGCCGGGCAATTATGGTGCCTGAGCCCTGGACTTGATTCTCTGTTTAACTAAACAAGAAAGACTGGTTTATCTTCATAAAAATCACTATGTTTAGGGAATTCAAGATCATCTGTCTTGTGTAGATGAACCTAGTCATAATAAAAATAATCACTAAAAATCCCATGATTTCCAGATTGGGCCACACTTAATCTATTCTGAGAAATGATACAGCTTTAATCTGAAAACCTCCAAAGAGGTAGAAATCACAAATACAAGCTAAGTAAGGCACTTAATCATCATAAAGTGTACTTCTGTCATGTGTTCCAATGAATCAGAATGTGGGAGGTTATCATGTAGTCACATGAATGATGGTTTGTTTGCATCTGGGTACCTGGAATGTAGTAATGTAGAAATGAATAAAACTCCTTGTGTTAGTATCTTGATTCATTACTTCTTTTTATTTTACAGACCAATTTTCTACACCAGATCATAAATTGCTTGAGAATACAACTAGATAACAAGGTTTTGTGCATGATGAATGTTTAGGGAATATTTTCAGGTTATTTATAAAAGTTCTAATGATACTGGAGATTTTGGTATTTAATAAGCAAACCTGGAATTTGTTTTTAACGTCTCATTGAGAGGACTGAGCAATTTAGTCAGGTGACTAAAAGAAAAGGATATTCATTTGGATTAGGAGAAAGACAATGATTCTGAATTTTAGTAATATCACATTATTATGTAATTCCTCCTCATCTCCTAACCCCAGCTTTTGGCCAGAGAGTAAGAAGCAAGATCTAGCCTTCAGGTAAAGATTGCAGACTGAGCAAACACTTAGTATCACTTCATCTAAACACCTCACTAAAAAAAGAAGAAAGTAAAGAAATGTTTTAAAGGATAGAACCACAGGATAAAGAAAATTAGAAAAAAAAGGGGGGGGTTGCCTAGGTGGCTCAGTCAGTTGAGTGTCTGAATTTGACTTAGGTCATGATCCTGAGGTTGATAAGCTTGAGCCTTGTGTCCATCTCTGTGCTGACAGCTTGGAGCCTGGAGCCTGCTTTTGGTACTGTGTCTCCCTCTCTCTCTGATCCTCCCCTGCTTGCACTCTGTCTCTCTCTCTCTGTTAAAAAAATAAATAATTAAAAAATATTTTTAAAAAGAAACTTAGAAAAAGAAAACAATAGCCACAGAATTTTTGGGAGTTGGGAAACAGAAGAATGAATAATAATTGACCTGGAAGTTACCATGCTACCTCTATAAGGATCAGGAATTAGCATTTCAGGACCCTATGGAAATGGGCATAAATGTGGAGGTAGAAATGGTAGGTAGATTGAAAATTTCTTCATGAAGCCGCTGGACCTCGATATCCTCTCCACCATTCCAACCCTGACAGTAAATGCAGGTTTATTCTCTAGGGAAGGTAAAATAGAAGGTATATGGACCAGGGAGCCCCAAGCAAAATTTAGTTTTGGTGCTCTGAAATCAAAGAGATTACATGAAAATTTACATCCTAATTATTCTCCTAGGATTTTAGGTCTCTAGAAGCCAGGCATGATGCTGAAAAATTCTCCTTAGGAAAACTGACCAGCCAAAGAAAAATTATCTAAAGATACTTGTATCAAAGATCCCCTCCTACCAAAAGCTCAGCTATTATCAGGGTACTAATAATGAGGACCAGGGTCAGGTATCCCAGCCTCAGAACAATCCAAAAATGAATTAAGCATCATATTGCTTAAGAGCAACTTTTGAAGTTGGAGGAAAGTGAAGAAATGTCTTCAAATTGCTGAGAGAAAGTAATTTCCAACTAGATCATAGGGTATCTGGATATTCAGTCAAATGTTATTCTGAAGGTTTCTGCAAGGATGGTTTTGGATGAGATTAACAGTCAAATTGGTAAACTAAGTAAAGCAGATCGCTCTTCCTAATGTGGGTGGGCCTCATCTAACCAGCTGAAGGCCTGAATATAACAAAAAGGTTGACCCTCCCATGAGTAAGAGGATCCTGTTTGACTGTCTTTAAACTGTAGCACTAACTTTTTTGCTGCCTTCAGACTCAAACTGAAACACTAGCTCTTCCTGAGTCTTGAGCCTGCAGGCCTCCAGATAGGAATTATACCATTGGTTCTTCTGGTCTCAGATCTTTGGACTCAAATGGATTCTGAATTTTAGTAACATCACACTATCATGCAATTCCTTCTCATCCTCTAACCCCAGATTTTGGCCAGAGAATAAAAACCAAGATTTAGCCTTCAGGTAATGATTACAGACTGAACAAACATTTAGTATCACTTCATCTGAATACCTCACTGAAAAAAGAAGAAAGTAAAGAAATGTTTTAAAGGATAGAACCACAAGGGTAAAGAAAATTAGAAAAAAAAACTAATTTGATGAATGAGCTAAGCCATTGGCTTTTCTGGGTCTTAAGCTTACCAACTCACACTGCAGATCTTGGAACTTGCCAACCTCTATAATTACATGAGACAATTCCTTGTAATAAATCTATCTATCTATCTATCTATCTATCTATCATCTATCTGTCCATCCATCCATCTATCTATCCACCCACCCATCTATTCATTATCTATCTATCTATCTATCTATCTATCTATCTATCTATCTGAACATCCTACTGGTTCTCTATCCATCCATCCTTCTATCTACCCATCCATATCATCTATCTGTCCATCCATCCATCTATTTATCCATCCACCCATCTATTCATTATCTATCTATCTATCTATCTATCTATCTATCATCTATCTATCTATCTATCTATCTATCTATCTATCTATCTATCTGAACATCCTACTAGTTCTCTTTCTATAGAGAACTCTAATACACCAACTTAGGCAATGAAATATCAGTTCAATGTGAACAGGGAATAATGACATTTTAGATCCCCCCAACATCTACCTCCATTTCTCCTTTTCTCATAAACCTAGAAGAGTAGGGCCTCCACTAAAGACCAAAATGCAACCATCATGAATATGGGAAACAGAAACACCAATACAAGAGACAGGGTATTCCTAGCATGATGCTTTAGGAGGGTCCCAGTAGCAATTTTAGAAAGCAACTAGTCCACTTGAGTAAACCAAAAGGCTCCAACAAAGATGTCTCCCAGGTGATAAAAATTGAATGCTCCACTTGTTTGCTTGTGTTTAGAGGAGATTCATCAAATTCTGAGAGAGCTTGAGAAATATTTATTAATAAAGTATATTTTTAAAACAAACTAATCAAACAAACAAAAGTACCACAATAGAGGGAAGGCATTTATAATTGCCAAATGGCTCAGCTATTATAAACACTGAATTTTTGTTTATCTCAAATTATGGCATAACTATAGGTTATGAAAATACCAATGTTCAAACATTTTTCACCAAGAATAATGGCAATGTCATAGAGTTCAACCTAATATAATGGAAAGTTATGGATGAGTAATAGTTAGAAATGTACCTAATGGCCAAGAGGAGGCATGAAAGAGAAAACTGTGTCCTCATCTTCCGTTATAGGGAATCAGTCAGTAAGACCTGAAACTGACAAATCCAGAAACAACAGAATATGCACATTATCTAGATTTATGGAAGCAAATATCCAAAGGAAACCAAAAAAACAGTGAGAGCTACTGTAGTGGGGAAACCACACTGACCCTATCCCACTGAGCTATGCACATCTTCAAACTATACTGTCCACATAACTGTAATGAAAATTAAAGCCAAAATAATGACTAAAACCAGGAGCCAGGAAAAAATAGGATCCCTGCTTCTAACACTGTAGCAAAGCAATTAGAGAGCCTTTATGCTTGGTAGATCCAAGGAAGGTTAAAGTCCACAGACCTCAGATTAGCCAGAGGATGGACTCAATGAATTCACTTGAATATCTTCTCATGAACTTTTGTTGTACATTCAAAACAGTCTTGCCTATAAAGGAGCACGTGTTTATATATCCAAGCAGAACTTTCACCAAGAAGTGTAAATAGTTTGTGATTGTTGAAGGAAACATTCATAGTTAATAATTAATTAAGTCAAAATGAAAATGGAGCTAGACTAAACAATGACAGAGAATGCTAAAGGATCTGTGAAAACAAATCATAATTCTACAAAAGTGTGTTTTCCTGAATATTTTGTTTTAAATTGGGTGCCCGACTTAAATATATTGTTTGTGCTAGTAGTATAATTTCCGTGCTTAATTCCTTTTTTTTAGGAAAAAGCGCAGTTGAGAGTTAAACCAGCCCTATTTATCTCCCCACTGACCAAGATTATGATACTTTTGAAGATTCACATTACAGAACAATAACTAACACAAGACAAGAGAGTGTATCCAAATCACATGGAAAATGTCCAGTAGAAAATCAATTTCCTCCTGCAAGGACAAGCAAATACAAATCTATAAAGAATTGGAAAATGCTATCAGTGTAAAGGTACTTAAATAAATGTAACATGATGGTTAATTGGTCTCTAAGAAATGTCTCTTTGAGGAGAATATTTTCAGTAGACTATGCCAAAGACCAATGACTATGTAGGCTATGAGGGATTTATATACCAAGTATAGAGAACACTTCATGAAATTATACCATAAAGGGATAAGCAAAATAATAGCAGCAGGAAAATATGGGGTAAGAAAATTTATTTTTTACCTCTTCCGTTTTAATTGTTTTTATAGTTTATTGTCAAGTTGGTTTCCATATAACACCCAGTGCTCTTCCCCACAAATTCCCTCCTCCATGTTCATCCTCCCCTTCCCTTTTCACCCTCCCCCTGTAGCCCTCAGTTTGTTTTCAGTATTCAAAAGTCTCTCATGATTTGCTTCCCACCTTCTCCCTAACTCTTTCCCTGCCTTCTCCTCCCCATGGTCCTCTGTTAAGTTTCCTCTTTTAGACCTATGAGTGAAACCATATGGTATCTGTCCTTCTCCGCCTGACTTATTTTGCTTAGCATGACACCCTTGAGGTCCATCCAATCTGAATGGTCAGATTTCATTCTTTTCATTGCCATGTAGTATTCCACTGTATATATAAACCACATCTTCTTGATCTACTCATCAGTTGATGGACATTTAGGCTCTTTCCATGATTTGGCTATTGTTGACAGTGCTGCTATGAACATTGGGGTACATGTGCCCCTATGCATCAGCACTTCTGTGTCCCTTGCTAAATCCCTCACAGCACTATTTCTGGGTCATAGAGGAGTTCTGTTAATTTTTTGAGGAACCTCCACACTGTTTTCCAGAGCCACTGTACCAGTCTACATTCCCACCAACAGTGTAGGAGGGTACCCATTTCTCCGCATCCTCACCTGCACCAAAGAAATACAAATTAAAACCACACACTTCATGCTGGTCAGAGTGGCTAAAATGAACAAATCTTCCATTTTAGTTGAAAGATGAATTTTCATTTGGATGCATTTAAACTCAGAAAGACAATATAAAAGAAAAAGTTATTCAGCATACATTGGAAAGAAAAAAAGGAGAGAGGCAAGAAAGGGAGAGAGAGAGCATACTAGAGGATGGATGGATGGCGTTTTGAACATTTATACCAGGTGCTGGTAGGCATCCTGTTCCAGATGAGGAAACTGAGGTTGAGAGAGAACATGCAGTAGCTGAAACAGGATTTAAAATCAGTCTGACTCTAAGAAGACCATGCTCATGAATCCCATGCCTATGTACCTCACAGGCACACAACAATCACTCAGAGCTGGCACTCAGCTCTTTAGGAAGTAAGAAGAAATTTGAAGTCAATATCGATACCACTTGTCAGTTATCCAACTAAATCATTTCTTTATTTTTTCAATTTTTTAATGTTTTTTCATTTATTTTTGAGAGACAGAGAGAGACAGTGAGAGCAGGGGAGGGTCAGAGAAAAAGGGAGATACAGAATCTGAAGCAGGCTCCAGGCTCTGAGCTAGCTGTCAGCACAGAGCCCAACGCAGGGCTTGAACCCACGAGTCATGAGATCATGACCTGAGCCGAAGCCAGACGCTTAAATGACTGAGCCACCCAGGCGCCCCAACTAAACCATTTCTAAAAAACTAAATTTAAATGAGAGGAGTTTGGTTAGAACTTACCATCAGTGCATATAAAAGGATATAAAAACCAGGCATATATGCAGGGGAATGCTCCTATCACCCTTCCAGCAGCTCACATCTTCACAGCAAGAATGCACACATTTACTTAACATATAGGAGCCCCTTGGTGTTGGCTACATTTCTACAACAAAAGGGAAGTCAGCACAGACAAAAACTATTAATGCATCCGGCAGACTCATTTACTTCTGCATTTCTGAGCGTTCCTTGGCCCCAGCTGAAGGTGCCCTTGAGACATCTCAAGCAACACAGTGAAAGGTGAAACTACACACAGCAGATTTGTGAAAGCAGGCTAGCACATTCAGAAGGAAATATCACCCCCAAATAGTATTGCCATTAGCAAACAATATAATATTTATTAAGCACTCTACTGCCTGGAATACCCTCTTGTAACCAGTAAAGATTAGCAGTTAAAGGCCATAGGAAACCTGAATTTTCCTTTTCTAAATGCAGACAGGGAGCTCTTTATAGTTTTGCATAAGCTGAAGTAGTGCATGCTCTCTTGGAGAGCTATCATTTTCCACATCACCTCAACACCAAGTCATTCAAGTTCCCACGACCCCTGGGAGATGTCCTCTGGCTCTCCTATTCTTCAGGTCTTTCTCCAAATCTAAACACAAGTCCCCTTTCAGGAAGTGGAAACAGTTAGAAGTGAGTGGCATTGAGGTTCTTCAAGGATGTGTGTGTGGTTCAGTTCTGTTCCCAGCACCTCCAGAGATAGCAGTAGGCCCTGCCTAGCACGTGGGAGTTACCTAATAAATGCTTGTTGGAGTTATGAATCAATGCTTGGATGGACAGATGAATGGATATCATAGCATTGACAATGGAGTAGAGATGAACGCAGAGCAAAGATACCTGAGACAAAGTCAGGAGATTCTGGCTCCAGCCACATCAAGTCAGTAAAATAGGACTTTGAACTTATTTTCTTGTTGATGTCTAACTACCAAGGCAGGCCAGGTGTGTAGAATACATGTCATCCCCCAGGAGCCTTCAATCTGAGGCTGATGACAAATGATATAAAAATTCTTTGGTTCTGGGGACCTGGGTTGTTCAGTAGGTTGAGCATCAGACCTCAGCTCAGGTCATGATCTCATGGTTTGGGAGTTTAAGCATCACATTGGGCTCGCTGCTATCAGTGTAGAGCCTGCTTCAGATCCTCTGTCACCCTCTCTCTCTGCCCCTGCCCCACTTGCTCTTGCTCTCACTTTCTCTCAAAAAAATATAAACCATTAAAAAAATACTTCAGTTCCTTCATACCTCAGATGTGCAGTGCCCCATCCACTTTTATGTTTCTAACCAACGTCCACCTATATACCCAAAATTCTCCCTAGAGCTTTTGGTTTTATGTCCACCATGTGGACACCTCCACTGGGATGCCTCCCAGGCTTTTAAAATGTAGCCTCCAAAATCAAATTATCTTTCTCTTTTTCTTAATATTTTTAATCTTAATTGTTGCATGCATCATTCAGTTACCCATCCAACCCAGAAAATCAGGATTCATTTTTGACCTTCCTCTTTCACTGGCTCTGTGCTCAGCCACACCATTCTTTACGCTGTGTCATACTCCTGACTTTACCCCTTAAGGTATCTCTAGACCAGCCCCTCTTTCTCTATCTTCACTACCAGGAACATCAGCTTGACTTACCTAGATTATTGTAGCACAGTCCTATCTTCCTTTCCTGCTTTCAGTATTGCTGTTCCTCCCACCCTCCACCCATTCTCTGCACTGTACTATTCCAGTGTTTCCTCCCTCCTTCTTCCTGCTCATTTTGCCCACAGTTCAGACCCTCCATGAGCCAGCCTCCAAGCCTCATCACTATAATTTGTGCTCTAATACCAAGCGGTTTGTTGCTCCTCTATCCCACAAGGTTGTTCGTTTGTTTTTGTTTTTGCTTAAATATTTTGTTTTCCTTGCTGGAATACTTTCCCATCCTTTGTAACCTGGGTATTTCTTATTCTTCAGGATTCGTAACATCCATGTTTCCCTTTAGAAGAGCTTTTTAAACATAGACCCAATGCTATTTTGGGTTGCCATTCCTCTATACTTACATAGCATTCTAAACATCATATTGGAATTACCTGTTCTGAGATACATGGGTGGCTCAATCAGTTAAGTGGCTGCCTCTAATTTCAGCTCAGAGCATGATTTCATGGTTCCTGAGTTCAAGCCCAACATCAGGCTCTGTGCTGATAGTGTGGAGCCCACTTGAGATTCTCTCTCTCCCTCTCTCTCTGCCCTTCCCCTACTCTCTCTCTCTCTCACTTTCTCTCTATCTCTCAAAAAAGAAGTAAACTTTAAAAAAAAGAGAAATTACTTGTTTCCTCAATGTGATCATGAAATGTTAAGATCTAAGAACCTTTGTGTGCTTATTCTAATGGTCATACACCCATGCATCCCATGCACCCAGCAGATCATAGGGAGGCAAATATTTCTTGAGTTGAAATAAACTTTGTCTAGCCATGTTATGAAAATATTACAGTGTCCAGTTAGAGACTTTGGCCTGCATCCTGAGATCTGTGGGAAGCCAATGGAATGATCCAAACAACATCCCAGGAAGTCATTGTGGTAGCAAGATAGTGAATTGGAGAGAAAGAGACAGTCTTAGAAATGGCATTTTATTCTGTTTTCCCTTTTATGATTATGATCACAGTGTATAATGTTGTATTTACTTGTCTTTTAGCTTCTGCCTCCCAGTGGCCAGTAAATGCCACGTCTCCACACAGAATATCCAGCACCAATTACAATGCCTGCTGCAATCACTGGGGTAGGCCTTTGGGGTAAAGGACAGAGTGTGTAAAATAACTGAAGTGTTTGTTTTCAATGACAATGGACAGTAAAAGCATTCATATAACTGCCTGCAACATATATTAAAATGCATCAAAAATAATAATATGAGCACATCTGGGTGACTCAGTCAATTAAGTGTCCGACTCCGGATTTCAGCTCAGGTCATAATCACAGGGTCATGGAATCAAGCCCCATGTTGGGCTTCATGCTGAGTGTGGAGCCTGCTTAAAATTCTCTCTCTCTCTCTCTCTCTCTCTCTCTGCCCTTCACCCCCCTTTGTGAGCTCTCTCTCTCTCTAAAATAAATTAATCAAAAAAAAAATAAATAGTAAATAAATAGGTAATATGGATTGATTAATGGATAGGAGAGATAGGTGAGTACAGACATGATGAAACAAAGTGGAGCAAGTTGATAATGATAGGATCTAGGTGGTAAGTGGACTGGTATTCACTGTGAAACTCCTACAATTTTTCAATGCGTCTGTAGATTTTCATATTAGGAGTTAGGAATATGAAAACATGTATGATAAATATTGACCATTTCCAAATGGAAATGCATGATGATGAGGAATAAGTTCAGGGAATGATTGATTTTCTCTTCTAGTATTAGAAGCAATGCTCACTCTTGAGTCCTTCCAGAATCCCAGCTGCCACATCACTAAAGATGGCCTATGAACCATGTGTATCTATAGGCCGCTGGTGGTCCTACCCTTCCCTCCTTGAGATTCAAATACAAAAGGAACCAAAATAGTCTATTTCTTATCACATCAGTAATCCAGAGTTTCTCGTATGTGCAATGCAGGTCAGAAAGTTTGTCTCTGTGGAATCTCCTCATTACTCTTGAAATAGGAAGTTGAACTTCTCCACCTGCAGATGAAACTAGAAGCTTCTTCTCACCCCCAAAAATAACTGAAAAGGGGGAGATGTCCTCAACTGGGAAAACTTTTTTTCCAACCATACAAAATACTTTTCTTCTTTCTTTGGACTTAGCAAGGGCATCAACTTTCTCTTAAAATGCTGAAAAGATATCTGGGAAAGCTTCACAATTGCTCATTAGGAGAAAAAAAATCACATCAGTCATAAAAAGAGGTTGTTATGTGTTGTTTTGCAATCTTCTGAATATTTTGGATTTTTAAGAGTTCTCTTCCAAAAATACAACCCAAGTCAATGTACCTATTCTCCAGCATCTGAAACTTGTGGACTTCTCGTAACTTCGCAAAGAGAAGGCAGTTGTTTGCCTGGCCCGAGCTGTACACTGACTCTTTCATGCAAATATATCTTTCTACTCCTGTGGCCAAGTACCTCTCTGTTATTGCCGCCTGTTTGTTCAAGTGGTAAGGAAATATTAAATATCACACGTTCTCAGCAGAGACCGGACAGTAATTATCAACAGATGGCAGTGAAAGGAGACTGAGAGAGCAGGAGAGTCCTCTCTGCAGGACGCCTTGTGCCAATCTCCAGGCAACTATTGGTCCCAGACCTGGGGAGATAAGATGAGGTTAACCAGTCATCCCTCTCCCCACTTTTCACATTATCTTAACATTTTCTAGGCATCCATCTTGAGCACCTAATTCTAAGCTCCCTCGGAAAGGGCAGAGGATTACACCATGTGCTGGAATCAGTTACTAGTCCTCTGGAAAAGGGAAACAGCATCAGGAGGGATTTTGAATGTTTCAGGAAGCACTCACAACAGAACTTGAAAATGGATATAAGTCAATTCAATAAGTACATATCAAAATCCTGCTCTATTCTCTCCACGTGTCGAAATATAATTAGGAACACAGAATAAAAGGATATGAGGGTGCCTGGTTGGCTCAGTCGGTTAAGCATCCCACTCTTGATTTCAGCTTAGATCATGATCTCATGGTTCATGCATCGAACTCTGTGCTGGCAGTGCAGAGCCTGCTTGGGATTCTCTCTCTCTCTGTTCCCCTCTCTCTGCCCCTCCCATGCTCTCTCTCTCTGTCTATTTATAAAATAAATACATAAAATTAAAAAAATATATATCTATATATGAACCTGGTCCTGAGGAATAAACACTTAGTGATGAAAACAATTACTTAAAACATGCTGAACTAATCACAGCCATGGAAATATAGATACTAATTGTAGTATCGTTAAATAATTTTTAAAAGTCATGATTAACTCTGTCTGGACTAGAAGTTGTGGTGGTTATGGGAGCTATGTCAAGAAAAGCTTCAAGGACAGGTGACATCTACCCTGGGCACATAAATAAGAATATATTTGTTTCACGAATGTGACAAGAAATAGGCATCTAGCACTGAAGGAAACAGGATCTCTGCCCTAATGAAGCTTCTATCCACAGAGAGTAGGGAAAAGAGGAGAGGGATTTTCACAGTCGAGTAGGAGACAAAGGACATTCCTAAAAGAGATGGGAGCCATTACTCACACAGAGCCACAGAGACATGGAAGAGTCAGGCCCATGGAAGAGTGGAGACTGATTACATGGTAAATTCAATAGCCCCTCTTCTTGCCCAGGCATTTATTAAACAAATATTTATACCAAAGCACAGGCACTGGACATGCAGATTGAATAAGTCTTCTGGAATCTCAGCCTTCATCTTCATGGAGTTAATTGACCATAGGAATGGTGGACATTGAAGACAACATTCAGTATATATAAGGTCTTCCTTAGATTTCATAGAATCTAAGGTCTTATTAAGAAGTTGGTTTATTCAATCTTGAAAAGAACAATTTTTATTTTTCTCTTATACAAAATTAAGACCTGACAAACATGTAGTGAGGGGCAGCATGGTGCAGAGGAAAGGTTCTACAGAAATCCCACCATGACTTAAATCACTGCCAGGGATGAGCAAAAGCACTTCCCACACTATCCTCACATCAAATTCTATATGAAATATTTAAACAAAAAGAAATACAGAAAATAATGATACTTTTGTACCCATCACCCAAACTGAACACATCTTAAACTACGCTTCTTTTGCTATTATGGACAATAAACATTACAGATAGAATTGAAGCCCCCTTTATACTCTTTCCTTATTACCCTCTATCCCACTCCACATATAATCACTATTCTGATGCTGACCTTGGACTCCCCCCGTGTCTATTACAAAAAATATATACATATAGAATATGCATGTTCTCACCTTAAAGCAGCATTGTTTTGAATAGTTTGTAAAATTTAAAGCATTATCATACTGTATATTTTATTCTACAACTGAATTTTGTAGTTAAAATTAAACTTTAAGGATTTTTCCAGGTTATTCAAGGCACCATCTGTATTTTTTATGGTTTCCATGTATCATTTATATTGAGATTCTCTGAAGAAACAGAATCAGTAGGATATATATTTAAAGACAGATAGAGGGGCGCCTGGGTGGCTCAGTCGGTTAAGCCTCTGACTTCAACTCAGGTCAGATCTCACGTTTGTGGGTTCGAGCCCTGCATCAGGCTCTGTGCATGGCAGCTAGCTCAGAGCCTGGAGCCTGCTTCCAGTTCTGTGTCTCCTTCTCTCTCTGCCCCTCTCCCTCTCATGCTCTGTCTCTTTCTGTATCAAAAATAAATAAAGCATTAAAAAAATTTTTTAATATAGATACATGCATACATACATACATACATACATACACAGATATAAAAAAAATTAGTATAGGAATTGTCTCACATGATTATGGTGGTCGAGACATCCCAAGATCTGCCACCTTCAAGATGGAGAAACAGAGAAGAGAGTGGAATACTCAGACTGAGTTTGAAGGCCTTAGAACAGGGGCTGATGGTGAAAGTCCCCTTCTGAGTCTGAAAGTCTGAGAACCAGGAGCACCAATGGCTGAGTACAGGAGATGAATGTCTCAGCTCAAGCAGAGAGTGCATTCTCCCTGCCTCCATATTTTTGTTAGATTCTAGCTCTCAGTGGCTTGAATGATGCTCACCCACTCTGCAGAGGGACATCTTACCGATTCAAATGCTAATTGCTTCTGGAAATACCCACACACCTGAAACATAATATTATCAGCTACCTGGTGCCAGTCACCTGGAGATCTTTGAGTCCACTCAAGATAACACATAAAATCAACCATCACACCATCCTATTTCTTTACTTCTTTTGTTCTCATTTTTTGCCTCTCTTTTCCTTTCTTTTTTCATTGCTGGCTTGCAATTTGTAAACTGTGATTCTGTTTTAGTGCTTAACATTAAAATTTTATAATTTGTTAACAAGTCCAAAACTATTCACTGCTTTTTTTCCTCTCACAAAGAAGTTAAGGACTTTATAGTGTTTAACTACCCCTCTAAAGCCTGGTATCTATCCTGTGTTCTGTATTATCTAGTCATTCATTTCATATTTTTCTTTTCTAAGTGATTTTTCACCTTAAGTAAATACATGAAGATATTTTGTTACTTCTGTGCTATTTTTACTTGAATCTATTTCTTCCTTCTGGGTTTACTGTCCTTCATTTTCAAGTACATCCTTCATTGGTTCTTTTGGTAAGATCTCTGGATGGTAAATTCTCTTAAACTTTGTCTGATGTGTTCTTTATTAAACCTCCCTCCTGAATGATAGTTTACTTAAGTGTAAAACTATAAATTAACAGTTATTTTCCTCTATCACCTTACAGATATTATTGTATTGCCTCTGGCACCTATTCTGATAAAGAGAAATCACTATCAGTATATTTGTCCCAAGATTTTGTTAATTGGCCTGTTGGTTAGCTTTAAGACTGATCTTTTTAAGCTTAATGTTCTACAATTTTACTATGATCATTTAGGATTTTTATTTCCCCTTACTCAGTCTTCCTGTTCTCATCAACTCTGGAAAATTTATAGCCATTAGATCTTCAAAAATCTCTTCTCTCCCATTCCCACAATTTTTATTTCTTCATAGTTCCTTTTACATTTTAGATAAATTACTTAGTACTACCTTTCCAATTTTGTTTCATGCTTTTCCAATTTGGCATTTATCTCTGCTTGAGCATTTTATTTCTATGATTATATTTTTAATTACTTATATATTTTTTGAAAATATTAAATATTCATATGTTCTTCATTCACTAATAGCCTATTTTTGCTCATTATATTTTCCTCTATGAATCTCTGATCAACTCTCATATATTTTTACAAGTCTTCTTCAAACCGTTCTATTAATTCTATTTCATGTGCCGTGATACATCTAATATGGATTTTATTGTCCACCTTTCAATATCATCATGCTTTATAAATTTGGATTGTAGGCATGGTTTGGATAGAAATATTGTTGTTTGTGTCTCTACAGTGGAGATGGGGTGTTAAATATGTCTCCATCTATTGACTTTTCCGTATCTAGCCTTTTCTACCTTCAGCTGGACTTCTGAAACTCAGGGCTAGAACTAAGTCTCATATGGGAAACTAGAAACTCTTGTCCCCAAAAGCACTCATAGATAGTCAATGAGCCAGGAGATTTTCGTGGCCCATAACTCAAAGGTATATAACTTCATACAAACTAAAAAGTGACAACTGTTCACATCAGTGGGAGAACCACCTTCTAAGACTGTTGAAAAGCAGTAATCTTGGCACCAATAGAGTATCTTAGTCGCTATTACCCCATGAGGCCTCAATTCCAAGCCTCCCTTGCCTCCAAGAAGAAGAAGAAGATGGTCACTGGACACCTCCATGGGTGTCCAGTGACCATCAGGGCCCCATCACAGCACTCAGACCTATATTTCTTTTCATTTTTCTGAACCACAGAGAAAAATGTCCTATATTTGTACTATTTGGAGGGTTTCTCTTTTGTTCTATTTTATCATCTATCATCTGGGATGCAACAGAGTTGAGTGGCCTCAAAACATAAACTTTCAGTCTCATTCTGACATGTTACCCATCCTTCAAAAACCAGATAACTGGTCAGTTTCACCTCCCCACTGTAGTCCACAACTTTTCCTCTGCTCAGAATGCATACCCGTGTTTCTGCCATAGAAGTTCTTCAAGACACAGCTCAGCCTTTTCTTTTTTAATAATGTCTTCTAACAATATTCACCCTTCTCCCCAATACCTTTTCTTGTCCCTCACCCTCAACAGATCATTAGCTTCCTGAACATAGAAGATAGGTTGGATTCCTTTCACCTCTTATCTCCTCTTAAATTTCATTAGGAGTGCCTGATCAATATTTAATGAATGCATACTTATTTGGGTTTTAGAAAATCCAAATGCACAGGACCTTATTTTGACTTTTCTAAAATTGGCCAGCAAGACTAAAAATAAAAACTGAAACTAAAACAACTCTTCTCTTAAAGACATCCCAAACTCCTAAAGCCTATACTCAGATGTCCTGAAAACATGTAAAGATTTTGCAGTCTTCCAACTCCATGAAACGCAAAGCAGTTTGTTCTCCTTGCCATTTTGAAAGATAAATAGGATTTGTGGGGAAATTATGCAAGCTTTCCCTGGAAAATGAAAAGATTTCTACAAAACCCACAGGCAAACTTCTGAAAAGCCAAAATCAACCAGCTTCATTTTACATGTAGGACTTTCTACACCTCAGTATAAAATAATGTGGGTGATTAAATCTCACTAAAATTTAAGAAAATCAAGGTATTACACTTCACCAAAGCTTATTAATATATACATATGTGTAAATATAGTCATATGTGTGCATGTATATATGTCTATGCACATGTGAACAAAAATAGCACCTTTGTGCAACTGGATGAATAAATGCATGAATGAGAGATTTTAAGCAATTAGTATCATTTGGATAAAGGATACTTAGACTCCAAAGGTAGAAACATCTTATAGTTCTCCCCAACACAACTTGTACCCGAGACCCCTGAATTTGCAGTACTATCCATGACGGCCTCCTATATCCTGATTCACTGGCTACGTCTCAGCTTAAATCCTACCCCCTCTGGGCAGCCTTGACTCCTGGCATTCCATCATTGCCCCTACACACCTCCTTCAGAACATGTATTGAAATTATTTCTTCACATGTCTGCCCCTCATCACACTGTGGGCCATCTGAAAGCAAGAACCAAGCGTTCTTATCTCTGAATCTTAGTCTAGCTCTGTGCTTGTGCATGGTAGGTATGCAATACATTTTTGATGAATGAATGAATGAATGAATGAGTGAGTGAATGAATAAAGCCCATGGGTAGAACTATTCTGCAATATACTTTTCATCAAAAAGGAAGCAATAAACAGCATCTGCTTTATCAGAGTCTTCTGCGAAACAAAATCTAAAGGAGATTCTGCAAACGCATTGCTAACTTTCAGTGTGAACGCCATGGTCCTTCTAAAATTAAAGCAGGCACTCCCTCCCCTTCTGAAATCTCAGCCATTTTACTCTAGCAAATAAACACTTGAATGACATGTTTTTCTATTAAAAACTCATGGGCCTTAAATTTCTTTTTAATCACAGGATTTAGTATTATTACACGTGTTCCATTAACAGGCATATCCAATGAATTCCCTTTCATAAACACTAGTAAGTTTAGTGCAAACCAGCCAGGTGATTAATTTATAATTCTTGACACATTAGGGAGGTGGGTTGGAGGTAAGAAGTAGCAAGTAAGCCTAGGATGGACTGCCTTTTATGCCAACACCACGGACACACACAGAGAAGGGCACACACACACACAAACACCTGAACACATGCACTACACACAAGCACACACACACACCATCCGTGAACACCCACTGTGCTGAACTGGCATTGGCTCCAAATTTGACAAACCAATGCCTGAAGGCAAATAGCTGAGCCTAAACTGTTGCAGGTTCCTTTACCCATAAAAATAATAATAACGAATAAAAATCATTGGAGCTTGGCCAGAGCCTAATGCAGCACAATTGCTAAATTCAGCATCCTCCTTCCCCACACACATATACTCCCCACTTGCTCCACCACGTCCTTCTTGCCTCTTTAGGCAGGTTATTCTACCTTGAATAAAAAGTCATTCAATAGCTGTTTCAATCCCAGATGCCTAATGCATTAGACTTTCTCCCTAAACCCCAGGGATTCTTTCTGCAGGAAAGAGGAGCTTCTGAATGGAACAGAGCAGGCACTAACTCGCTGTGATTTTAGGAGAGTCAGTTCCTCTCTCTGAGCTACATTAGTACATTTCCACGTGAGTAAATGAGAAGGTCAATTGTGATGATTCCCTTCATTTCCAACTTTTTATATTGCACCTTAGAACGTGGACTCCAAAGCCAGACTGATGAGATTCAGATCCCAGCCCTTTGTTAAATAGTGATGATGATAGATAGATAGATAGATAGATAGATAGATAAATAGGTACATAGATACATAGATGATAGATAGATAGATAGATAGATAGATAGATAGATAGATAGATAGAGCTGCTACTCATAGGGTTATAATGAATTAAATGACATATTTTATATAGTGTTTAAAGGCAGCCTGGCCCATAGTACGCTCGATTAGTTGCTGTAATAACCACTAAGAAGGGATTTCTGAAGGTCGCACCATTAACACTCTCCATCTTATTTCTCTATTTCAGAATAAGGGAGTGAGGAACAAAAACCAAAACTTAACGTTTGCTTCTGGACACATGAGGGGAGAGATGTCCCACTGAATCCCGAAAGTCCATAGACCTTGGGCCCTGGGTCAGGTAGGCCCACAGGGAGGAGCAGGGGTGGGAGGGGTGGTCCTCTGGCCCTGTGGGGGGGACAGAGGACTGAGCAGGAGGAGAGCCACAGTGAGGAATAAAGCATGCTGGCAAAGTGAGAGGAACTCACACGGAGCCTTGGCCACACAGCTTTTGGCAGCATCCAGGCCTCTTCATCTCTCAATTTCACGGTCACCAAAAATCACACATTAAAAGCCCAATGACTAAATGAATATGGAAATGGAACAGCCTGAAACCCCCAAGATGTGGTCAGTCTGGGTCACCTTCAAGAAGTGCGGTGGCATCCAAGGACGATGGATGGCGGGTCTCGGTGACCTTCCCTGGGGCATGAGAAGGGGACAAAAATGATATTTTAATCCCCTGAGCTATCGGTGCAGAAACCTTCACAGGATTGAAGTCCAGGACAGAAAAACAAACATAGTTCAAATTATTCAATCTTCCAATATCCTAGTTCCTAGGGAGATTTCCTCCTTAAATGAGTCACTGGAAACTGCTATTTAAACAGCAAGTATTTATTTTCCTTTTTTAAAGGCTTGAATACATTGCTTAGTAATAATAACAAGGGAACAAATAACAACCATGTAAACTGAGGCCAGAGGAATTGACTGCAAAATGATTATCCCCGGTTCGTGCATTCACCTGGAACCCAATCAACAACATGCTCTCTCTTTCTCTATGCCCCTCCTAACAGAGCCCAGAAACCAAGGATCTCATTCCCAGAATGTCTGCTGAAGGGCTATGTGTCACCAAGAAATCTCTTAGCTTCTCTGAGCTTAGGGCATCATGTATTCAACAATAACATTATATCCATCTTAGCCCTTGTGCCCAAAGGTTTTAGGCTGTCATCCACCAGTTCCCACCCTCCATTGAGAGGTTTCCCCATGAGATGCGTGTCACCCTTACCCATGCAGGTTTCCACACGCATTCATGAGAATGCAGGTGTCCACCAGGTGTCCCAAGGGGCTGGTAGGCACAAGAGGTGTCTGTTATATCACTCTTTGTAAAACTACAGCTCACCCATAGAACTATAACTTAAATTATGGACCTTAGTAAATAATATATCAATACCAGCTCATGAGTTATACCACATGAACCATATAAAAGTAGGATGTTAATAATGAGGGAAATTGTGTGCAGGGAAAGAAGGCATAAGTGGGAACTCTCTGTACTTCTTACCTTGTGTATCAGTAAACCTAAAACTACCCTAAAAAATAATCAATTAATTTTTAAAAAATAAACAAACAACAGCAACACAAAAAAACCAGCTGTGGGGTGCCTGGGTGGCTCAGTCGGTCGTGTCTGACTTCGGCTCAGGTCATAATCTCACAGTTGGTGGGTTCGAGCCTCACATAGGGCTCTGTGCTGACAGCTCAGAACCTGGAGCCTGCTTTGGATTCTGGGTCTCCCTCTCTCTCTGCCTCTCCCCAACTCACGCTCTGACTCTGTCTGTCTCAATAATAAATAAACAAAAAATTAAAAACAAAAACAAAAACAAAAAAACAGCTGTAGTTCTACCCATCTCTAGCACACTTAACCACATATCTTGTCTCAGTCAGCCTGGGCTGCTATAAAAAATAGCTTTCGACAGGTGGGCTTACAAACAAGAGAAATTTATTTCTCCCAGTTCTGGAGGCTGGAAATCTGTGACCAGGTGCCGGCATGGCCAGGGTCTGGTGAGGACCCACTTCCAAGCTGGAGACAGATGACTTAGCTTTGTACCCACACAAGGAGGAGAAAAAGCAAGCTAACTCTCTGGTCTCTTCATTCACATGGCCCCAACACTCATGATCTAATTACCTCCTAGGGTCCCACCTCCTGTACCATCACATTAAGGATTAAATATCAACACATGAATTTTGGGGGCACACAAACATTCAGTCCATAATGTTTATCTTGCCCACACGTTTATTTTTATTTTTTCCATGGCACTCATGGCTGATGTACCATTATTATACATATGTTTATTGTTGGTGTCTACCCCATTACTGACACAGACACAGTATGGAATGTAGGATCTATGAGGAAAAAGATGTTTCTATCCTATGGTCACTGATTTGGTCCCCAATATTGCCTAGTGTGTAACAGACACTGGAAAACTATTTTTAAGATGAATCAATGAATGAGTTAATAAATGAATCAATGAACAACCTTGGCAGTCTCAAACTCTTTGGTAGACTAACAGGAGAACAGAGAAACCAGTAGAGATGGAAAATAATCCATGGGCAAGGAAAGGGATGGGAAGGTTTACACTGGGTTCTCCCTTCCCGTTCTCCATACCCATGAAACCAACAAGTTATCCTGGAACTATCAATCATCTAGAGTCAACTCGGCAGCCCAATCAATGGCAAGAGGCATAGATTATCAAAAGGCGGCATCTTTGGGATAAATTTTAACCGTGTCCCAGTTGAGGACCTGATAGAAGCCCTGAGATTGTAGCTCTAAGGAGAGTGATTCCTCCCCCCTGGATTCTCTGCAACCAGTGTGCATGGGGAGGACTAGGAGAGAAACTAGCAGTGATACTGAGGATTAGTGCAAGGGCAGAGTAAGAGACCAGAGGCTAAGGGTTTACTCAATGTATTCCATATGGATTTTCCTGTGTATTCTTCACAGCATCTCTGAGAGACAGAAAAACTTACCCCATTGTAGCAAAGAATATCAGGAGTTCTCACTGCTGTGTTTTTTCTGACACACAGGAAGGTCACGCCTCTCGCCACCACTTGCCTTGATTCAGAAAAGGACCCTATGCCTGGCTTCTGGCTAGTGGAATGTAGGCAGAAGGGATGCACTCACTTTCCAGTGTGGCTTGTCAGCGACCAGCATCCTGCAGTCTTTCACTCTCTTCTTTATCAGATAGCAAGTGAGGAAGGAACAAGGGAAGGCAGAAAGGAGGGAAAGGAGGAAGGGAGGGGAGGAGGGAAAGGAAGGAAGGAGAGGGAAGAAGGGAGGGAGCAAGGGAAGGAAGGAAGAAAGGAAGGAAGAAGGAAGGAAAGAAAGGAAGGGAGGAGGGAAGGAAGGAAGAGAGAAAGAGTAAGTGTGTCAAGCCACTGAGAATTGCTGTTACTTCAGCTGACATTATGCAACCATTTTATAGAGGAGAAAACTGAGGCACAGTTGTGATAACTTGCCGTAGTTGGTATTGCAGCTGACAGTTGAACTCAGGCAGTTGGCCTGAGACCATGAGTTCCATCCACTACAAGTTTAGGCTCCAGGGGGACCTAGCTCCTTTGCTCAGTGCTATTCCCTCACAGTAGGTGAGCCCCAGAGGCCTATATCAGGGAACATCTCACACATCCAGGAGGGGGACGGGCAGAGCAAACAAGTTCTGAGAATGAGGTTGCCCAGGAATTCTGTGCCTATGCATAAGCTACATACTTAATTTTGAGACAGATGGTATATGGCATTTTCTGTTCATTAAATTCCTCAATACAACTTTATGGGAAGAATGCTTGTCTTAAATTTCATATAGTCCCAGGAGTGCTAGGAAAGGGGATTAAGCCACCCAGCAACACAGCATGAAATTAATTAAGTGGCAGAATTCACAAAGGCTCACTGCATTCTGGTACTACATGCAGAGGAAAAGAAGGTATTGGAAAAGGACACTTGGTGATCTCTGGGAAGAAGGATGGAAGCGCCCATGCACACTCGCCCTGGGACAATCTTGAGAAGGGGCATCTGTTTACTTCATTCATTTCATCATCCTGACAACACGGCAAAAGAGGCATTGTTGTCCCCATTGTGTAGATGGGGATAATAATTATAGAATAATTATTATATAATAAATGATCATTATAATTAATATCTACCTTGAGGTAGAGAAGAAAATCAAGACCAGCTTTCACTGAAGGCAGAGTTCAAACTCTTTCTCTACAATCCTTGGCTCCTCAACAAGATGGTTTTTAAGTGAAATGAGTTCCTGTAGAAAAAAAAAAAAAGAGCAACCTGAGCTGGGTTAGGGCATCTCCTTTCCTAGAAGTGTTCCAATAAAATTGATTCTAAAGCCAATTTCTATAAAGCAAATTCAAATTTCATATTGACTCTCAGAGTTGGGAAAATTAGTTAAGTTGTTTTATGGAACAAGGTAGAAAGACTGTAATAGCTGATTTTTATCAAATGCTTGCTAGGTGCTCAACACATTATGGATGTTATTTTTGTCACATTCCCAACAAATCTGTGGGATACACTGTTATTAGTCCCATGTTGACAGATGAGAAAGTGGGGAGAATCAGTGGATAACTCAGATGCCTACAGCCACACAGCCAGCCTCAGCCAGAATGGAAGCACAGGTAGTCTGATGGTGGAGACAAGGACCCCAACAATGTTATTTAAAGCGTACTAGTGCTATTGCTGTGTCATAGGGGAGTTCTATTGATAGTTTTTTGAGGAACCTCCACACTGTTTTCCAGAGCAGCTATACTAGTTTACATTCCCACCAACAGTGTAGGAGGGTGCCCGTTTCTACACATCCTCGCCAGGATCTATAGTCTCTTGATTTGTTCATTTTAGCCACTCTGACCAATGTGAGGTGGTATCTGTGTGGTTTTGATTTGTATTTCCCTGATGATGAGTGATGCTGAGTATTGTTTCATGTGTCTGTTGGCCATCTGGATGTCTTCTTTGGAGAAGTGTCTATTCATGTCTTCTGCCCATTTTTTCACTGGATTATTCATTTTTTGAGTGTGGAGATTGGTGAGTATAGATTTTGGATATTAGCCCTTTATCCAATATGTCATTTGCAACTATCTTTTCCCATTCTGTTGGTTGCCTATTAGTTCTCTTGATTGTTTCCTTTGTAGTGCAGAAGCTTTTTATCTTGATGAAGTCCCAATAGTTCATTCTTGCTCTTGATTCTCTTGCCTTTGGGGATGTGTCAAGTAGGAAATGGCTGTGATTGAGGTCAAGGAGGCTGTTTCCTGCTTTTTCCTCTAGGGTTTTGATGTTTCCTGTCTCACATTCAGGTCTTTCAACCATTTTGAGTTTATTTTTGTGTATGGTGTAAGAAAGTGATCTAGTTTCATTCTTCTGCATATTGCTGTCCACAGTTATCCCAGCACCACCAGTTAAAGAGGCAGTCTTTTTTCCATTGGATACTCTTTCCTGCTTTGTCAAAGATTAATTGGCCATACATTCATGGGTCCAGTTCTGGGTTTTCTATTCTATTCCATTGGTCTATGTGTCTGTTTTTGTGACAATACCATACTGTCTTGATGATGACAGCTTTGTAGTAGAGGCTAAAATCTGGGATTGTTCTACCTTTTATTACTTTGGCTATTTGGGGTTTTTTTTGTGGTTCCATATGAATTTGAGGATAGTTTGTTCTGGCTTTGAGAAGAATGCTGGTGCAGTTTTGATAGGTATTGCATTGAATGTGTAGGTTGCTTTGGGTAATAATGACATTTTAACAATGCTTATTCTTCTGATCCACGAGCATGGAATGCTTTTCCATTTCTTTGTGTCTTCTTCAGTTTCTTTTATAAGCTTTCTATAGTTTTCATCGTTCAGGTCTTTTACAGGTTTGGTTAGGTTTATTCCTAGGTATTTTATGGTTTTTTTGTGTGTGAAATTGTGAATGGGATCACTTCCTTGATTTCTCTTTCTGTTGCTAGGGATCTACTGAAGGGATAGAGATGTGCCAATGCATAGAAGCACATGTACCCCAATGTTCATAGTGGCACTTTCAACAATAGCCAAATCATGTAAAGATTGGACTAAATGTCCATCAACTGATGAATGGATAAAGAAGATTTGGTTTATCTATACAATGGACTAATACGTGGCAATGAGAAAGAATGAAATCTGGCCATTTGTAGCAAAGTGGATGGACCTCAAGGGTGTCATGCTAAGCTAAATAAGTGAGGCGGAGAAGGACAGATACCATATGTTTTCACTCATAAGTCTAACAGTAGAAACCTAACAGGGGACCATGGGAAGGGGAAGGGGGGAAGAATTAGGGAGAGGGAGGGAGACAAATCATGAGAGACTCTTGAATACTGAAAACAAACTGAGGGCTGAAGAGGGAGAGGGAAAGGGGAAAGGGGGTGATGGTCATGGAGGGGGACAGTTGTGGGGAAGATCACTGGGTGTTATATGGAAACCAGCTTGGCAATAAACTATAAATTAATTAGTTAATTAATCTTACACCAAGCCAGACACTGTGCAAAGCATGTTTCACATATCAACTGTTTAATCCTCAAAACAATCCTATTCTTATCCCTATTTATAGATGAAGAACCAAGGTATGGGGAAATTATGTAGGCAAAGTATTCTGTAGAAGTCCACACAGCTTGTGAGTGGCAAAGCCAGAAACCTGATATAGGCGGGTTGGTACTCTCCTCTCCATCAAAGATGGCTGCCAGCACACATTTTATGCTTTCCAAACTCAATTCCCATGCTTATAAAGTTAAAATGAAATAGATGCTTATCTCATTATTGCCTATAAAATTGTTTTTGTCATTATTATTATTATCATTATAAACATAAAGAAAGATTCTATTAGGTTCTTAGGAGTGAGGATGCCTGGGAAAATCATATTATTGGGTATAACACAAATTGAGGAAAATGTCAATGAGAGCCTTGCAGAAGAAAAAAATAGTGGTATGTGGATCAGAGTGTTTTATTTACTTGCATTGGTGGAGAAGGGACAGAGAGATGGAATTATGAATTCTTATATGAGTCTACCATACCTACTTTTTAGTGACAGCTGGAAATTCTTTCTTCTGCTCTGACCTCTGTTTTCCTGAATTACAATGCTGTTCTTTATGACACTATCTTGCTCCAATTTGCTCACATATTCTTCTTCTTTAGTAGATAATTTCCTTGAGACTAGAAGCTATGTTTTATTTTACATGTATCTCCAACACCTACCACAATGCCTCTACTAGTCAGAGTTCTCCAGAGAAAAAGAACTGAGAGAGAGAGAGAGACAGAGAAAGAGAGAGAGATTATAAGGAATTGGCTCACAGAATTATGGAGGCTGAGAAGTCCAGACCCAGGAGTGCCAATGATACAGTTCCAGTTTGGTCCAAAGGTTTGAGAACCAGAAGAGCCAATGGGATAAGTTCCAGTCCAACTGTGTGTCCAAAGGCTGGAGAAGATTGAAGTCCCAGCTCAAAGACAGTCAAGCAGAAAGAGAGAATTCTTTCTTAGCCTTTTATTCTACTTAACCCTTCAATGGATTGGTTAAGGCCACCCACACTGGGGAAGGCAATCTGCTTTCTTCAGTCTACTAAGTATTAATCTCATCAATTAAATTCTCACAGACACACCCAGAATCATATGTAACCAATTATCTGGACATCCCTTAACCCAATCAACCACGACATAAAATCAACTATTACAATGCCCGACACATATGTCAAAAAATGGATAGGGTCATTTGGGTAGCTCAGTTGGTTGAGCATCTGACTCTTGGTTTCAGCTCAGGTCATGAGAGATCGAGCTCCATGTCAGGCTCTACACTGACAGCACAGAGCCTGCTTGGGATTCTCCCTCTCTCTTTGCCTTTCCCCTGCTTGTGTTTCTCTCTCTCTATCTCTCTCTCCCCACCCCTCTCAAGATAAACAAGTAAAACATTTAAAAAATAAAAACAATAAATAATTTTTAAAAATCTTAATGGATAAATCTGGTAAAAACATCTATGCCATTCTATACCTGATCTTATATTTAATATCCACTCACTAGACCCTCTGATTCCCACCATCATCTCCTCATGGTTTCAAATTTTCTTCTAGAAAGAACACTTGGGTCCTCATCATACACTGGTATGGCTGAGCCAGAACAATGTAACTATCGTAATAGCTACCAATTCTGTGAGTGCTTTCTACACGCCACAGACTGTATTAAAAGGTTGACTAATTTAATGTCTCGTTTATGGTCACAATAAACCAATTAAAGCAATATAATGATTAGCCCCCATTTAATGTATAGGGAAACTGAAACTCAAACATGGGAAATAGGCAGGTGATACTCTGAACTCTAAGAGCGAACCTCAGAGTCAGGATGGTTAACCACTCCTCCACTGTGGTGTCTCCAATAGGTTCAGGTTCTGTTTAGCCAAGGTCCACCAGCTGAGGGAAAGCAAAAGTCAATGTGAGGAGAGAGGGACAGCTCTGTGACCAGTGGTCTTAGATTCTTAGGGAGTCTTAGAAAAGTGAAAGTTCTAGAGTAAAGAGTAATAGAAATAGAACTTACTGTGCTTGAAAATAAAAGATAAGGTGGGAAGTCACTATGCTAATAAGAGAGGGAGATGTGGAGGCCCGGGTGCGGTTGGGGAGGAAGGGCAAGACCCAAGCAGTTCCTGAAGAGGAAGCAGCAGTACTTCCCTCAGAGGGAAGATGTGCAGAAGCAGCTGTCTCCGTGGATGGTTTCCCATCAGCAGCAAGAACTTTTGAGCTTTTGCTCACTGCTCATCTCCCACAAACATGTTGCTCTATTAGGCTTTGACACCCACATGTGGTCTCTGCATGTGTTATTATCTCCAGATGAAAACATGAGAGTTCTTAGAGAAGTTAAGAAATTGTCTCACTGGGGCACCTGGGTGGCTCCATCGGTTGAGCATCCGGCTTCAGCTCAGGTCATGATCTCACAGTTCGTGGGTTCGAGCCCCCCATTGGGCTCTGTGCTGACAGCTATCTCAGAGCCTGGAGCTTGTTTCAGATCCTGTGTCTCTCTCCCCTGCTTGTGCTCTCTCTCTCTGTCTCTCAAAAATAAATAAAAAACAGAAAAAAATTAAAAAAAAAAGAAATTGTCTTACTTAACTGAATTGCAAGAAAAAAGAAAGACATCAAATATTATAAGGCACTTCTGTGAATAGTATGATGCACGAGTTTGCATTTCAATGACCCAACTTGATGGTTCTTATTCTCCAACAATTCAGAGAAATACTGAGTCCATCAGTACTGACCCACACCTCTGACTAATAGGCCCAGTGGCACAGCCAGCTGGAGGCTGGTAGCCAGGGGCACTGAGCAGGAGCAGATTCCTGTTGGGGGTTGGGGGGAGGGCAGAGGTGCACTGATGGCTTGGGTGTCAGAGCAGGGGTCAACACAGGTAGGACCATCTTGACAACAGTACTGACAACAAACAAGGAAGCAGCATAGTGAGGCCCTGAGGAGAAGGCCAGCGTTGGGGTCTGACATGTCCAGACCAGACTCCCTTGAATGAGCTGTGTGGCCCAGGCAGGCCACTTAAGCTTTCTGAGTCTCAGTGTCCTGACATGTAACCTGGGATTCATGAAGCCTCCCTTGTGAGGTTACCTTGAAGACCACCCATCTTGTGTGAAGTGTCAGGTACAAGGAAGCTGCTCCCTAGTGGTAAATCTTACTGTCGTCCACTTCACCACGGAGCCCAGACCCAGCTTTGCAGTGTCTCAGTCCATTGGGTGGTGTAACTGGACACCACAGGCTGGGGGCGTATCAGCAAGGTTCTTCTCACAGCTATGGAGGCTCGACACCCATGAGCAAGGAGCCAGATGATCGATCCAGTGTCTGGTTGCAGATTGCCAGCACCTCTTCTGGTCTTGTTGTGCCCTTAGGTGGCGGAGAGAAGACTGAAGGAGTGGGTTCTCTGGTTACTCACCAGGGGGCCTCACCTGATCCTAATCACCTCCCAAAGGCCCACCTCCTTATACCATTGCCCTGGAGAGTAAGGCTTACCATACAAAGGGGGCAGGATGGGCCAAGCATTTGGTCTATAACAATCATGAAGCTGGAGGGCTCAGAATTTTGGAAACGATAGCAACCCGAAACCTTGCGTGCACCTGTGTGTGTGTGTGTACATGCATGTGCATGCACGTGCAGTGCTGTCCAGCAGCATCTGCCTCTGCTATCTGACTTGGCCTTGCAAGGCCCATCCTGGCAGCCTGGGAGGGGCCAAGGCAGGGATTGTCTTCACAGTTTCAGGAAACAGTGAACAGAGGTGGACTTGGGTGCAGGGAGCTGCCTGAGGTCTCCCAGCCTGGAGGGTGGGCCGAGCTAAGAGTGCAACCTTCTTCTTCCAGCTCTTCAGCCACAGCTTGAATGTGAGAAGCTGAGGAGACTTCATTCCCCCAAAAGGTGGTATTAGAAGTGGGGAGGCAGAGAGAGGAAGGGAAAGAAGTGAGGGAGTTACCAACTTGGAAAGGGCAACTGATCTCTACTAAGTGGTTGGTGTACCGCTTAAGTTTGTAAGGGGATCAGACAGAAGCCCAGTCCAGTTCTATCATTGAGTAGAGCTTATTTGTACTAACAATGCATTTTGTGCCACCTCCTTCATGCAGGCAGCACAGTGAGCCTCAGCAAGCCAAGTGTCACCTTTCTCCTTCTGTCCCTTTTCTGGCTGCCCATCAGGAATGATGCAGAAACCAGGTCACTGGCAAAGCCCTTGATCCCCAGAGTCAGTTCCCTTTAATGAGGGTTGCAGGGGGTGGGATGGGGGCAGGGAGCACTGGTCCACTTCAGACTTGGGCTCCTCTCCTATCTCAGAGCGGACAGATTGGCCACACTGACTGAGCCTCAGTGTCTTCCTGGAAAGTGAGGAAAGAAGAGAGAAGAGGTAGAAATAAATGATTCAGCCTATGTTTTATCACATATCTGCTGTAGGGCCGGGCATGACCCCACATTCCAAGAAGGAAGCAGTGAACAGGACAGACGCCGGCCTGCTGTGCTAGAGCTTGTGCTCACATGGGACATGCATGTAAACGGCTTGGATTTTGAGAGTGCAATCAATTCCCAATAGATTTTACCTACTGAAGGAAGGTCAGGGAGTCAACAGAAGCACAACTACCTATTTCCTCCTGTTATATCCTCTCCCCCAGACTTGATCTCCTCCTGCTATTAAGAACATCTAGAATTAGGGGCTCCTGGGTGGCTCAATCAGTTGAACAGCCATGCTTTATTTCAGATCTGGTCATGATCCAAGGGTAGTGGGATCAAGTCTAGAGTCAGGCTCTGCACTGAGCGTCTTTCTCTCTCTGCCTTTGCCTCTCTCCCCTACTCATTCTTTATCTATCTCTCTCTCTCTCTCACTGCCCCCAAATAAAATTAAAAAAAAAAACAGGATCTCTTTAGATTTGTATTTAGGGCAATAGGGCAATGAGAGGAATATAAAGTAATGGGAGAGGCCAATATGGTCAGCTTATAAATATCTCTTTCAGCTTTGTATTTGAATTTAGAACCCTACAACCCTCCATTTCCCTTGCCTCCAGCACATATATTAATAACTAATTCCCCCAAAAGGAAATGCCTGTCTGTTAACTGGACCAAGGACGCCACGGTAGCAGGGTTCAGCCAAATTTTCTGTAAAGAGTCAGATAGTAAATATTTTAGACTTTGTGGGCCAAGGGGAAAAATAGGAGATATTATGTAGTTACTTTTATCACAAATTTCCATGAGCTTTTTATTGATGAAATCCAAAATATAACAATTGAGCATTTTTTTCTAATGTATTTATGAGAAAAATCCAGTTCTTCGAGGGATGCCTTTTTGCATAACTGGAGAGCAAAATTGATTGCAAACGTCATCTGTGAATGCTAATCTGTAATGTCATTTCACACATTTCATCTCTGAAAATGTATTCTTCTTTTGATTTGTTTTGTTTAGCTATTAAAGGTGCAAAAAAAATCACGCCACATTCTTTGTTCATTGACCACTTAAATAGAGGCAGGGGTGTCTCCGGCCACCCCCTCCCCCATCTCTGCCTACTTTGCTGATCTATACAATGTAGTTACCGGGCCTGTCTACTAGATGGTGAGTTCCTGTTTAGAAGGCTGACATTTTCACCACCAGCTCCGTGCTGTTTCCTTCCTCAGTAAGTAAATGTAATAAGGAACTTTAATAATTACTATTCATCAGGATGGAAGGAAGGAAGGGAGGAAGGACAGGAGGAGGGAAGAAGGGAGGGAGGGAGCAAGAAAGGGAGGGATAGAAGGAGAAGCGTGTTCAACACCTACTATGTTGCAGACCCTGTGCTAAATTATTTTATACCTAATATCTCATTTCATCCTAATACTCCTATAAGGTGCATGTTACCCTACTATATAGATGAGGAAAGTAAAGCTCAGAGAGGTTAAGCAGCTGGACCTACATCACAGAGCAAACAAGTGGCAGAGACCAGCTCCCCACTCAGGCAAGTATAACTCAGAAGCCCTGCAGCGGACCCACCCTTGCCCGCTTCCTTGCAACCTGGCAAATCCACAACCCCAGACACAGGTCCTCATTGTCACTGTATTCTTGTTGGTCGGTCTCTTTGCTTTGGAGATGTCCACAGATAAAGCCCAGTTCTGCAGAAGCCACACCTGGACTCATCCAGTCTTTTCCTTGAAAACCAGTAGAAAAGAACAGTTTCAAGTTCGAGCAGCGTCCTGGCAAGGGGATGTGTGTGAAAAGAAAGGGCTCTTTGTCGCTGGTGTTGCAGCGTGGACGTAATCTCATTTTCAGCTAATCAATTCATATACAGTAAAAAGCCTAATGTGATTCCTCATTAGCCGAGGGCCATAAAGAAGCCGGGTCCGAGGCTGCACTAAATCCCAAAATGGCTGGCACCTCCTGCTTGGTGATTATCAAATTGGCCGGCATTAATCATTTTTAATGGCCAATTTGTGGGGGTTTTTTTTATTTTAAAAAGAAAAAAAAGGGAGGAGGTAGCCTTGTCTGATTACTGGTGTAAAAGAAAACAAGCAGGCTTAGTAAAATCTCATTTTTTAAAAATAGTGGGAGAGAAGGAAGGGAAGGCAGGGAGCCTGAATCACTTGTGTCGAGTATTTAACTGTGACCAGCAAAACAGACCATCAAGAGGGGGTCTTTCAGCAGAGGCCTGCAGGGGGAGGCCGTCAATGGCCCCTTTATTTGGGAAAGATGGATTATTTTAAATAAATTACAGAGCACTTTCGCTGAATAAACAGCGCCTCCGTGGCTGTGGTGCGCTGCACATGCTTAATTGCGCCACAGAAAATCCTAAGTGACTCTTGAGCCTGGGTCCAGCCTTTGATTTTGCTGATGGGACCTGAGTCTTCGGGTCGGGCCCAGATGGTTTCAGGCCGAAGGGCAGTGCCGTGGAGAAGAAAACAGGGAGCCTAATCGGGAATATATACTTATAATATTTCGGAAAACCACAGGGATGGAGGATTCCCAAAACTGCACAAGGCTGCCTCAGAAGTGAGCCATCTGCGTGTCATTTTTATTTGCGTTTGATATGTTAAATGCCCCCGATGTTTATGGCGTGGACGCCCACTCAAACATTGCCGAGATTCTTTGGCCAAAGCAAGAGGACCTTCTCCGCACTCGGCCCCCTCCCCCAGCCTGCTGGCCCCCCTCCCCCAAAGCACGCACACACACCTCCACCATAGACCCCCGTTCCTGTCCTTTCTCTGGGCAAAAGGTCTACCGTGAGAACTGCACCCAAAGAGAGATTTGTAAATCCTTTTTAAGAAATGAAGCACAATCTGACCTTGTTTTAGAAACAGGTTAAAGTGATTTATGATGTGAGGACCCAGAGTGACTACAGGCGGGAGTCAGGCTAATGCCAGGAGTAGGAAGGGGCATTTGAGCCCTTCCCAAGGAGCTCAGCAGGGAGTCTGAATACAAGGGATGATGAAGAGCCTGAGCACAGGCAAATCAAGTCAGGAAAACAGGTACGCTATGTTTTGTGGGAGGCACGGAGTATTAATTTTGACAGCCAGTATTACAGAAAGTAAAATGGCCCTCATTTGCTAATATCCCCCAAATTGAATTGCAACAAGCAAACGGCTACCAGTTGCCTTGAAGAACAGCAATGGGGGGGGGGGGGGAACGGAGAGAAAGATGGATACAGTCAAGCCTCACAAAAATCATAGAATCTGGGTTTTCTCTTGAGAATTTCAACACATACTACTTTAATAAGGGACTTACCACCCTCCCCCAAATGTAGCTGTGAAATTCTTCCCCAAAGGTGACACAATTAATTGCATTTGCAGTTAACACAATTAAAGTGTAGCTGAAAGCCTGGCCTGCACCTAATAAATCTCTAATGTTAAGAGGGATAATCGAGATGATAAATCATCATGTGTACCACCTGAGAAAGTATTTAAAAGCCCAAGATCGTGGGAAAGGATGAGCAATTACTGATGGCTAACAAGCTAGTCCGGCCACCTTAATTTAGATGCCACAGCTATTGTCAGACTTCTTATTTAGTTTTGCATAGAACCCTAAAGACGGCTTTACAGAGGTTTGTTGCAAACTTGCTGTCATGAAGTCCCCTCAGAACCTGGTTTGCCAGCAACTTGAACTCAGTGCATTGATCATTGAACCCCTAATCTCTCTTCCATAAATCAGTAGGATTTAGTTAATCAGGATTCTTACACACTTATAATAAGAGGGGGATGCAGGACATAATATTAAAAAAAAAAAAAGCAATCCATCCAAAAAGGTGCCCACCAGAAATTATAAAATCTGTAAAACGGATATAGTCTTGGACAGGTTACTTAAATTCTCCAAGAATTAGACTCCTCATATACAAATGAGGGGAAAACTGGGGCACCTGGGTGACTCAGTTGGTTAAGCATCCAACTTCACCTTAGGTCATGATCTCATGGTTCATGGGTTCGAGCCCCAAGTCAGGATTCTGTGTCTCCCTCTCTCTCTGTCCCTTCCCCACTTGCACTCTCTCTCTCAAAAATAAATAAACATTTTTTAAAAATGAGGAGAATACTACCCAATTCAAAATTCAAATGCTGTTTTGAGGACTAAGAAAAAAAAAACAGTGAAATCTGCAATAGTAGGTGCATAAGAAATATCTGGAATTTTTTAAGAAAACAAATGCCATGGGGTGAAGGAAAGCATGTTTGATAATCAGATACAAGTTTTATTCAGAGTTCTAGGTGATCAGAAAGATGTATGTGGCAGCAACAGCTTGCTTCCAGATGATAGAAGATCTTAAAGACCAAATGTGAGAGCAAAAGGGAGCCATGGGTGGATTTTGACGTTGTCAGTGAGTGGCATTACCAAAAGCTGACAATATCACAAGAATCTGCCCTATACAGAAAAGGAAGGAGAATGTGAAGTAAGAACAGAAATACAGGTATTTTGCTGCAATTATATAGACACAAAGGAAATAACTGGGTGAGGGTGTTTTCAGTATTATTGAAAATGAGAGAACAAGAGGCAACAGAAGGCAAAGAATAGGGAAAGTCAAATCTGAGTTTGAAATTTGATTTTTGGGAGGTTGGAAAAAATTCCTTCATTCACTCATTTATTGATTGATTCAAAAATACATTTAATGAGCATCTATTATTGCCAGATACTGTGCTAGAGAATATAAACAAAGAAGAGCTCATATTCTATCTAACCTGACAGGTGTGCAAATAAATAAATACATGACACATCTTATAATTAGTGCATGTATCTAATGGTATATAAGGTGAACACAAATGTAGCAGCTTCAAACTCTAGAAAGTCAGGAAAAGCCTCCCCAGGGTGGTAAGGTGATGTTGGAGCTGGATCTAAAAGTTTCCCTAGATAGAAAAGGAAGGAACAGCATCCAGGTAGAAGAAACAACATATGCAAAACATAGAGATGTGAAATTGAATGCTGCATTTGGGAAACTTGGAGACGTTTGTTCTAGCTGGATGTTAAATTGTTTAGTCAGGAAAATGAAGCTGGAGAATGTAGGTGGAGGCCACATCATTTAGGTCTTTATACATTATGACAAGTTTCTATTTTACCCCATAGGCCACAAGTGAGCCAATAGAAGCTTTCAGTGCTGTAAGTAGGCCAATGTCATTAATAGAAACAGGGGCCTCCAGATGGAGAACTCATAGCAAAAGAAAGACACTGAGTTTGATGTCAAACATGTTGAATTAGGGAAGACATCCAGGTCATCTATGTGGAAATGCTCAGTATGTAATTATGAAAGTAACTCTAATCTGTAGAGAGTAGCCAGGTTGAAAGAATTTTGAAGTGGCTGCACAAAGGTGACTGGTAAATTTTTAGAATGTTCTAGAAGGGTATGGAGAGAGAGGAGAGGATCCTAAACTCAGTTGTGTAAACCCAGAGCGCACAAGGAAGGAAGAAAAGCCAGACAACGAAAGGTAGAAGGAGAATGGCTCATTGGAGGGGAAGGGAAGCCCAGAAGAGAAAAAATCAGCAAGTTCAGGATAATCCAAGGACAGAGACAGGGCTAATAGAAGCAACCCAAACAACCTGCCATTGTTGGCACAGGGAGAGAAACTCCCAGAAATGAGGCACAAAAAAGTAGAAAACATTCCTTCCCTGATGAACCTCAATATTTATCTAGAAAAGCAAGGTTAATCTTCTTTTTAAAATAGCAAATAATAAAAGACAAGATAAAACTCATTCTGCAGTATATGGTACCTTTCATAAGAGCAACTGAAAATCTGAGAAGTGCAGGTTTTAATATCAGGAAAGTGTTGGTGGATGGGTTGGACTGACCTTGGCCTTGAAGGACAGGAAGAAACTGGCTTGAGAAACAAGATTACAATAGGCCATTCTTGTAGGGGGAAATTCCTGAACTGAGGCCGAGAGTCAGGAATGAGTGTGGTGTTTTGTCAGGACAGCTAGGAGCCCTGGCTGTCGGGCTGAGAATCTGAATTTGGAAAGAGTAGGAAACATGATAGGATAGGTTGGAATGGGATGGAATATGAGGGCCTTGAAAGTCAGGTAGAGAAATTTGTGTTTGTCGACCCAACCTTCAGTAGAAGTAGACAGTTGAGCACATATCCTCAGTTCCATCCAGCTCTGAGCCAGCTCACAGGCTTCCATTCATTCACTCATTCATTCACTCCTCCACTGAGTGAGTGATGAGCTGGATGCCAGAGAGGCAAAGATCAGGAAGGCTCAAGAGACCCAGACAATCCCCTCCATTCTTCCTTCCATTTGCATTTGTGCACCAGCCAAGTAACACACTGCACTAAGATTTTGGTCTACAAAAGCCAGGACAAGCCAATCTGTCATCATTAAGATCCCCTATCACTGAGCTCCTTCACCTGTCTATTCTTATAGTGGCCACTGAGAGACTTTGGAACTACTTTCTCCATTCTTCCATATTAGCTTCTGGCTTACTCTCTTTCTAGCATGACTGCTATAATTCTTGGCAGTTATTTTCAAAAATAATCCTTCTATTCAGGTGGCCTCTCAATTCCCTTGTCCTCTTCTCCTCCAATGATCTTACCTTCCACCTACCTCAGTCATACCTGAGAACCCATCATGATCAGTTACTGTAGCATCTTCCTAATCTCAATTTCAAGGCCTCCCCCTTCACCCTTTCTCCCAACTTTCAGCTCCCTTCTTGTCTGAATCAGATTTCAAAAACTCTGGAAGAATCCCTCAATCTCCTTGCTTCTATCTTCTCTATTATGCTCGCTAGAAAGTCCCAGTGAGATTGAATTCTCCTTCTTCCCTGGGCAGTTGAATGTGCCAGGGAAAATGCAATCCAGAGTGATCAATATCACCCTGAATGTATGACAGACATTCTCAAGTATGTCCTTAGTGCTACCTGGCAAGCCTAGGACATTACTCAGTGACATCTGTCTCTGCTATGTCCAATTCTTGCTTATGGAATCCCTAAACCCACTTTCAAATGATAATCTTAAATATAAGATATGGGTGAGAATGAAGGTATCTGGAGGTGGGTGAAATTTGCTCCAGATGTGAAACCAAATAGGTTATGTACTTCTAAAATACAATGACAAGACAGGCATCATATAGGAAACGGGGTGGCAGTCCCCATGGAAATTCAAAACCTAGGAAGACAAGTATCATCAGACCTCAAGTCGTGAGAATAATCCTCTTTTACTCAAGGTTCTGCCTTCTGGACCCACTAAGGCAACAGTTTCACCCTCAGGAACCCCTGGCTGCACCAGGCAGAAGTCACACCCCAGAGCTCCCAGTGGCCACTGTCTGGCCTGTTCAAACCAAGGAAGCAGTGCCCATGATCTCTCAATCACCTTCAAGGTCATCATTCTCTTGTCTTGAAGAATAGGGTGCATTTCAACTGGATAACTCTGTGGTTCTCTCCTGTAGAATCTAAGAATTCCTCTGTCTTATCCTGTTTCTTGTCTTCTTCAGTTCAAACTGATAGTGTTTCTACTGCAGTAATTTATTAGACCCACGTTCACACCCATACTGATCTCCTTAACAAATGACTGTTCAGCCATACTCTTGGTGTTCTCTATAATATGGATAGACTGGCTCCTCTTTACTTAGCAATCCTTTCCTTCATCCATTTCTCTCTTTTCACACTTTACCATAAGCAAGCAGGAAGAACTAAGCTCCTCCCTCAAAACTTTGCTGAGCTACCCAACTTCATCACTCGCAAGTTTGACCTTTCCTTCCAGAAAACACTAGAATAGCTCAGCCATATCACTTTCTACCTGATATCAAGGATTGCCTCTTCTCCGTTGTCCAACAAAATGTTACTTGCTCCCATTGAGGACCTCACCAGAAGGGCCTTGACCATCCATATTTCTATCAACATTCAACACTTTCTCTAGCATGCACTACAAAACCTGTCCAAGCTACTACCTCTTACCCAGTTTTAAAGCCGCCTTTACATTTTTGGGTGTTTTTTACAGCAACATCCCACTCTCAGGATCAGTACTAATTGCTGTCTTGGTCTACTCAGGCCTCTGTGACAAATACCATGAATTGAGTGGACTAAACAGACATTTATTTCTCACAGTCCTGAAAGATGGGGAATCCAACAGCAAGGTACTGGCAGATTCAGCTCTTGGTGAGGGCTCTCTTCCCAGTTTGTAGACAGCTGCCTTCTTGCTACATGCACATGTGGCCTTTTGGCACATGCACCTGGAGAGAGAATCTTTCTGTCTTCTTTGGAAGCTAATCATCCCACTCATGATTTCATCTAAACGTAATTACATCCCAAATACACCACCTCCAAATACCATCATGTTGGAGTTAGGGCTTCCACATAATTTGGGAGGGTAGAATGAGGAATACCCAATCCTTAACATTTTATGTCTCAGTCCACTGAAAACATAGACATAAAAAAATTCCACACACCCTGAGCTAATCCACCGGTCTGCTGCTATGTATACCCATGTATTCTACCTCTCCAACCAGTTGTGAAAATGACTTGACCATGCTCCTGGCGAAGGTTAAGCTAAGCTTGCGACAATTACACAGGATTCTAGAAGTTTGAGGACATTTCCTCCAGGAGGCATGATGGGGAGGATGGGAGGATTTGTCCATGAGGGTAAAGGATATGCAAACACACAGGCATGCTGGGCCTGTCTGGGGAGTTGGAGGGTGGTCGCTTTGACTACAATATGCCTGGGTTGCTTCCAGAACAGTAGAGGACAAGCAGATCTATGTTGTGAAGGATGGAAGTATTCTGTGAAAAATAGAGATAGCACCAACATCGAAATCAAACCCACTTCATTTCAAGCCTCAGCTCTGCACTTACCAGCTGACTACTTTAGCAGAGTCTTTCCACCTTGGAGCACAGGATCACCTCTGTTACTCCTGTTCACTGGTCCCTTAATTCCCAGTACCCAGCGCAGGTCCTGAAAATATACCAATGGTGTTAAAGAACATGGAATGGAGTCTCAAGTCACACAGAGCAGTGGCTGAAATCCGCCCCGCATGGGTGGCAGGTTCTTGCTCTGGGCCACTCCCTGAAAAACAAATTTCTCCATCTCTCGTTTAGGAGGGTCCCTGCTGTTCTTGCTCTTGCTTTTTCCCTTCCTTTGCTGCCTTGTCTGAGCATGAGCCTCAGGTGGGGGTCTTGCCTTCAGCTCCACTCTGGGCTCTAAGATTACTGTTTTCATTTCCCCGACTGCTTGGTGACCGCGATGTGGCCCTCAGGGTGAGGGAGCCTGGGAGAGGGTGTGACCAGCGGGGATCCTATTAAAACACAGAGCAGTCATGCAGACCAGGCTGTTTGGCTCCTTCCCGCCTGCTCTTGCCACCCCGCCTCCAAATATGATCATAACAGCACAGAGCTATAATGTTGCTTTTCATAGCACACATTGCCCAGCTCCCTAACAAAGTTCTGACTGTCAAGAAGAAAAGGAGGACATTGTGAGGAGGGGATTAAAGGAAGGGGTGGTGAAGAGAGGCAATGTGGTACAGCAGAAAGATCCCCAGCCCAGGATGCAAGACCGAGTGATTCCTGCTGCATTCTGCAGCCAACTTACCCACTCATCGAAGGCAAGTGACTCCTTGTTAGGCCTCAGTTTCTCCATTTATAAAATGAGGATTTAAGTCTAGATTGTTTGAATGTCCTTTCCAACCCCTGGAGGCTAGGAAATGCTGTTTTACACCAAGCAGAAAAGGAAAATGTGAACGCCTTCTCACGTCACAACCTGCAGCTCCAAAGTATAGTTGACCCTTAAACAACACAGGTTTGAACTGCATGGGTCCACTTATATATAGATTTTTTAAAAAAATAAATACAGTACCACACTATGAATGTATTTTTTCTTCCTTGTGATTTTCTTAGTAACGTTTTCTTTTTCTTTAACTTACTTTATTGTAAGAACAGGATATATAATGCACATTAACACATACAAACTATGTGTTAATCAACTGTTTATGTTATTGGTAAGGCTTCTGGTCAATGGTACGCTATTAGTAAAGTTTTGGAGGGTCAAAAGTTATACATGGACTTTAGACTGTGCAGATGTCACCATCTTTAAACCTTGTATTGTTCAAGGGTCAATTCTAATTGAGCTTTTAACCAGCTCTGGGATTTGGGGTCTGGAATGGAGACAATAAGCCATGAATTTTGAACTGGAGATGTCTGCCTTAGTTGTCTAAGACTCTAAAATCATTTTGGGTCTGGTTTACCACATGGCGCCAACCCCCCAAAGATGCTAGTAAGATGTATTAGTAGATGTACCATGTTTAAGCAACTACTATGTATTCATAGATGTACTATGCACTTCTAATACATAGAAGATGTTTCCTGAATGTTCATTGAATTTATGAATGAACGCATGCAGTAGGATGGGACGAGGTTCTTTTTCACCATTTATTATTCATTTGCTCATTATTTATTGAATGATCATTATGTACAAAAACCTGGAGACGCATTAAAGACCAAACCGATCCAAGACCCTGCCCTCATAAAGTTTACATTCTAACAGGAAGACACAGGAAATATATGAATGCAAAAACAATTATTTGCTGGATGATGCTAAGTGTTAGAAGAAAAATAAAAGGGGGTGAGGGAAGAGGGGAATTAAGAAGGCCCAGGTGCCACATTACATACAGTGTGATCAGAATAGGACTCCTTAATAAAGTGACATTTAAACAGAAACCTCAAAGAAGTGAAGGAGTAACCAAGGCAATATTTGGAGAAGTTCCCTGCCATGTAGAAATGGTAGTAAATACAAAGTCTCTGGGTAGAAGTCCACCTGAAATTAAGAAATAGCATGGGGGTCTGTGTGGCTGAACCCAGTGAGCAACTTAGAGGCCTATGGATGATGTCAGGGTTGGGGTAGGTACAGGTTATAGTAAAGATTTGACTTGAACTCTAACAAAGATTGGCATCCAGGGGGATGATTTATTGCTTAAGGGAGACAGGTTATGATACATTTTAAAAGGCACACTTTGGCTATAAGAATTGGCCAAAGTGAAGCAAGAATATCAGCAGGGAAGTCAATTAGGAAACTAATGAAATACAGGTGCCTTGGTGATTCAGTCACTTAAGCATCCAACTTCACCTTAGGTCATGATCTCAGTTAGTGGGTTCAAGACTGCACTGGACTCTGCACTGGTGGTGTGGAGCCTGCTTGGAATTCTCTCTCCTTCTCTATCTCTGCCCCTCCCTTACTTGTTCTCTCTCTCTCTCTCTCTCTCTCTCTCTCTCTCTCTCTCTCTCAAATAAGTAAATAAACCCTAAGAAAAAGGAAAAGAATGAAACAATCCAGGAAGGAAGTCCTATTGGGTTAGAACATCATTGTGAAGTAGACAGTAAGAAGGGATCAGATGTAGGACATATTTTGAAGACTGAACCAGTGCAGTTAACATCTACCCTCTACTACTACCTCTTCAAGTGTTGCTAACTTCTTTCTCCAGCTAGATCATAGGTTCTTTGAAGGCAAGAGTTCTGTGTCATACTTCTGTGTAACTACTAAACCTTTGGCATATTTGTTAAAAACATGTTGGCACACAATAGACTTCCATTTGTTCAACTCAGTTTAATAGATGTTTATTAAGCATCAAGCTCCAACCTCAGCTTCTGCCTCCCAGGACCCCAGTGTCAAATGTTCAATCCATAGGGAACTTCTTCCATTCCTCAAACCAAGGAGCTTTCATGCCTTTGGAAGAAGGTGTTGGGGTGACTGGTAGAGGGGACCATAGGGTTAAAGAAGGATTTGTTTTCTTTTTTAATGATGGGAAAGAAATATGTTTAAAATCTGATAGGAAGTATTTTACAGAAACCATCAGGACATAAGACCTTAATGAGGAAAGAAAGGCTGCATGCCATTTTACAGGTTTCATGATGGAAAATGACAAGAGGTCTCTGGTCATTGCTTTTGTGTGTGCTGAACGTGAGAGAGCAGTTAGAGGTTTAGGTCTGAAAAAAGAAGAGAATATTTGAAATATCTCCTGGGGGACAGGCAAAGTAGCATGTAGTAGCTGGGCACTGAATACCAAGGCATCTGTTGAGAAGTCCATTCACATTAGTGTACAGTGACCTTGATCTGCAGGCTGGAATTGATTTGACCCTTGACAGAATCTCAGCAGCCAGGTTGGGGTGCAGAGATAGCAGATGATTGGAATCCTTCAGGATTCATTTTTGATATGTATGTGACCAAAAGACAGTAGAACAATGACATTGAAGTTCAAGGAGTTGTTGAAGTGATCATTGTGGAATTTGTGCAAATAGGGATGAGAGTAAAGACAGAGGAGCAGATTGTGTAGGACAAAGAAGAGGACGCCAGTGAGTTGGAGAATGAGAAAGTTGAGAACAAGGAAGGGAATTGGAAGGAGAGAAAAGTTGTGGTCAGAGTGAAAGGTGTGAATTTTATGACTTCTGAGGTGGAGCAATTCCAGAAAGTGACCAAGTCCAGGGTGTGTAGCCACAAGAATGAGTGAACTAAATCACTTGGAAGGGAAGCCACTATAGGCCAGAAGAACAAGGGACAGAGAGAACAGAGTTGAATGGCTCACACATGTGAAGACAGAAGACCTCCAGGGTAGTGGCAGTGCCTGGGAAGTTGAGGGATATGCAGACAGATGCCAACTTAAACCATGAGTGAAGGGGTGTGTCCAGGAAGTGAGTCAATGGCAAAAGCCCTCTGGGGAAGGTCCAAAGAGGATACCAACGAATCAGAAGATACAGTAAGAGAGCCAAAGCCATGTTTTAAAATGTCTTGTTCAGCCCATGTGGTAGAGAACAGACATATAACCCTGGACTCTATGAGGAGCCACAGTTTGGGAGAAAAGTCAGTGAAGATGTGTGAGGATCTGATCCACATGTGAATGCATAGGTCTCTCTTGATCAAGCTCAGACCATAGAAAATAAAACTTTTGTCAGTCACCTACATCACCAACCACAGACTTTCACTGGTGTCCAGAACATGAATGTCTAATGGGGAATGTTTAACTTTAGGTATCAACCAACCAGTTTATAATCTGAATTCAACTTTGACAGTTGGACTCATTGGACAGACATAGAAAGATTCTGTGTCTTCTGTGTGAAATGATCAGAAGCCATTTAGCT